>NC_090933.1:446490747-446793777 GCF_040938575.1 Ambystoma mexicanum | reverse complement strand
AGGAAAACAAGGGTGGAGGGGATATTCATGGCGTTGTTTTAAGGTTAACATGGCAAAAACCTGAATAGGGATTTTGAAAAAAATAAAAACTTATATTAAACCTTGTAAGTTATTCAGTTTCAGAAATAATGAAGATGCAAGACCATCCCAAGAAGGTAAACCCTTTACAGAGCTTGTAGTTATTTTTTAGACTAGTGGAAACAATTCAAAGGTAAGTAAGAACTTGGCAATTACTTTTCTGAATGACAGTATGTAATCCAAATTCAAGTTACAAATTTGTAGTAAACTATGTAACTTATTCTCTTTCAGGAAGAATAGTTATTCTACCAACATGAGCAAGTAAGGACTTGGCAACACTTGCAACTTATTCCGTTTCAGGAATGATAGTTATTCTACCAACAATAGCAAACCAGTACCTTGCAGTTACTCACCTTTGAATGGTATCTACTATTCTAAACAGTAAGAACTTTGTAATATTTGGTTTCAGATTCTTAAGACAGAAACACCACCAACAAAAGGTACCTTACTTAGCAATCACTTCTCAGAGCCTGGCTTTAGGAGTCCTTCCCTATCTAGTTCTGAGACTATTTCAGGGTCCGATTGGAGGTCAAAAAGGTGGGCACAAGCTGTAGAAAAGTCAAGTGTTCCGGTGGAAATCTTCTGTAGTAGTTAAGTAACAGTTCTTGTAGGTAAAAGGGCCCGCAGACTTGGAGAAGGCTCCCTAAATGCGTTCCAATGCTAGGCCCGGGTGTGTATGGGCAAACTCCCAAATGCACTTACCACCTCAGCAACATAGGAATGACAGAATTACTTAAGATAAGTATTACCTCAAGTCTCTGAATATCGAAGGAGTGATCAAGATGAATCTGGATGCCTTCACGATGTAGCAGCTGCAGACCTGGTCTCTTGTTCCTTTGTCATTGTGACGAAAGGAGGGAGTCTGGATGGTATTTCACAGCAGCAGCCGTCAAGAACGGGAACTCCAAACAAAAGATTCTTTGTGCTTCAACGCAGCTATGTGGTTTTGTGCCTTTCAGAGACACCAGTGAAGCACCAGCACTGTTCCCGTCCGATCGATTTGCCTTGCATACTCGACTGGTCCTGCACTCTGGTGAGGGGACTGAGTGGAATCTTGCTTCTGGAGGTCTAGCAGGAGTCCAAAGTTTCAGGAAGATTAGCTTCAGCAGATGATGCACTGCAGGATGGTCGCAGGTCCCAAGGGCCGTTCGCAGGCCAGGAAGGTTGCAGGTCATCTTGGGATGGCAGACAGATGCACCTTGATGGATGAAAGGGAAAGCCCTGCTTTCGCTAGGTGCAAAAGGTACGGTAGTATTTGCTCGATGGAAACAGAATGGGTTCACTGAAGATGTTTCGCACCACTTGGTAAACACGGGTCAATTTCTGAACGTAGGTTGTTCGTGTAGAAGGGGCTGTAGAGGCCTTAATTACGTCCCAGCATTCTGCAGGAAGATTCAGATAGATTAATTTTAGCTGCTCAGGAACCATGCATGCAGCGACAGGCTCGCTGGGTCGTGGGGGAGCACCTTCTGACCTTGTTGCGTTAAGAGGCTCTGATGAACTTTGAGGCAAATCAGAGGGCATCGAGACCGGTGATGCCGGGTTGGACACCAAACCTGGCGAGCCCAATCCGGTGCTATCAGGATCATCGAGCAGGCCTGTTCCTTCAGTCTGCGTAGCACTCTCGCTATGAGTGTGATAGGAGGGAAGGCATAAAGGAATTTGCCCGCCCAGTCCACTGAGAAGGAGTCCCCCATCGCGAGGTGTTCCAGATACCTGGAGGCGAACCTGTGGCATTTTTTTGTTGGCTTTGGTGGCAAAAAGGTTGATCTGTGGACATCCCCATATGTGTAAGATCCACCGGGTTTCAGCTTCGTCCAGCTCCCATTTCGTTGCTTGTCTGCCAGGACATTGTCCACTCCCGGCAGGTGTTCCGCCTTGGTGGACCTTGTGATGCAACACCCAGGTCCATAGCTTTTGAGCCTCTTGCAATAGCAATTCTGACCTCGTTCCCCCTTGTTTGTTCGTGTAGTGGATCAAGGTTGTGTTGTCTGAACGGTCACCGTCTGCCCTGCCAGTACCGGCAAGAAGGCTTTCATCGCCCATTGAATTGCCCTGAGCTCTAACCCATTTATGTGCAGCTGAGATTCTTGGGTGGACCAAGTGCCTTTGGTTTGTATATCTGCTAAGTGCGCTCCCCAGCCCGATAGCAAAGCAGCCATCCTGAGGCGAAAGGTTGACGTTGGAGCCTGGAAAGGCATCCCCCGTAGCAGGTTTTAAGATAAGCTCCACCATCGGAGGGCTTTGTGAAAGGCCACTGGTAGTTGTATGGTATCTTCCCATGAGCCGATTGCCTGCTTCCATTGGTGGTCCAGGGTCTCTTGGATTGGCCTCATGTGTAGCCTGCAATTTGGTATGAGGACATCATGCCTAGAAGAGATTTGAGGGCGCGGACCATGGTCGCCCCATTGCTTTGAAACCATGAAGACCGATGAGTTACCGTAGATATTCTGTCCGCTGACTGTCTTACTCTTGGCATGCCGGTGTTGATTTCCGCCCCCAGAAATAGCGCCGTCTTGTTGGGAACAGGGCAGAATTTTTCCTTGTTTATCAAAAACCGTTACTCCATTAAGAGTTTTATTGTTCTCTCCACTGAGGCGCACGCCAGTCTGAGCGAGCTGACCCTTATGAGCCAATCGTCTAAATATGGCTTCCATTCCCAACCTTCTGAGGTTCTGAGTGCCACCACTGCCAGGCACTTGGTAAACACTCTTGGTGCTGATTTTAGGCCGAACAGGAGGACACTGAACTGAAAATGTGACACCCCTACGGCGAACCTGAGGAATTGCCTCTGGGCAGGATGAATAGGAATGTGGAAATGTGACCTCCAAGTCGAGGGTGGCCAGGAAGTCGTGTTGGTTGAGCCACGGGAGAAAGTTCTGAAGCAACGTCATCTTGAATTTGATGCGCTTGATAAACTTGTTGAGCGCTCTCAAATTCAGAATCGGTCTCCACTGACTGTTCTTTTTCTTCACCAGAAAGTAACAGGAGTAGAAGCCTCTTCCCTTTTGTATGTATGGTACCGGATCTATAGCTGCTTTTAGGAGTAGCTTGTGAACCTCCAGCATGACCTGCTTCTGATGATGCACCTTGCGTGGAACAGGGGCAAGGAACGGAGGTTGGTCCAGGAATTAGATGGTGTGATTTTCGTGGACCACCAGTAGCATCCACTTGTCTGACGTTATTTGTTAGCCAACATTGATAAAAACGGCTTACTCTTCCGCCCACCGGGGTGTGTCGTGAGAGAGGAGGAAGAAGAGTTTTGCTTGCTCTGGGCCTGGGTGTGGTTGGAGCCACGCTTGCCCCTATGGGAGTACCTGTTTGATGACTGATGGTATCTGTCTTGAAAGGTGTTACTGTGCGTTTTTTTTTTTATTGTAGGAGGGGCGGCTGAAACCCCTATATTTTGGGGATGCACCTCGAAAGGACTGAAAGGATCTATGATCTTTGTCTTTGTCCTTAAGGGAACTGATGGCACGTGCTGTATCAGTATCGGCTTTAATACCCTTTAGATGGTCGTCAATCTTTTACCAAAGAGGTCTTGCCCCATCAAAGGGCAGATCTAAGATCTGAGCCTGAACCTCTGGTCTAAAGTTTGTAGCCTTCATCCAGGCTTGCCTTCTCAAGACTGTACCAATGGCCATTTGTCTGAAGCCTGACTCTGCTATGTCAACAGCTGTGTCGATCATATGGTCGGAAGTGGCCTCGCCATCCAATATGATTGCTTTGGCCTCTTCTTGCAAGTCCGCAGGCAAATGCTTGGTCCGTTTGGATATAGGGAGCCACAGCTCACGGTCCAGCCATGCAGTCATGACCAGGGCGTTTCCAGCCCTGATGGTGAGAGGCGCCGAAGAGGATACATTCTGGCCCATGGCCTCCAATTTACGTCCTTTGTCCGATGGGGCTGAAAGAGGTGAGGATGGATTAGCCAACCTTTTCCTGGCTGCAACCGTTAAGACGTAATCCGGTTTGGTATGACCTCTTAGGCATAATGGTGCCGTGTCCGGTTCCTTCTACTTCTTCTCCGGCCTTGAAACGAGGGCGGGTGTGGACAGTGGTGTAGCCAACATTTTTGCACCAGTGGCCCATATAGTGTACAAAAGAGGGATTGTAGTGACTGTTAGTCTACGTTTGTCTCCATGTTCATAGAGCACCAATTTTTCCTCTTCTGATGCAACTTGTAAATGAAAGAGGTCCGCCGCTTTACCAATTATGGTATGAAAAGACACTAGATCATCTGGTGGTGAAGTTTCTCCTGGGGAGCTCTTCTTACTAGGCTTCTCTACAATATAATCATCCCACTCGCTCTGCACTTCTCCTGAGTAATCTTCCCCTTCTTCAGGATCTGAAAAATCTCTGAAAGGATCTTCTTGCCAGTCGGAAACGGATGCGGTCTATGGGTCTATCGTGGGGTCACTTGTGGGTGGTATCATAGGACCCCTTGTGGGTGGTCTTGGCGTAGGAGATGATCTAGAAGGGAAGTCGCTTGTCGGCGAAGCACTGAGCTCCTGCTCCTGGACCTGCGGGGAGGTTCCCGGTGAGCATTCTCCCTTCTGAGGTCTGCTCCTGATAGGAGAGCTTCTTGGAAAGTTATGAGGTGGTGAAAACTCCCTTCGAGGAGATCGTTCCATCGGTGTAGAGGAAAGATGCCTGCCTGACGCCTATTGAATCGTCAATGATCCTCTGCATCGAAAGCATGAGTTCTGAATCAAATGGGTCTGTGGGTTCCCCTGGAGTGGGATGCCGGGGAGGACTGTTCTCCTTGGGAGTGTTCGGTTGCTCAGGAATGAGTTCGGAATCTGAGAAATCCTTCTGTAGGATGTCAGGAAGTTCTGCCATTTCTTTTAAAAGGAGATAGTTGAGCTCCTATTGGTAGAATGAGGTATTTCGGTGTATGTAGGCCTGTGTCCATTGGTTCGAGCTACTCTCTTTCCTTGGAGGGCTTGTCACGGATATTCGTGGACAATGCCTTGGAATTGTGTTTCTCAGTCGACGTGGGGTCAGTAGTCGACGGTATCTTGGTCGACGATGGTTTGGACTTCGTCGACGAGGATGTCGTTGACGAGGGTTTCATGGATGAAGAAGGCTTCATGGACGAGGGCGTCGTGGACGGATGGTGCTCCTTGACCGTTGACGATAGCTTTGTTGCCGAGCAGTGAGATTCTTTCGGCGACGATTGCTTCGAAGTGGCCAATTTCGACGACGTAGTCGTGGACGACAAGGTTTGAATAGTCGTCGTTGACGTCTTGGGTTTCGTCAGCAGCTTACTCGTCGACAGACCTATCACCAGTGCCGCTCATAGACTGCGTTTTTGATAATGAATGCCCCCCGGAATTTGTTTTTAAATGTCTGCTTACCTTTGCAGGTTTTCTCATCAGGTTGCTTTTACGTTTGGTCTCCAGATCCAAGGGATGGAGATCGAGATGACAACTCCTCTTTTTCTTGCTCCTATGCGAGGGAGAGGAGCTTCTTTCCACAGAGCAGACCCTTCTTTTTGAAGTTTGCCTCTCTGAAGGCTTCATAGACAGTACAGGGGGTGTCTTAGCTGATTCTACATCAGAAGAGTGTCCTCTAGATTCCAAATGTAGAAGGAGTCTAGGTCTGTCCTGTAGAATTTTGTGAATTTCATGCAGAGAGACATTAAATGCACTGCTCATCAGGGTCTTTTATGTAGACCAGCTTCTTCTTGCATCTAACAGTCCCTGAAAAGGGAAGGTTTCTTGGTAGAAGATTCCTCTGACATGGTGTGAAGAGAGGATTCACTCGAATTCCGAGTGAAAACAAGCATTTTCTGGGCCCAGAAACACTGTACAGGAATAGTTTTATAAGATTATCAAGGAAAAGCTGTTTGAGAACAAATGATTAAGCTAACAGCAAAGAAAAATCTAAATGCTGAGAGAGCTGAGGATTCCCTCCAGTCTGTTAGACTGGTGTGAAAAATCTGAAGATGGCTGCCGGGGGCAGAGCTTAAACGCTGCCACCTCATTGGTTAGGGCCATAAGGACCAAAGTGAGGTGGAGGGAGTACACAAGTGAATGGCTCATAGGCCATAGGGACAATCTACATTGTATTTCTATGGAAATAATGTATATATATTACATTTTTTAATCATTATTTAAATCACAGAGGATTCCCAGTCTGATGACAGGGAATACTCAAGCATCTGAATCTATGAAAGATCCAATGCTGGAGAAGACATGCTTCCACGTTCACATTCAGACCAGCTAATAGACCACAAGTTTTAATATCTGTGACCATCAGGGAACGATTTTGAGCATGGTGCTTTACATAAAGGGCGATGAGTCTGATTTCTGAGGCGGTACAGTTATAGGGAAGATCTTAGCAAACGGCAGCTTCTGGTGCCACAGGGGCCAGTGGCTAGTGAGGGGGCACAAGCATTCAAAATTATTTAAAGTTAGTGGTGGCTGGTGATTATCAGACAGTGTCAGTGGCAGGACATTACCATCTTCCCCTAATTAGTGCAAAACCCTGAAGGTAGCCCCAAGTAATCTAAGGTGGTTCTGGGAGAGGGGCCTTTCTCTCGTTAAGAAAATGTTTTAATTAACGGCTATAAGTGGTGCATATTACCAGAACATTTCAGAACATTGGTGTAAACAGATAGTTTACAATTGGTTGTCTAGAGTAAACCAAAAACAATCCAACAGATGCTTGGCCACCAACAGAAGCACAGGAACATCTTCATTATGCGAGACCTGACAATGTGGGCTAGCATTTCCATTGTAATACACTCATGGACTGCACTCACAATAGATTTACATTGGCAATATTAGCATAGCGCCTGAAGCTGTGCCCACAATACACATCAGCATTTCCACATCCCATCAATCAGTGTGATGATGCTGTGCCAACAAAAAATTACAGCATTACCACTGTAAATCACAAGGTCTGTAAGACTAACATTACTTTGGCAGTAACAGTCTTTCAGGAGGTTACATCAGTTTAAAGTGACAAGCTATGTATATTTTGGCATCTAAGGGGGTGTCCCAGTCATAATGTCCCTTTACTACAAGTACAGAGACCCACAAGGACCAGTCATGCCCAGGCTCCCAGACAGTTTTGTGTGTATGTATTTGAGGGCAGAAGCTACCTTTGAAGCTTAATGTTCAATAACCTAATTCACACAATTACGATTATGTCAATGCCTACTATTAAGCTGGTTTCCTACATTAAGAAGACGGGTGGGTGCAGAGATAAAAACACCAAAGGGCAACACTGGGTAACATAGGTCTTGTAAATTTGCTCAGATAAATACCAAAAAAAACATTGGGCAGTATTGTCTGGCCCACTCCTGTAATGGCTTCGGTTTGAGAGAACTCCAAGTAGCTGCTTTGAAAATGGTGTCTAGAGGAGCATGTGCTCTTGGTTTCGTTGCTAGTGTGTAGCACTTCCGTATGCAGTGTACAATCCATATAGCAATGATAGATTTAGTTAGAACACAGATTTGTCCTAAGGCAAAATGTCACTAAAACAAACTGGTTTCACACATTTTCGTGGTGAGGTCCATGCAGAACATGACTGCCCTACTTGCACCCAGAGTATGCAAAGATCTGTGTGCCCAAAACTAAGGCTGGTATCCCAAAAAAAGCTGGGAAAACGCTGTTGGCTCAATGGACTGGTTGACAAAGAAAAAGGCAGTATGCATGACAGTTGTGTAGGCAAGTATTTGTGACTAGGTTTCAAATGGCGGCAGCATCAGCCACTAAGACTAAGACATATTAACTGACTCTGGAGGATAGCTCAGGGGCAACGTGCTCGTCTTGGAAGCAAGACAATGCGGAGAAACACAGGTTCATTCCCCGGGTCCGTGCTTAGAAACCTCTCGGTATTAAGAGTGTTATAAATAATCAACTACAACTATTGTGAAGTGTAGGTTTCACCCTCTCGATGAAAGCCTTAACCACTGGAACCTTCCACCACATAACTTTGCTGTGATGTAGGCCAGATTTATTTTAAGGGATCGGAGTACAATGCCTGAGTCTTACAGGTAAAGTGGTTAATTTACCAAGTCTGCTCCTGTACAATGCAGAGGGTTGACAGCATGTTCACTGCACCAATTGACAAACATTTTCCTCTTCCCTGAGAATATCCATGCACCTTGGAGGTAACTTTAAGTGACCAAACTAGCACTTCAGGAACCAAGCTGCCAAAGTTCATAGTTTGTGTATTTGTCATTTTCTGGTTCTGTTGAGTTGAATTAATAGGGTACAATTTGGAGGGCTTGTCCTGCTAGGCATTGCAGGTAGATACCACCAGCCTAGCCCACTTTGTGTGATTAGTACACAGTTAAGTTCTTGTCTAGAAGTTTCTGCATTACGCTGTGCAACAGTGGGGTCAGAGGAAAAGAATCAAAATATCCCTGGCCATACCATTCACAAAGAATTCCCCCCGAGACCAGAGCTCGGGGTACCTGAACGCATTAGGTGGAGAGGGCGTTATGCGTTTGTAATTGTAGCCAATAAGTAGATGACTGGAAACCTCCCATCCCCACTAGTCAAAGTTTGATTTGAGTCCACTTGTGCAGAGTTCCTTTTTATGATCCTGTTGGAATATACAGACAGGCTTTTTGCTAGACAATTACTGAATCCTGGGACATGCTGGGTTTGAAGTCGTATATAACTGTATGCACCAGTGACAAATGTTTTGTCACCATTCCTGGCAATGTGTGTGCCACATGTTGGGAGGCAAATGGTTACGTCATCCATAGCTACTGCCCTGTCCTCAGCCCTATACCACACAGGTGAGAAACGATACAAAGGCAACCGTTCCACCCATAAAGCAGGCAGGTACAACAGGAGATGGACATTATCTTAAGGTAAAAGATGGCAAGAATAAACTGACAACGAAAGAATGTTTGCGCATGCATTATACACTGAGCAAATCTGCACTGAACATGAAGAACACGAACACAAGATATGACATACTTACCGTAATAGCATTTCTGATTGTATCTGCTTAGATTCACATGCTGTGCATATAGTCCGACATCTAGTGGTAATCGCAGAGTACTTACTCTTTCGAGGTTCAAAAAGGGACGTCGACATGGGCGTGTCTGTAAAACTATCCCTAACGTGACGTGTAGTGTACCCAAAATACTTCACATGTCCAGGTCCCTCCGAGGAGAGGAGAGGAGAAAAGTGTGTTTATGTTCCTTCTAATCCAAGAGGGGAGGAAGGGTAGGCACATGTGAATCCACACAGATACAATCATCAGAAATGCTATTACGGTAAGTAATGCATGTCTTCTGATGCTTGTTAGTCTGCTTAGAATCACATGCTGTGCATAGACTAGCGAGCAGTACCCAAAGATGGTGGTTGGATAAGTGAACAACAGCATGTTCTACAGGCAGAGCAGCTTCCGGGGAGGGGAGACTGACATTTCCATTAGATGAGAGAACCAGGGTTGGCGGGCCCACATCCAGGCCACCAGAATCATTGTGACTGGTTCCTGGTGCATTTTGTGAACTATCTTGTTGAGTAGGGTGTAGTGGAGTCAGGGGTGGGGGGACGGGGGGTTGGGGAGCGTAACATTTCCCTGACCAGGTTATCCAGAGACCGTTCTCCTTGGTTCTGCGAGTAACTGGAGGCGTAATCTGGGCATTGTGCAGTCTCCAGAGTTGCGAACAAGTCGATCTCTGGTAAGCCCCAGTCTGCGAAGACGTTGAGAAAAATGTCTCGGTGTAATTGACATTCGTACTCTACGGGTAGTGGGAAGTCTCTGCTGAGCACATCTGCCAGAAGATTGAGTGAGTTCCCCTGGAACGTGTCATGACACGAGGAACATCTCGTGTTTCAGAGCCCATTTCCATACAGTTTGGATAGCCCTGGAGAGTGCGTGCCCCCTTGCTTGTTCAGATAATACATGGCTGTGGTACTGTCCGTGAGGACTAGGACAGTCTTCCCCTGGATGTCTCGTCTTCCCCTGGAGGTCTGTCTGGAATGCCGTCAGGGCTTTGAACACTGCTATCGGACCCAAAATGTTTATGTGGTTGGTTGCTACCACTGGGGACCACACGCCATGCGTTTAAGATGGAGGTGAGCCCCACACCCTGTCAGAGATGCATCTGTGATGACAGTGGCTTCTGCTGCGGGAGTGGTAAAGGTCTTCCACTGTAAGATGTTTTCCCATAACCACCACTGCAGAGACTAAATGAGGGCTGCCGATACAATCACTAGACGGTCCCATTGTCCGCTGGCCATCATCCCTAACAGTCGCATGGCTTTGCGTATGGTGGTCTCGCGATTGGCTACACAGTGAGGGATCAGGAACAACATATTTTGAACCCTCTCCTTGGAGGAGAAGACAAGTCCGTCTATGGTCTGAACTATTTTTTAAGAAGGTTGTGGGTCACCTGCTTCCCTTCCGAGACAATCACCAGCAGGCGTGATCATACCGGTTCAGGAACTTTTTGGAGGTCTTCCTGAAGCAGGTTCCACTGAACATCGCTATAACTGGCAATAAGTGTTTAATTATTAGCAATTCTTGTTGAATATGCTGCCGAAGATGTGATGCATATGCCAAGGGTATACAACTGCTTGCAGTCTACCTGGGGGGGCGGGGGGTTCTGAAATAGATAGTGGTACCCCAGCCCTTTTCCTGGTGGTATTGACAACCAGGATGTCTGGTGTGGTATGCCCTTGGATGAATAATGGGTCAGGAGAGGGACAAAACATTTTTCCACTCGAGGGTTCACAGCCCTTGTAAAGGAAAGGGACAGCAAGGATGGTGCGAGGTGTTTTTTGATGGAATTCAACAAGGAGATTGCCTGACTTGGGGGGAGGTTTCTCCTTCAGGATGTCCTCCACAAAGTCAGTATCTTGAACAGCTTCCTGCATTAAAAGCCATCTAATCAACAATAGGCGATGCTTGCCTCTTTGGAGGTGAGGGACAGTCCAGACAAAGGTTATCTGGGTCCGCAGTAGGAGTGGGGGAAAGCCAAGGTGCATCCTCTACTGGCTGATCTCAACCCCAATCTGGGCACGGGCTAGGTATGTCCAGGCCAAAAGGATTGTCATCCTAGCCATAGGGATCCTCGTAGACCTCTTCAGGTTCAGAGAGTTCAAATACTTCTTCCTGTGGGGTATGACTTGAAGGAACAAGTTACTTACCTGTAACTGTTCTCCAGCATGGGTCTGGCATGGATTCACATGCTCATGAATATTCCCCGTCGTCATGCTGGGAATCCTCAGTAAAAGAAAAATCAGTTTCAGTTCGATTTCTGAACTGTCTTTCTCCTAACAACCAACCAATCACTGACCTCTGGGTCATACTGCCTCCCTGCTAAGGACGGCCCTCTACCTAAGCCCTTCAGGCAGCCATCTTCAGATTTGGTAGCACGTAAAGTGGCAGTAGGACCCAGAGAAGAGCCGCAGAGGGGCAGGCGGGAGGGTTTGCATGTGAATCTATGCCAGACCCATGCTGGTGAACAACAGTTAAAGGTAATTAACTTGTTCCTTCTCCAGCATGGGGTCTGGCATGGATTCACATGGTCATGAATAAAGAATACATAGCAATACACACATGCACAACCACGGGAGGTGGCAAGGCTCAACATAAGCATCTCTTACTTGCTCACCAGGCTCACCTTCAAGCAAACAGGTTGTACAGCACTGCTTGGCAGACTCTGGACTCCTCCCTGGAATCCCTGTCGATGCAGTAGAATTTCGTGAAGGTGTGCGTCGACCTCCATGTGCAGCCCTGCATATGTCCAGCAGGGGCACACCAGACAAGAACGCTGTTGTAGCAGCGATCACTCTGGTGGAATGGGCTCTTGGACGGCCAGGCAGTGGTCGGTTTGCCAACCGGTGACAGTAGGTGATACAGCTGGAGAGCCACCTGGAAATGGAAGCCTTGGACAGGGCCTTCCCATGGTTCACAGGACCAAAGTTCATAAAATGTTGAGAGGTTTGCCAGAAACTCTTTGTGCAGGCCACATAGAACTTCAGGCATCCTCCAAGTCCAGCGACAATAGGAAGTCGCCTTCCTCCAGCTGTCCCAGCACGTGCTGAAGGATAACCATCCAGAACTTATACATCAAATCCCAGTTGTTGAGGCGGTGAAGGTCTAGGATGAGCCGCCAGTCTTCTTACGGAGGAGAAAGTACCATGAGTATACTCTGGAGCCCCAGAGCCTCTTTGGGACGAGTTCCATCGCGCCCTTTCTCAGCATGGCTCGTACCTCCAGAAGCAGCTGTGGAACGTGGTTTTCTTTCCTGGCCACAGGTGGGAAATGAGGGCACTTCCTTTGGAACTCCAGAGTGTGCCTGTGGGCCAGGGCATCCAGCACCCAACGCTTGGTGGAGATGGACTCCCACACACCAACGAAGTTCGGCAGCCGGCCTCCCACCGGGGTGCTCAGGTGAGGGCCTGACGTCACGGCCGGTTCAGTCCTGTTTCACCGAGGCCTTGCCACCCTGGGCTCCTTGGCAACGACAACAGTATCCACTGACCTGGGGGGCGTGGCTACATGGCCACGTAGGAGGTGGTGCTTCCCGAGAGCTCCTGAAGATCCTGCCATTATCCTGGAAATAAACTGCATCTAAAGCTCGCAAGGAAGCCTCATACGACATGGAAGGACGTATGAATGCATGAGGCATGCAGCGCATACAAGCTTATGGACGCCTGAGAAACTGGGAGCAGACTGAGCATGTTTGACGGCTGGAGACCCTTCGTTGCGAGATACCAAGATGGCGGCTTAAGGACAAAGGGAAGCCGGGGCCAAGGGGACGTGAGCGGCGAGCTGTCTCCCAGCTGACTGGACCGCCGTGGGGACAACAGCGGAGCTGGAGCCCTGAGCAGTGCGACCACGTGAGTGAGCCCCTGTGCGACCCGCAGTGCAGAAGAAACGGAGCCGAGAGAAGCGGCGCCCAGTCCGGAGCTCCCCGTGACAGAAGAAGTGGAAAGGAGAGCCTTGGGAGAGCGCGGGTAGAGCTGGCCGCACAGCGGATCTGTGTGTATGGGGTCCGTAGCGCTTCCATTCACTGGAGGGGCTGCGGGCTTTGAGCATAGGAAATTGACAAGATATGCAGAGCGGACGGCAGCCGAAGAGAAGGCGCTGCGTGAAGCGGAGCGGAAAGTGGAATGGATACATAGAATGCTCCAACGAAAAGATACAGTATCAGGCGGAGAGCAGACCTGTACGACGCGAGCTACAGCAACAAAAGAGGCACACGAGGAAATAAGCTGATCGCGTGTGCAACGAGTCCCATTGTTAACATATTGAGAACATTGCCGCGCTGCTCGCACAAGACACGCGAGTGAGATGAGAGCGATCGTATGGTGGCAGGCGCACTGAAAGGGGAGCGAAATACGCTCACGGAACATGAACATACTGGAATTGCAAGGAAGGGCATTTACATAGCAGCTTGGGCAGCAGGAACATGTGGGGCCGGTGTGGGGAAGTTAACCCCCTGGGAATCCTGATTTGGTCAGATATGGACAAACGTGAATAAGCGGGCTGATCACGGACACGATACAGCCTAAGGCCAGTAAACTGGGAGACTAACCATACTGCCTGCGCAGCAACAAGTAGGCGAAGTATAATCTAACACACAGCTGTAGGCCCACTGACAAATGTGCGGGATAAGCTCATAAGATATAAACACACAAAGGTGCATTGCAGAACGCCAGAAGCTGGATAGCAGGACCACACAGCACCTGTGTGGGGAAGCTAACCTCTTGAGGATCCGGGGGCGTGGCCAGGAAGCCATGTGAAAAGAAGTGTCCATACGGGGGCTCCTGCAGATCCGCACATTATCCGACTGAAAACCGTGCAAGGACTGATGCAATTCGGCTGTGACAAAGAGGATTGTGTACACGAAGCTCGGGTGCACGTGTGGATACATTTTGGCACGGACCCGTACCGTGAGAGCGCAACGATCTGGAGGTGAGAGCGCAACGATCTGGAGGTGAGAGCGCAACGAAGGAGAAGATGGCCGCCACCGCATAATCAAGGAACAAAGGAGAGGCTGGCCTGGGCGCCTGGCGATTGCAGCGGAGGTGAGCGGCATTGGAGGGGCATGGATCGGGTGCGCTGTGAACATTAAGGACACCCGGCACCCAGCCCTAGGCCCGCGAGGTGCGCAACCTCTGCAGTGAGGCGGCTCCGTGCGACGCGACCCCGAGGCCCGGGAGTCGCCAAAGCGGCCTGGTGCGGGAGCGTCGGGATCGGAGGGTGCGCAGCCTGCCCGATTCACCGTTGCGGAGAACAGCGCGTAACCGAAAGGGAGCAGGGCCTGGCCAGAGATACATTGTAACTTGTGTTAGGGAAGATCGGCCGTGGGAGCGGCAGTATGGCCAGTGGACAGCTGGGGCATTGAGCCCGTACAATAACATGGATGTTGGACTAGAAGGCTACAAATGTAGCGTGCGTCTGGACATGGAGCGAGGCCCCTGACCTTTTGTAGCCCAAGCGCCGGCTTTCAATAAGCATACAGCTGAAGATAAATGAGGTGAAGGCCGGGCTTAGCAGGAGGTGAGAGCCTGCAATACGGTATTGGATGGCGGAACTGTAGGTGGGCGAAGGGACTAAAGCGCAGATAAAGATCCCAGAGGTTGTTGGAAACATACATGGGCACTTCTGGAAGTGCTGGGAGCTCCCTCAGAACTTTTCAAAGGGAGGAGAAGCGCAGTTCGGCCTATCATTGAGCTGTGAGAGTCAGAGGAAGAAGATAGAATGGCCGGAGGGGCCAGGGAACAAAGGAGCCTCGTGACAGGAATGCAACGATAGCGAAGGGACAGCAAAAGAGTGCACTGGGACATCCTGCTGCAGATCCAAGCGCGGACAGGAGGCTGCCTTTGACGGAAGAAATGTCTAATAAGCCCCTGAGAGCGAAGAGTAAACAGCCCACGCTTGACGAATACGCCAAGACACCGACTGGCCCGGACGGAGCCAGAAGTAAAGACAAATCCCAAGCAAGGGAAATGGCCGCGGGGGGCACGAATCAGGAGGTCCTCGCGGCGATCGCGGATCTGAAGGTGGCATGGGAGACCAAGCTCCAGCTGGCTGTGACGGAATTGAAGACTGCAATGGAACTCCAGGTCGGGGCGGTGCAGGAAGACGTGAACCTCCTAAGGCAGGACGTGAGGACTCTGGCGGAGCGCACAGAGACTCTGGAGAAAGAAATGGGCCCTACTGCGGCAGACTGCGCCGCACAGAAGCTTGAGCTCCATGCCCTGGTGCAACGTGTGGGCAACTTGGAGAGTAGGGCGGAGGAGGCGGAAGGACGCGCCCGGAGGAACAACATCCGTATTGTGGGCCTGCCGGAGGGGGCCGAAGGTCACAACCCTACGGAGTTCGTTGAAAATATGCTGCTGCAGGAGATCACTGGGGGCACCCTGTCGCAGGGTTTTGCGGTGGAAAGAGCGCACAGGGCCTTAACGAGAAAGCCGCCGCCAGGAAATCCGCCCAGGCCGGTGATCGCCAAGATCCTCAATTACCGGGACCGGGAAAGGATCCTTGAACACTTCCGCAAGGGAGGAACAATACAACGAGGAGCGGCGAACATAACTGCCTACCCTGATTAAACCCTGCAGGTACAGCGCAGTCGTATGAACTTTGGATCGGTCAAGAGGAGATTGCGGGAAGTCGGGTACAAATACATGCTGCTCTACCCGGCCAAGCTAAAGGTTTTTTATAAGAACAAGATGCTGTTCTTTGACACTCCAGAGGATGCTATGGAGTGGCTGGACGTGCAAAACTGCCCTCAAGAGCCAGATATCCAGAAGGCAGATGAAGTAGGACGAGATAAGTAAAGCTGCGGGCCTGGTTGGGCTGCGGACGGTGGGACTTGATTATAGTCATTGAAGCAGTTGGAGAACATGTATGCGTTAGTTGGTAGGAAACATGGTCCGTGAGCACGGATACGGTTGCGAGAGGAAGGAGCCTCCAGGGGCCGATCTTTATACCCCCATTTAGAGTTCAGTTTAGTCACTGTTAGTGAGGTGACACCCTGTCGGGTTCTCCAATTGGGTTTCCAAGGGAGAACCAAACGCGGGGATGCCTGAGATCCAGGGATGGAGCTGGGCAGTGGGTTGGGGTTTTGGGGTGTGTAAGTTTAAATATGAGCCTGGGGGGAGGAACTAAAATCAGGTGTCTGTTTGGTGTGGGGGGTGGGGGGGGAGGGTTACTTCGAAGGGGGAAGGGGAGCTATTGATGAACCATGGGGGACCTTAGGATATTAACGTGGAATGTTAGAGGGCTCAACAGTTATTTGAAGCGAAACAAGGTCATGCTGTATCTGAAGCGACAGAAGATAGACGTTACCTTGCTACAGGAGACGCATCTGACGCGAGAGAAAATGGAAAGGGACAGCAGTGGGGTCAACGTACTCTGCCTATGCAAGAGGAGTACTGGTTTGGGTGGCGCCACATGTCCCATTTAAGTTAACTGAGGAGGTTGTGGAGGCGGACGGGAGGTTGGTCATAGTGAGGGGGCTGATAGAGAACAAAGAAGTATGCATTGTGAATACATACGCCCCCAACCAAAACACGGCGGCATACTTTAGGACGCTGTGTACCAGGCTCAGTGCGGGTGTGGGGGGTGCGGTGATTTGGGGTGGGGATTTCAATTGTGTATTGAATCCTAGGGTGGACAGGTCGGATAAGACGGCCAAGCCCAGCCCGGCGGCTAAAGTATTGCAGACGCTGCTAGCGGACTTTGGCTTGGTAGATGTGTGGAGAGCGAGACACCCAGACGTGAGGCAATACTCGCACTATTCGGCTCCGCATCAACTACATACGAGGCTTGACTACTTCTTTGCCACTCCGGACGTAGTCGCAGAGTGTGACCATATAGACTACAGAGCAAGAGTTCTCTCTGATCACTCGCCCCTGGTCCTGAGGTGGCAGTATTGCCCCCCCAAGGGCACGCATACCAACATGGCGCCTCAGGGCGGAGGCGCTCAGGGACCCAGTCTTCAGAGAAGACATAAGGGAGGAGATTACTGCTTACTTCGAGGTGAATACTGGTAGTGTAAAGTCGGCTGGTACTTTATGGGAGGCGTTTAAAGTTGTAATGCGGGGGATCGCCATTGCGAAGTCAAAGGGACTGATGGGTGGAGTTCTAGCTGATCTGCATAGAGCTGAGACTGAGCTGGAAAGAGAGTTGGAAGGTGACGGGATCGATACGGAGGTAGTCTCCAAATTACAACAGAAGTGTGCAGAATACTGGGAAAGGCTCTGTAACTTAAATTATAAAAAGTATATAGAGAGACAGCATGCGGGAGGAGACAAAATGGGCCGACTCCTAGCGTGGTTGTACAAGAGCGAAACCCCGAGATCCCCGATTCGATTGGTAATCAATGAAGAGGGCGAGGAGGTGGACACCCAAGAAGGTGTAAATAGGGCATTTGTGGAATACTATAAGGCATTATATGAAGATGACGAGGGGAGCAGCCAGGAGGAGATAGACGAGGTACTGGAAGATATAGGCCTGCCTAAGGTCAGTGACGAGGAGAGGGAGGAGCTGGATGCTCCGATCACTCTGGAAGAGTTGAAAGAGATTGTAAGGCAGTTACCCACCAGCAAGGCTCCAGGTGCAGACGGCTTCCCTAGTGAATTTTATAAAGTGTATGGAGAGGAGGTGCTCCCGCCCACGCTAGAAATGCTTAATGAAGCGTTCGAGGTGGGACGGTTGCCAGAGTCACTCAGGGAGGCGATCATAATACCGCTCCCTAAGCCCAATAAACCGGGACACAGTTGCGGCTCCTACAGGCCCTTGTCGATGCTGAACCAGGACAGCAAGATACTGACAGCTGTCCTGGCCAACAGAATGCGGAGAGTAATCGGCAAGTTAATCCACCCTGATCAAACGGGCTATGTCCCGAGCAGGAACATCGCTCACAACCATAGACGCCTCCACCGGGTGGTCGAATGGGGGTGCAGTGATGACGGAAAAATGGCGATAGTGGCATTGGACGCGGTTAAAGCGTTCGACTCTGTCAAGTGGCCGTGGTTGCTGGCAGCCCTAGGAGGGTATGGAGTGGGGCCAGGCTAGATTAGGTGGGCTGAGATGTTATACAGTGCACCGCTGGCCAGGGTCCGCACGGGTGCAGTGGTGTCGGAAAGATGGCAGCTGGGCAGAGGCACTAGGCAGGGGTGCCCCTGGTCCCCGATGCTGTACATATTGGCCCTGGAACCCTTAGCAATTTACCTTCGGCAGCAATATGACCCGATCGGTATCGAGGTGGGAGGGGAGTGTCACCTTACATCCCTGTATGCTGATGACATGCTACTATATCTGAGATACCCAGAAGAAAATCTGCGGTATGTCTTGGAGGTGATGGGGAGATATGCCAGGCTGTCCGGTATAGCGGTGAACCCCCAGAAATCTGTTCTATTTCCGCTGGGTAGCTATGTGGGGACTCCTGTGGAGAGGTTGCCGGTGTTGCAGATTCCGTGGGCGACGAGCTCTTTCCGCTACCTAGGAATCGACGTGTATCACACGACAGAGGAAGAACATAGGCACTATACTGAATTAGCCATTGGGAAGATCGGGAAATGCATGAGGTTCTGGGAGAGATTGCCATTAGCGATGATGGGCCGAGGTGCTATGCTTAAAATGGTGGTATTACCTAGGCTTTTGCATTACTTCAACAATATCCCATACATGATCCCCAAGAAGTTTTTTGTAAAGCTGCACAGTATGTGCAGGGAATTTTTGTGGCACGGTACCCGGAACAGAGTTGCATTATGGAAGCTGCAGAACTTTTACGAAAAAGGCGGCATTAAACTGCCGAATTTTGAAGCCTACTATGTGGCAGCGCAACTGCAATATGTGGCTAAGTGGCTCTCCGTTGAAGAGACCCCTGAACACAGGTTGCTCGGGAGGGACTGCACCCCTTTTTACTTGCGGGAGATGATCTGGGTGGCCAGTGCAGACATGAGGGAGCGCCCTAGAATGCTGGCATTGGGGCGGAACGTGTGGCGCCGAGCCTGTCGGATGATGGGGAACCCTTTGCCGTGTGTTCCGCAGATACCACTGGTCGCACTGGCGAGGGGAGACAGGCAGCTGAGGGTAATCATCAGGACATACTGGGAGTCAGTGGGACTAGTCACTATGGGAGACATTTGGCAAGACGGGACTATTATGGAGTTTGAGGAACTGGAGGAGGTACCGGGATTGCATAGAGGCCAATATGTCACTTATCATAGGGTAGTGCAGGAGATTCGGAGTAGGTGGCCTGAAACTATTCTGGCGGATGAACCGGATGCTACGGTTGAGATAATATATGACACATCGGAGGGCGGGCATGAGGTCTCTAGATTGTATGAGATGTTGATGACTAAGGTCGGGAATGACCTTGTGCACTTGAGATTGGAATTGGAAACAGAGATGGGAGCCCCGATGGAAGATGGGCTGTGGGAACATGCTTTGGGATATCACAAGAAGGTGTCGAGAAATGCCAGGTTCAAACAGATACAGCTATATATAACGCATAGGGCGTACATGATCCCTCTGAGAATATCCAAGTTCCGGAATATCGGGCGCCAGGCGTGCCCTAAGTGTGACGAGGAGAATGCCGACATGATACACATGTTCTGGGCGTGCCCAGTAATTGCATGCTACTGGGGTGAAGTGGCGCAGAAACTAGCAGGAAAGGGGGTCACGCTCAAAGTAGATTCGGCCTGGGCCTGCTTGCTGGGGGGGTATCCCAGAGCGCAAAAACTCAAACATGTTGGGAAACTGAGAGATTTGGCATATGTACTTGCGAAACATAGGATCGCCATGGGATGGAAGGAGTGTCATAAGCCACGGGTGGTGGTCTGGTGGAAGGACCTACAAAAATGGGCAGAGGCTGAAACAGTGGTGTGGCAAGAGGCTAGTAACGCGGGGGGGGTGAAGAAATGGGCTCCCTCATGGCATGGAAATTATTGATAGCTGAACTGTTTGGAGCAGTGTCGGCTCCTGTTGAATCTGAGGACGGCGATACCCTGCCACACGAAGCGGATGCTGAATGCGAAGAACATACAGGCTCATAGGGGGGAGGGTCGGGGATTGCGGTGTTTATGTTGTTTAATGTGTTTATTTATGTTTTGTTGTATTGTTGTTTGGTTTGAATAAAATAAAAATATTAAAAAAAAAAAAAAAACAGTATCCACTGACCTTGCTGCGGCCTCTAAGTTTCCTACGACGAGTAATGGGCCGCTTGGCGGTACGAGGAACTGCCACGGAATCCTTTGGAGGCACCCTGAGATTTGCCCCCTGCGGTCCTAAGGGACAGCCGTCGCTGATGGAGTGCCCAAGGCACAGGCCGCCTCGGTGTCTGCCTTGATGGGCTGCAGGGACTCGTCCACTGCTTTGCCGAACTGGTTGTTTCCGTCGAAGGGCATGTCCAGTACCCTGGTCTGCATGTCCTGACGGAAATCGGTGGCCCTAAGGCAACTGCGCCGGCAGACGCCGTTGCCCATCTGACAAAATCCAGTATCAGCGATGTCCGTAGCTACCGTGATGGCATGATCCGAAGCAACCTCGCCCTCTTGTAGGATTTCCAGGGCTTCTGCCCTCTTGTCGTTCGGGAGTAAGTCCAGGGTAGGAGCGATTTTGAACTACAGCTCCCTATCTGTCATGATCTCTGCTTCCAAAAGGTCAGGGTTTTCCCAACTCCCTTGGAAGCAGATCCATAACCCAGGTTCCGAGTGCCAACCAGTCCCAATTGGGACCTTTTGGACCCAGTCCTGGCGCCAGTGGCACCAGGCTCATAAATATGCCCAGTCCCAGCGCTGGAAGCGCCGGGCTCATAATGCTTGGGTGGACTTACCCGCAGCAGACCATGCTGCTTACTTGCCTGCCAGTTGAGCCTCTGATCCTCTTCTGTTTGGAACTACTTTTCCTGTTGGGTGGGGCAGGAGCCACTCCCTAAATTCAGAACACTGGAACTCTTCTGGAAAGCAGGAACTCTTTTCTTACCTAGGCGTGGCTGTGGAAGGAGACACCTAAGCACTACAGGAGGCTATTTAAACCACACCCGATGGATGAATCTTGCTTTGTGTTATTCTGCATCCTCTGCAGCAGAACGCTCATCGTGTCTTCTGCATCTGATCCTGGGCCTAAGGAAAAAGGCTTACCATCCTGAATCCAGTCTTCAGCAACACCTATAAAGACAAGAAAGAACAGGTTAGCATTACGGTCTTCAGTGACAGCTCTTCACTTACCTGGTCCATCGGCTGTCACCAACGCCTCGCGCTGCATTCCGGCATCTGAAAGACAAAGGCTTACCTACTCTTCGTGCGCTCCGGAGGTCTTCACACTGCATTCCGGCATCTGAAAGACAAAAGCTTACCAACTCTTCGCACGCTCCGGAGGCCTTCGGCGCTGCATCCCGCATCTGAAAGACAAAACAAGGTGCGTTTAAAGACATTGGGGAACTTTAATACTCACGTGCCATTACTCCTTTCCACATCTAACCCAGTGGGTATTCCGGCACCCTGCAGCCGCTCCGAACTTGTACCTGCAAAATAAAAAGACAGTTAGAGCGCATCGTGAAGCAGGCAACAAGCTCTTACTTACGTGCTTCCAGGCGCTTCTATTCATCACACAGGCTCCATCTTCAACTCACTTCAGCCCGGCATCCGCCATCGCCGGAACCCTGCAAAACAAGAAACATCATTACTAAAGACTTTAAAGACATTAGAATTACTCGAAACTTACCGTTCGTGCAGTAAACGACGGACAGCAGTCCTCTGAAGTCAAGAGGCCTGCTCCCCTTATCCAGTGAAGAAACTGGTTACAGCACCCTGCCCTGAGGCAGATGGAGAGCACGGCGTTCACTTACCTAAGGTGAGAGCGTTAACCTTTGGGGTTCTACAGGAGAAGAGAAAGGGAAGAAGAGAGAGACATTCAATAACCCAGTTCCTTAATCCCATATTTCTATCTGCAGACATCTTACCCTTCAAGTCAGACATACAGTGCACAGAGGTCCAGCCCAAAGAGCCAGCCGTGCGTTACACATCACCTTTGCAGATACGGTATACGCCCAGTCAAGACCGGCGCCTCTACGGGAATCAGGTGAGCGTTACACTATCAGAGGGCCACGATCGCGAGTGCTTTGGCCACCTTGATGGTCATCGCCGCTGACAAGATGACCCGACGTCCCATGGCATCCAGCTTCTTCCCCCTCGCCGTCCGGCGGGGAAGTGGAAGATGACGCCGTCGCCCTTGCCGCTTTCTTCTTGGCTGCCGGGGAGACCACTGAATTAGGGATCGGTTGTGCCCTGAGGCACATAGGAGCGGATTCCGGGACCCGGTACTACTACTCATACCCGTCTCTCTTCACAGGGGCAGTTTACGGGTTCTTCAAAAGGGACATCCCTTCGTCCCATAGGTTGTCCAACAGCGGGACAGAGTACGGTTTTCTTCTTGGCTTCCTGTCGTTAGTAAAGCAATCCCTCTTTTCTGTTCCTCGGGGCACAGCTGGAAGAGCACCGAGGCCCTGGCGATCATGGCGTGAAAGGAGCCAATTTCGTCGAGGGGACGCCCAGGCGGGGGGTGACAGGAGATCCATTCCGTCATCGCCACCGTCGTCAGTACCCGTCTCCGTCTCGTCCCTCTGCGGAGGGGTTGGAGGTGAAGGATGGAAGGGGTGGGGGGGCGAGGATGGACTTGCCTCTGCTTGTTCGGAGGGCTCCTCAACGGTCCAGACGCCGCTGGGGGTAAGGGAAACCTTGTCTTTCTCTGTACACTGGGTCTGCAAAGCCATCACGATTGCTCATGAATTGTCCTGAGGCGTAGGCATCGGTTGCGACCGGAGTGTCAGCTGGGGCGTGGTGTCCTCAGTTTCCTCCACAGCCCGCCGCTCCTCGTCGGCTCCACCATCGCTCTCTACGTCCGCCTCGTCAGGATCCTTCCCATAGGTCCTGACATCCTCGAACCTCTTGTCCAGGATAGCTTTGACAACAGACAGCTCCGGGTATCCGAGTCCATTAGGGCTACCGTGCCCCCCCCCCCCTCCTCCTCCTCATCATCATCATCATCATCATCATCTCAGGGTTTCACGGGGGTTTCACGGGGGTCTTTTCAATAGGCTGAAAAGACTATTCCCTGCGGGGTGGCAGGGAAACTCTAGGTCTGAAGTCGTCTCCACTGGGGTCACACCCGCAGGCTTTGCCAGGGCTGCCACAACTCCCTCAATCGAGGCCTTAGCCGTTTGAAACAGGGCCTTCACGACCTTGGACGCGCCTGAGGCCTTCACCGTGGGGGGAGGGTCACCGCCTCGCCCCCGCCCGCCAGCTTTCTCCGTTGGGATCGAACGGGCCTTCTCCAGAAGTGTACCTGGGTTCTCAGACTTCCTTTTCACCGAGACGGACTGTTGGCTCCTGGTTGACGACGTTGGTGACGTTGGTGACATTGGTGACATTGCGTCCTGCCTGGCAGCCGAGGAGCCTGAACCAACGGTGCGCTCCTGGTGCCCGCGGACTTGCAGTGCTTTGCCTTTTGTTGGGCCCCTGTCGCCGGAGCGCCCTCAAAGGTCTCAGAAGACCGCTCGGACTTCTTCTCACCTGCTGCTGGGCTCTTCGCCTCCAGCCAGTCAGCGAGTCGTTTACGATGGACCTTCATGGTCCGAACGGACATGTTATTGCAGAACGCACAGTCCTCCACGTGCGACTTGTTGGCGTGTAGGCAGTTGAGGCACCGGTAGTGTTCGTCCTCCTTAAAGACGTTCTGCAGTCCACATCCTCGGCAGTTCCCAAACAGCTTGGATCCAGTGGGCGTCGAATCTCCTTTGTCCTGGGCGATGTCCAACGCAGGGTAGGCCTCAAAGATCTTCCAGAATCCTCCAAGAAGTGGAATTCGATGAAAATTCACCCTCGAGGGGCATAGAAATTTCCGAAACTGGTCCCCATTAATCGGAAGAAGAATCAATGGAGTTTGAGGCTCGAACTGACTGAAAAAAATAAGAGTAAAGTCTTTGAAAAAAATGCAATACGCAGTAAAAGCTCAAGAGCTAAGCACGAGGACTCCCAACACTTGAACGTGCAGGAAAAATCTGAAGATGGCCGCCAGAGGAGGGGCTTAGGTAGAGGGCAGTCATTGGCTGGGGGCAGTATGACCCAGAGACCAGTGATTGGTTACTAGTAGAAAGACAGTTCAGACAGTAAACTGAAACCGATTTTTTCTTTTACTGAGGATTCCCAGCCTGACAACGGGGAATATTCATAAGCATGTGAATCCATGCCAGACCCCATGATGGAGAAAGCTTCTGCATCTTTGGAAAATAGGGCAAGTATCCTACTCTCTAGGTCTCTTAGGGGTTCTAAACCTTTGAGGAATCCACAAACGGTGGAAGTTGATCCATATAGCTCTCGAACCTCACTCTGGTCCACAGAGATGAACCAGAGGGGTCAAGATGGGGGTGGGGGTGGAGGGGTGGGGCTCTCCAGGAGGACAGGAGTCCTTAGAAGGAAGGGATCTGACAGTCAGAGAGGGGATGGGACCCTTTTGAATACTCCTCTCGTTGAGAGGATGTGCTTCTTGGCCTATTTGACGCCAAAACAATATTTGTGAGACTCTCGCATAGCTCCAGTGGGTGAGGGGGAGATTGACACACCTACAGACATTGTCATGGTTTTCGGCTCTGCCGAAACCTTAGGGGCTGAAGTGCTCTTAAATGGCGCCTCAGAGGCCCAGTGTTTTTTTTGAAGACACCCCCTTATGGCTCGAATGCTTGGACGCATGCTGAAACAGCGGATGAGGGGAGGGCGGCCGATCATGAGGATCGGTAGGCGCCATCAAAACTTTCAACAGGCCTGTTGGTGTCTGCTGCTTCCGCAACGTATCTGTCGAGGGAGCCCATGGGGTTGAATGCTTAGCCTTCGATGGTGGAGGTGTGCCCATGTCGCCGGGGTGCGATCTTCCCATAGCAATGCCGGCGGCATGCCGGTCAGGGCCAGGGATGGGCAACTGGGAACCGGACCATTCCGCAGAAAGGTCCATAGCCTCCACAGAGCCATGGCTGCCGCTAGAATCCTTGCCGTCGGCGACAACGCCTACGGAGGAAGCACACTCGCCATGCATCACGTAGGCCACCCACCGTTTCATCCGCCTATCCTTTAGTGGATGGAAAAGTTTGCAAGACTTGCAGGATCGCTCGTTGTGATCACAAGGGAGACACTTGTTGCACTTGCGATGTGCGTCTTCCACTGGTATTTGCCGTTACAGGACGGACAACATTTGAATGGAGTCCTCTCCATAGTAGAGGTAAAGGGCGGCAGCCAGACCAGAAAGGGAAAGAGGGGAAAAGGAATTGCATTCTCAAAGAATGAAACCACAGGGCGCCACTCTCCCTACTGTATAGGCCTGGCTGGAAGGCCGGGGCCACGCGGTCGACAGATACACCTGTCGCCAAAAGCCATAGACTTCTTTGGCGAAGGGGTCCACGAAGCAGCTGTCGAGATGTTAAGTTGAAGATTAGACGACCACTGGTCGCGAGACAAAGGAATTATGAAATAGCAATATAACTGTTCCGAGCTCCGCATAAGGCGACCAACTAATTGGGCGGAAAAAAACAATCTGAGGGACACTCGATGCGTGAGGGATTTTGGGTATACTACACGTCACGTTCGGGATAATGTTACAGGCACGCCCATGTCGATTTCCCCTTTCGATCCACGGAAGAAAGATGCAATACTCTGCAATTAACACTAGACGTCAGACAAATGCATTTATACATGATGAATACTAACAAGCAATGTATAAGCTGAATGCAATATGAACAATACACAAATATAGCTCACCAACAGAAACGGGAGAGTAATGGAAAGCCATTTTTTCCAAAATGGCAGCCACAACATGCTTCCAAGTAAATGAAAGGCCTAAAGACTTCATAAGAACTCAAAGTGCTGAAATAACAAAATACAGATCCGCGCAGAGCTTGGACAGTAGCCGACAACCACAGCCAAGGTTACCGCAAATTAAGGGAGGGTCAGAACTTTGCAGCTAAAGAACGAGATCGCCATTTCCAGGACGAAAGAAGGATACTCCCTAGTCAAAGTTTTATAAGAGAACAACCAGTCTTTGTAAGCCAGGAGCAGGAAAAGTACAAGCCCAAAGACTGGAGAATAGCTCAAGAGTGTCGTCAGTGGTAAAAGGAACCATACCACTCACGCTAATTTTTGCTAAAATCCCAATAAATGCAAGGTGAAATAATTCCAAACACTGTCTCATGTGACCCGTAATTGAAGAACACAGTCTATTCATTAGCAACAAACACAGATAGGACACCTGCCTCACTCCTCACATATATTCCATGACATGAGGCACCACACAAGGTCGATACCAAAGAAATCACCCTGGCTCATGGCCTAGGAATAAGGGATGGTATTTTCTTTAATTGAAGGGAAAGCAGTCCATGGACCTCTCTTCCCCCTACTCCAGTCAGGCTCATGTTTAGACAACCTGTCAGTTGCCCAAGGTTGGTTAGTAAAAAGACAACCAATCAAAACCCCCAATGTTAAGTGACCCATTACGTATTATGCCAACCAATAGCTTAGTGTAGAAATGTCTTTTTACTGTTAGCAATTTAGAGGTGGTCTCAGGAGAAGCCATCCGATTGTCATAACCCAATTAAATATTGTACACTTCTAGAACGTATATGTAGCCAATCCCTAGTCCCCATAGGGTCTGTATTGAGATGAACAAGTTCATACCAACTGGTAACATTCTTTCGACTGGATGTTCCTCTAACATAGTCCACATCTTTGACACGTAACGGCCTCAGCTGTGCCGCTTCGGACATTTTTCGGCAGAGGGCGTCCTGAGTTGATAGCATCGGGTCGATGTCCCTCGAAGGCCTCCGTCGAGGGTGACGTCATCGGATGTTATAAGTAGGACGCACAGCGCCCGTAACTTCAGTTCATGTTTTATCCCTCCACAATGTGTGCCATGACCACACACCAAGCCTCCATGACTGCACATAGCCTTGTGGGAACGCAAGCTGCAAAAGCATAGGAAATTCTTCAGAGGGGCAGGCTGGGAGGGAGATGTGGAATACGTTGCAGGAACATCCAGCCAAAAGAACGTTACCAGTTGGTAAGTAACTTTTTCTTCAAACGGATTCTGTCCTCCAACGTATTCCACATTTTAGACAGACTCCCATAGCAGTATCAGTGATTGGAGGAGGGAGAACAATTTGGATATACCCAATCAAATGGCAGAATATAGAGTACAAACACCATAGCTTGACCATGTCAAGTATCCAGGGAGTAATGCTTCACAAAGCGGTGGATGGAAGACCACGTTGCAGCATCACAAATGTTTTTAACAGGAACTCCCCGTTCCTGGTGGCGTGAGCCCGTAAACCCTCAAGAGGCTCATTGCCAGCCAATCGGTAACATTCAGCAATGATGAGGATAAGCCACCTGGAAAAGGTCTGTTTGGTAACAGCCTGGCCCAATCGGTGTCCAGTGTATCCCACAAAAAGTTGGTTGTCCACTCTGACCCTGGACATCCTAGAAATATAAAAGGTTAAAGCTCTCCTAGGGTTCAACCTATGGAGTCTCTCCTCTTCCTTACCGGGATGAGGAGGACAGAAAGCAGAAAGTGCCACTTTCTGGCTCAGACACTACCTAAGGAAGGAAGGAAGGAAGGAAGGAAGGAAGGAAGGAAGGAAGGAAGGAAGGAAGGAAGGAAGGAAGGAAGGAAGGAAGGAAGGAAGGAAGGAAGGAAGGAAGGAAGGAAGGAAGGAAGGAAGTACCCTTAGTACAACCTTATCCCCGTGGAACACAGTAAAGGGTGTCTTAGACGAAAGTGCCTGCAGCTCGCTCACTCTGCGAGCAGATGTAACTGCAATCAAGAAGACGGTCTTTAAAGTCAAGAGTCTCAAAGGACAAGAGTACAAAGATTCAAACGGAGCATCCATCAAGAATTTCAAGACTAGATTCAGATCCCAAACCGGCACCTGAAAAGAGGCCGGCGGGAACACATTTGTGAGCCCTTTTAGAAACTGGGTAATCAAAGGAATCTTAAAATAAGAACATTCTTCAGACGAGCACTTGAAAATACACAGTGCTGCCAGGTAACCTTTAATGGTACCCACTTGAAGACCCTTGTGGGCCAAAGAAAGCAAGAATGAAAGAACCATCGGAATGGAACACTGAAAAGGATCGACATGGTCATCTCTGCACCAGTCGCAAAACTTATGGCAATGGGAAACTGATTTGGTTACCTGACACCGGGCCGAAAGCAACACCTCCATCACGTCATCCGGGAGGTCCCAAGCCTTACATCTTAACCTTTCAGAACCAAGCATGAAGATTGAGACACTTTACCTCTGGATGGAGAAGCCAACCTCCCTCGTGTGAGAGAAGATCCTCTCTGTGGGGAAGACGGCATGGAGGACAGATGGACATTTCTAGAAGGTCCGGGTACCACGCTCTCCTGGCCCAATCCGAAGCAATCATCATGTGGGACTCAAACCTCCGCAACCTCCTTAGAACCTGAGGAATGACGGGGACCGGAGGAAACTCGTACAGAAGTGGGAATGACCAATCCATGATGAACGCATCCCCCAACGCTCCTCTCGGAGGAAATTCCCTTGAGAAATAGGTCTTTGCACTTCCGGTTGGCACCAGTCGCAAACAGATCCACTTGAGGGGTTCCCCAAAGGGCGAAGATCTCCTGAAGGACTTCCTGAGTTAACAACCACTCGTGGGAGACTGTGCTCTGCCTGTTCAGAGTGGCCGCCGCCGCATTCTCCTCTCCGGCCAGATGAACTGCAGAGAGTGAGATTCCTTGCTGTATTGCCCAGAACCAGAGCTGCATAGAGAGCAACCCTACATCCCCCTTTTTGGTGAGGTAATGCATGGCCACTGTTGTCCGTCATGATCAGGACACTCTTTCCGCATACTAACGGCAGAAAAGCCTTCAGTGTTAGCCTGATGGCCCTCAGCTCCAGAAGATTTATGTGAAGTCTGGACTCCGACGGAGACCAACGACCGCTGGTGAGGGAAGCGTCAGTCACTATCATCACCTACGGCCACGGGTGCCAAAACGGCTCTCCCTTCATCAGATTCACATTGCTGGCCGACCACAGAAGATCCTGTGAGACCTTCAGCGGAATCTGCAGAAGATCTGACATCTTGCCTGAGATTTGGGACCACTAAGTCCTGAGAGCCCCTTGGAAGGATCTCATCCGCAGTCTGGTCTCTGACACCAGAAAAAACACAGGATGCCATGAGGCAGAGTAACCTTAAGAATTTGAAAGCCAGTAGACTCTGGGCATGCTAAAACTTGTCGACCATCTGGACAATGTGATGAGCCCTCACCTTGGGTGGCGAGCACTTCCAAGGATGTGTCCAACACAGCCCAGATGTACTGGAGCTGTTGGGAAGGTGTTATATGCGACTACTTGGGATTGAGGGAGAAGCCCAGCTTGTGAAGGGAGTGGCAGGTGAGGCTGAGATGATCCAAGGCCTGTTCGGGAGAACGCGCTCTTATCAGCCAGTTGTCCAGGTAGGGGTAGACGTGAAACACCCCCCTCTCATGAGATACGCTGACACCACCACGAGTTTGGTGAAGACCCTTGGGGCGGAGGTCAACCCGAATGGCAGGATCCAAAACTGAAATTGCGAACTGCCAACAGCGAACCTCAGGTATTTTCTGTGCTTTGGCTGATTCGGCACATGAAAATAGGCATCCTGCAGGTCCAATGACACCAACCAAGCCTGAAGGACCTGAAAAAGAGTGACCATCTTGAACTTGATCTTCCTGAGGAACGTGTTCAAGCGGTGCAAGTCCAAGATGGGTCTCAGTCCTCCATCTTTCTTGGGAATCAAAAAATATGGGCATACCAGCCCTTGTTCCTCTCTGCTACAAGCACCAGTTCTATAGCGCCTTTCTCCAGCAGGGTTAAGATTTCCTGCACAAGGAGTGGATCCTGAACCTTCAAAGAGAGTTTCCCCCGTGGATTGTCGTGATGCCAATTCAGGAAGGGTAGGCAGTAGCCGTGGTCTATTGTTTCCAGAACCCACGCATCTGAAGCAATGGCTCGCCACTCTTCGAGATGCTGAGACAGTCTGTCCCCAACCGGGTAACAATGAGACCTGGACTCATAGCTGTTCCGGTGCGCCTGCTGCAGCGCCTGAAGGCAAAGAGGCAGCTGCTTGAGCGGCTTTGGCACATCGCGAGGACCCTTTCGGTGGCTGCTCCTCACCCTCTACCAAAAGAGGAGTAGTAACAAAAGGAGCCCCTCCACTGCTGTCCCCTAGGACAAACAGGCGGAGGTTGGCAAAGATTTAGCAGCTGCTTTGCAGGTCTGCAACCTCTCAAAGCTCTCGCCAGCCTTGCTACCAAACAAATGAGCCGTCAAAGGGCATGTTGATAAGACTGGCCTGCACGTATGGTGCAAACCCCGACTTCCGCAACCCTGCAAACCTGCATATCACGGTGCTCGCAGGCATAGAACGTCTGACACGGTCTGCCGTGTACACCCTAGACTGAAGGGATTCACACATGGCATCCTTGCCATCCTGCACAATAGCAGGAATATGCTCAGCCACCAGAGAGAATTCCACAGAGTGTGCATAAATGTGGCCAAGGCACAGGTGGAGTGGCCGATTTAAGGGCCATACTACCTGCCGGAATTACCTTGCGTGCCCATCCATCGAAGCGCTTGTTGTCCCTATCTGGGAGGGATGTAGCGTACGCCGCCTGCCTAGAGGTGGCCGTGGCCGCCTGAACCACCAAACTCTCAGGAGTGGGGTGAGTGGATAGGTAGCTGGGGTCGCTACAGGATGGGCGGTATTTCCTAGTCAATTACTTGTTGACCGCCGGAAGAGACTCTGGGGTGCATCAAGCAGCAGCCACCCCTTTCTGTAACGCCACGTGAAAAGGCAACACTGGGTCAGTGGACGGACCCAGATCTAAAATGTCAGTCAGGTCATCCTGATCTAATTCAACTGGAGGGCTGGACCACCCCAGGTACTCCTTAACCCTGGACATCAACCTCCTATAGGAGGACTCCGCATGAGCCCCAGGCTGCCAACTCCATCTCAGGAGATGTGTCCAGGCCGCTGGCATCATGTAAAGACTGCCGCAGATCCTCCAATTCACTGTCCTCAGAGAAAACCATGTCAGGAGCATCAAAAGGCTCCAACTCCACATCAGACCTCTCCTCATAGATATCTTGTAGAGAGTGAAAGAACTCCCTCCTAGGAACACAAGTAGACCTGTAGACCTTAGTCTCAGGTTCCACAGCTCTGGGGACCTCCACCGGCAAATCCAGACCTGTAGGCACTGAGAGCCTGCCCGAAGGTAAGGCCCCTGACAGCCGCACTCGATGGGCACGGCGCAGACAAGCTCGACACCTTACCAGACTTAGCCGGTCTTGCCGGGGACGAGGACCTTGACCTGGCATGTCTCTGGCAATCTACCAGAGCCTTGTCCGAACGGGACCTAGACGGTTCCCGATGCTCATCACAACGACAGTCCCCGGGCCCATAGGCGTGGAAACGTCGGACCGAGACCGTTCACCGCTGGCTTCAACCGAAGGCGCGGATAGGGCAGTGCCCAGAGATTGAAAAATATCCAACATTTTCTTCCTGAATGCCTCCCACTCCTCCAGAGTAGAGGATTTAGTGGGGCAAGCCACTTTCCTCACAGAGCCATCATCCGACGAGGACAGGGAAGGTGACCGATGATGCTGCTTCGAGGGAGTACCTCGACGAGGAGAACGAGTGGCGAGAACCACTCTGGGACCAAGATTCCCTAGACTCCTTCCAGTCACCAGTGAAAAGACCAGTAGACTTCTTGGATTTACGGGGTATGGATACCCGATCTACCTGTAACTTCCCCTTACGCTCCCGCAAGGCCTTGGAAATCAACAACTGGCACTTGGCGCAGTCGTCGGTTTCGTGGCTCTCACCCAGACATCACAAGCAGATAAGGTGATGGACATTTTGGACTTCCAGTCTCTGCACTTTTTAAAGCCCGACCTCGGGGTCGGAGGGGTAGAAGAAGAAATTATCGAAGTAGATAACACGAGGCGTGCCGATATCTCAAAGCAAACAGTTGTGGAAAAAACAGAACTGAGGCTACGGGCACCGTGCGTCCTACTTATAACATCCAATGACATCACCCTCGACAGAGGCCTTCGAGGGACATCGACCCACCACCATCAACACAGGGCACCCTCTGCTGCACTATTTCCAAAGCAGCACAGCTGTGGACATTACGTGTCAAAGATGTGGAATACGTTGGAGGACACAATCCATTCGAAAGTGTGATATCAGCAGTGATGATTTTTTAATTTTTAATCCATGTTTTTGTGTTGAATTGAGAGAGACATTTTATGCTTGTAGGCAGTCCCTGCCTTATTTGGATATTAATAATCATAAACCATGAAGGAAGTACTGCTACGTGAGGGTTCTACCAAAACAGATTCAAATTCTGAGGGAGAAGATTTGTATACTGGGGAACCCTTTTTAATTACTAGTGGAATTTATCCAAACATACATAGCCTATAATGATGTCCAGAAAGAAAAACACAAGAAAAGTCTGCATAGTAAGTAAAGTTAATTGTAATGAAAAAGATAAAATTCTCTTGTATACACTTGTACATATCAAGAAAGAGTGTGCTTTGAGCAGAAAATGAGTGTGATAAGTATTAACACAAGAAAAAAAACACTTACAAATTACAGTGAATCCCTGAACTAATGTGGTTAACTAGGGAAGGCAAAAACAAACGGGACAACCAATGCGTCAAACAAATAAGCCGTCTCTCTATGTTTTATTAGTGAAATACGACCTGAATTTAAGAAAGAACAAGGAAAAGAATGAGAATATATATGTAATATGTATACTACAATGTCGCTTAAATTGCATTAATTGCTCAGATACCCAGTCTGTTGCTGTAAAAAATCCCGGTAAACATGTATCGGAAATCAAAAAATCCTCTGGGCAGGTGTCGTATCTGTGGCAGTGAGAAATCTAATTATCAACTGCTGCACCTTCAGTCAATGGACGACAATTGTCTAATGCATGAAAACTTCTGGTGTGCATCGGCCAAAAACAGATGCCTTAATGTGCATTAGCCAAAAGAAAATTATAGGTGCCGCTGGGGGTCACGTAAGTAGTTAGCATGGAGGAGTCTCGTTATCGGAATTAACCAGACAAATCACTCCAACTAAGAACGGCCATGCACGATATTAATAAAGATCGGTTTTGCCTTGTACTCCATTTCCATCATAGAGTCTGGTTTGATCTAGATCCAGAACCGTAATTATGGTACTTTGCAGGCCGTTTTAACACACGCTATTAAAGAGACTTTCTTTTTGCAAATCTTATCCTCAGTCAGGACCCTCTCAGCACTACTACTACTAGACTCGCTGGGATTTTTTAAAAACTAATTTTGAGGGAGAGTGAGATTTCTCACACACCTCTTGAAGTCAGTTTTGTTTTGTGTACACAGCACCTTCCTTTTAGGGTTCCAGTGAGGTGAGCCAGCCACCTTTGTTATGGCATACATGCTGTTATTTGGCATCACCTTCTGACCCCCCTCTCACACCATTAGGTAGTGTGCTGGTCAGGGCTCCCTAGGACCCCTTTTGTCTGGGGAACATATTACAGTGATGTCCTGGAAAATATGGGGGTTCACTAATCATAAGAAGTTTAGATTGATGACAAATTATACAAAAAACACAGTGTGAATATGTTATGTTAGCTTGGGTTGGGTATACACATGTACTGCTCCTCCTTTACTTCCCATTCAAGAGGGGTGGCCACGTATCTTCACTGCTCGTTGGATTTCCAGCTGCATTAACAAATTGGAGATGAGGGGCGGGGGGGGGCATTACCTGATTCTGGCGGGGGAATGTGAAGGGCTGCAAATTCTCTTTCTCAACACATACACCCTGAATGTCGATAGCTCATATTTTTTCCAGAAATGTGCCAACCACACAGATTCCCAATTCATGAGGTCATCTGGATGGGCGACTTTAACGTGGCTTTGTCCTTAGGGTTCCATGTAATAATGGCCCCGCAAAAATGAATCCTGACAAAAAAAAAGACGCCATTTTTGCAGAGACATTATTACACTGAACATGCGCCATAATGTCGCCAATGGCTTTTCCCGGCGACCTTATGTATGGGGACATTATTACCCGATAACGTCCTTACACCTGCATAGATCATCCACAGCCCAGCTTGCGCTCCCCAAGGCTGCCACAAGGTGGGTGGTGATAGCTGAATATCATGGGCTGTTTGATGCTTGGTGGTTCATGCATCTCTCCGCCCAGGAATACTCTTACTACTCCGTTATACATGGCAGCTCATCAAAAATAGATTATGTGATGGGCTCTGCTAGCTAAGATTTTACCCTGGACGCCGTCTGACCACTCCCTAGTGGTAATGTCCTTGCTCTGACCCCCGCAGGACCCTAGACATTTGTGCTGGCATTTTAGAAGGAACATACTGGAGGACGTGATTTTCCAGGACAATCTTGGCAGAGACGTACAAACATTTTTCGGACTAATACTGGCTCTGCCACATACTCTGCGGTAGGGTGGGAAACGTTTAAGGTGAACATTAGGGTGTGTTGAGCTCTGGAGGGGGGGGCTAGGAGGGTGGAGTTCTGAAATCACTCCACATGTCCATAGAATTGCTTGAGGGTGATATCAAGCAACTGATACTTTAGTAGTTCTGATGTGACACCCCTGACATTGGCGTCCAGCTCCAGGAGAAAGGTGGGACCCAGCCCTTCTGGCCAACCGAGGAGCAGTTCCTTGGGGACCCTTTAGTGGCTGCTTCGTACAGCGAGGTTGACCGCCCTACCCAGACACTGGCCTGGGCTATTAAAACACAAACGTCAACAGGGAGCCATACTGAAGATTGTGACTGCAGCCGGGACCCTACTAGGGACCTTAAGGAGATCAACGACACCTTCTGTGATTTTTACAAACACTTGTACTCCTCCCATATTCAACTGATGCACGATTCAATCAGACAATACTTGGATTGTGTAGCATTGGTCTGGCTAGATTCCATACGGTGGGTGGTCATAATTTTGAAAAAAAAATGTCGACTTTCGTTTTTTTTAATTATATATTTATTTTAGGGGTTCGGGAGTTAAAAAAAGGGAAAAATTAAAAAAAAATTAAAAAAGGGGGGTTGGAGGGAACCCCCCATTTAAAAAAAAATGCATTGAAAAAAAAAGTCGACTTTTTTTTCGACTTTTTTTTCGATATTTTGACTTTCGACATTTTTGTTGTCGAAATTATTACTATAAACCATTCCATACAGGGTGATAGATTCAATCAGCCTCCCTCTGATGAAGAAATTGACAGGTGATACTCTCTTCCCAATGGCAAGGCCCCTATCCTAGATGGGATTATGGCAGAGATGTATAAGGAATACGCTGATCTCCTCATACACTTAAGTAGTATGTATGAAGCTGCTATGTCATTGACCGTCCTACCCGAGTCAACGAGGACGGCCCTGGTAACTACTATTGAAACCAGATAAGGACCCCCCTGAGACATTTGTTTTACAGATCATTATAATTAATAAACACGGACAATAAAATCCTGGCTAAACTGCTGGCAGACTTGCCATATTTGCCATCCCTGCTCCTTCCAGATGAGGCATGCTTCATCCTGAGGAGGTCCACTCAAAATAATATGAGAAGCCCGTTTTCCCTCATGCATAATGTGGACCCCAAGGTTAATTGTTGTGGCCACTCTGGATGTCGAAAAGGGCTTAGATTCTGTGGAATGACCCTTCCTTTGAGGTCTTGCGGTGAACCGGAGTTGGGCTGACGTTCCTTTAATAAATCTGGCTGCTTTACAAGCTGCCTAGAGCGCAGGTCACACCAATCTAATGTTATCGGACCATATTACCCCAACACAGGGCACAAGACATGGATGCCCCTGATCTCGTATTCTTTTTTGTTGAACTGCTGGCCTGCTGCCTCTGAGAATCTCACCCACAGAGGGGTAAGATCTGCTCCCATGTCTCAACCATTTCTCTTTATGCAGACGATATGCTGCTGTATGTTAAAAATCCCAGGCAGAATCTTCAGACACTGGTCCAGGAGATCTGCTGATTCGGCGATCTCTCGGGGCTGAAGATAAACTGGTCTAAATCTGAGGTTCTCCCGTTGACTCCCAGATTGCAGCAGACCGACGTGGGGGATGCCTTTAGATGGTGGCCTCAGGGCATTCGATATTTGGGGATATTGGTGCCACCGACTCTAGCAGTGATCTACATACATAATTATGCTGCGGCTCTGGAACAGCTGGAGCATAAAGTGGAGGCAAGAATACTTCTTCCTCTATCGCAGGCCACATATCATCTTTGCCAAGACGGTGGTCCTCCCAAAACTCATTTTTAACGTACCGATTTTGCCTCCCGCAGGCTTCTGGACGGAGTTGAGAAGCCCGATGGTGCAATTGGTATGGGTGGGCAGACAAGCCAGGATATCCTATGATGTACTGACCCAGCCGTACAAGAAAGGGGGCCTGGAATACCCTGATATGTATGCATATGACTTTGTCGCACAAATGAAATACCCTGTGTGGTGTTCTCCATCCTCAGAACTTCCACATATCCTGTGCGGAAAAGGTGACCACTCACCAGAGTGATATGAGGTGCCTGCTGTAGGGAAGCCCAGAAACAGGGGTGAGGTCTGAGACGCAGCCAGTGGAAACCACGTGCCGGGCTTGGGACCATCTGAAGCATTTGGCTGGGTTAGGTGCACTTTATTCGCTTGGGTTCTCCATTTATATGGGGTGTGGGGTAACAATCACTTTTGAAAAGATATTCCAACGGGACGGTAAATTGGTTACCTGGGATACCCTTAAAAGCGTGGGGAGCCGGGGGGATGGCGGTGACCATGTTCTATTGCAGAAAGCAACAGGTACTATAGGAAAAATAGCCGACCTATCCAGATGCTCCTCCTGGCTCCCCAATAATGCAGTTAATCACTGAACCGCTGAGCTGCACCCTACTTGTATCCTCTCTATGCAAGATTATTAAACTAGAAGGTGGATAAGCAGAGTCGTTTCATGGCCAAGTGGTAGACAGCATAGGGGAGGGAACGGTCAGAAACGCAGTGGAAAACAGTATGTATGCAGTCTCATAAATGGTCTTTAAAATCCTGTTTCTGCGTCACTCACTTCAAATTACTACACCAAGTGTATTATTTTTTTTTAGCACGGCTGCATAAGTGGAATCCTGACAGATCCTCTCAATGCCTTAGATGTTCCCATGACCCGCCGAATTCCTACAAGTAGTATGGGACTACCCACATATTTGCCTTTTGTGGGACAAGATAGATTAAGCCATGGCCCAGAGGTTACATAATCAGATACATCTTTCTGAGCTGTGGTTACTGTCCTTGAAGCGGAGTATTGTGCCGAGAAGAGGCTGTTGGGCATTGCATCTATTGTGCACAAACATTGATTGCTAGGGCCTGGGGGAAGCGCAGGGCACAGTGCTTTCAATATTTCTTGGGATATCGGGAGCTCTGAGGCGGCCGCCCCACTCGCAGAGATGCGACGGATATCGGCTAGATGCTCAATACCTTCCCCTATGTGTACGAGTGGGGACCAGCTGGAAGACTATGCAGCTAACAGGGGTGAGGGGTCCGTTAGATGGGGTCTATTGATACGCATTGGTCTAGTGGGAGGAAAAGGGGGCGGGTGAGTTGTGTGTGCTCTTCCAGGGGGGTATGATTCCTGCTCTTCTATGGTTTGACTGTTATGCACTGGGGGGAGGGGTTGATGGTTATTAACTTGTGTACTATGGAAAACAAAAAGTTTTTAAAAAGAAAAAAACAAAGTTGAATCCAAGTTCCTTGTGGCCCGAAGAGGACAACTCCTTCCTCTTGCAATTCACTCCTGGGGAAATGGCTCCCTGGCCCAGGTCCCTCTCCACGTTCAAGATAACAAAATCCTAAGAGCATGGGATCTTCCTTGGGATTCTCTTAACTGTGCTGTAATTTAGGTGTAGGTATCGGACTAACAGGACTAACAGGACACCTGGTATACTCCCCTGCCAGGTTTTCTTCCTCATTCACATGCAAATAGAAAATTCCTAGGGCATAGGTCTTCCTTTGGAATCTCTTCTGCAGTTCCTTATATACACACTTAACTCCCTGCCAGGACTTTTATACAATTAATTCAAACACGTGTCTTTGCCTGGTATACTCACCTGCCAGGACTGTCATGCAGCGTCTTCTACACATTTGACCTTCTTTGCCTAGCATACTCTCCTGACAGGTCTAGGAGGTAGTCTCATTCAAACACTTCTGTCAAAACACTTTGAAATTTCAGTTCTCTCATGGTCCACTTAATTGCATTTCACTTTCTCAAGGGGTATGGGTCTTCCCTTAAGTCATCTGATTCACATATTACAATTGGTGCGGGTCCCAGACCATGTTCTGGTTTGAATGCCAGACCTGCCCAGCAGACTCACACTGACGTAGTACACTCTCCTGCCAAGCCGGTAGATGGTTATCCACTCTTTTGTTCAGTTATGCTCCTGTGTCTCTTGCACCCTTCCCGTTGCCTGCATACTTGCACATTGGTCTGTGTCTCGGGCAGTGACGCTTCGCGGGGATTCCCCGGTGGCGTCCTCACCACTTACACTGCATTCGACTGGATTACTTTACAGATGCCCCCTTTGGCTGTCCGTTCTCCCATCTTGGGTAAGGAGATCGCTCTCTCGAGGCAGCCTGCACCCAGGATTGCCTGAGGCGTGGCTTGGGCAGCAGATTGCTACGGTCCGTCACAGAGATTTGTCATTCTGATGCTTCATCCCCTATCCTTGAGACCCCCAACACACTTTGCTGGACTTCTGGATCTTTTTCTGAAATCCTGAATGAATGGAGCCTTTCTCCACTAATTAATTCTTATGGGCTCTATCTTTTGGAACTCTATTCTTTGTATTTTACCTGTCCGATGGAGTCTATTTTCTTCCATAAACTCTTAAAGGCATCTGTATTTTGCGATTGCAGCAAACAGCTCCTTATGGGCAGCATTGCTGGGGGCCCTTGCGGTCATCCTTTGAGATTATTTTTCTTTATCCTAGAGTCACTACATAATAGCTTTCCTAAAAATGCTATAGTCTGAGAGATTGACATACAACACCTTATGTGGAGTGCCAAAGGGACACTTTGTATCCCCACTTCTCTCTGCTCCTGTGACTTTTTAGTCACATAGACAATCTCCTAGTTATGGCTGGTGGCAGTGGACGTGTCCTACCTACTAGTGTGTGATTTTTCTGTCCATAGCCTCAATAGTACACAATAGGAGTACCCAAGTGCTAACTTGGGCCTTCCTTCCTTTTTTCACTATTACTACCGTGGTTGTTCTTTGTCAGCCCTTCTACCATTCTGGGAGGGGGAGGCCTGTGTGTGTTTTGCCTTTGGTAGGAACCGTTGGTTTCCCCGTCTAGGCTCCAGAGTGTCTGGGCAGGCAGGAGGAGGAGGAGGAGTTTTCAACCCTCCTGCCCTTTGCCTGCCAGAGTGCCTGAATGGGACCAGCACCCACTGGGGGTCTGGCTGTTCTGATTGGACAGCCAAACACCCCTTTCTATAAACTGCTGAGGAAGATTCCAGAGGACTGAGTGCTGGAACTGGATAAAAGGCGAGGCCCCTGGAGTGAAAAGCAAGTCAACCACTGAAAGCTGAAGTAACCGAAGAAGAGCACCAGAGATGCCTGCAGACCCTTTGCAACACAGTGAAACAACCACTGCTGTCCAGACCCAGTTTTCAGTGTGACAGATTAACTCTGAAGAGGACGACTCCTTCCCTTTGACTGGTGCGAACAACCAGTCCCAGGATTAACTTTGTTTAGAGCCATCTCCCGAGGTCATGCGAGTTTCCAGAGCTGCGGAACCCTAATACTAGTAGACCTGGTGACCATTTTGAGTGCATCGTCGTGGAAAGGCTTAATTTATCCAAGTCTTTGCTGAGTCCTCAAGGACACGCCAGAGACACAATCCAACTCGTCCAGACCCCCATCAGAGTGTGGGACTGCAAGGACCAAAGAAGATTGATCGGGCGAATCGCGGCCTTTATTGTTGCTGCAGAAAAGGTGCCAAAACCACAGAGTAACCATAGAAGTTGATGAAAGCCGTGGCAGAGGTCCACCCTCGACGCTGCTGTTGAGATCCCATCCATTGTCCTGCCTTTCGTCGTCAGACCAAGGTCATGTCAAGAGAGGTTACATCGCGGAGCATCCAGAACAAATGTTTTCTTCAAACCTAAGGTACTGTTGGAAAAAAGGTATTGCTTACTTTATTCCAGAAAGTCGCTCTGGAGTGTTGGAATGCATTTAGAGGTGTCCAGGCCAACCCCCTCTTCTCAGACTACTGCTTGTATCCCTTTAGCGAGTCCTTTAATAGGGTCGCCAACGTTGGTTAAGCCTTCTTGCATCTTCTTTCCTAGAGACTAGAGAGTATACAAAGAACTTTTGACTTCTGCTGCTTTTCTACGCCTCTCCAAACTGCCTTTTAACTATGGTTGCGTTTTGGACTTTAAAAGACTCGCTGTGCGCAGAAACTGCCTCTAGAACCTGAAGCTCTACTAGGTTAACACTAACCAACTGTTTTCTTTCCTAAAAATCACTATTTTATATGTGTATGCCGACTTGATGCAATTACTGTACTACTTTGAGGGTGCGCGTTATTACCAATACTACGGTAACAATTGAAAGCGTTCAGCAACTACCAACTAAGGAGTGGCCTTTTGAAAGTATTGAAAAGTATACCTGTGTGTTGGTGTATTGTGCCAAGCATTTAACAGTGACTCGTAAATAAATCGATATTTTAAAATAAATGTATGTGTAAGTGTTTCTTTGATGTGCATTACTAACTAGTTTCAGTGTACTTATATACAGCTCACATCTTCCTATTCAGGTAAGCCTGACTGCTCTGCCACTCTACCAAGGTTCCGGAGTAGTGCAGACATATTACTAAGAGTTTGGGATCTACAAACCACACTGATAGCTTAGTAAAGTCTTACCTCCAAGTGGGCCTTCAGGAAAACTCCACAAACACGGTCCTTCTCAGCAGACGGGCGTCTTGCTCAGTTGAGCCTTCATGCACTCTGTCCCTCACCACAGCTCTCTGCCCCAACTGCTTTGCGTCTCCAGCACTTGCCGACTGAAGTCTGTTCTATTTCAGCTGTTCTCAGTTTCCAATTTCGTCTTTGCCACGGCCAATCTCCAATGGAAAAAAGACTAGACTGTGTTCTTTGGTTCTGCCGATAATACTTCCTTACTCGGCTCCTCCACTTCATCATCTGAGTGCTTTCTACCAGTTTCACTCGACAGTGGACCACAGGTTTGGTATTGGGTCTGGTGGGAGGTCCCACTGCAATATGCCATAAAGTCTTCAGGCGCGACAGGGGGGCTATGAAGAAGGGGGGGGGGAATATTAGTTTTTTTTTTTAGGAGAAAGGGAATACCATGTCTCATCTGGCAAGTCACCCTTACTTCCATGAGGGTCGTCTTCCCCTCCATGATCCTCCTTCAAATAGCCTCCCCATGGTTAGAATCAGAAAGAGTCTGCCTTACCCTGGCCCCATGAGGGGAGGTTCTCCCCACGGAAGCAGTGATGACATTGCCAGAATCATCACAGTATACATTTGTGATACACTGTTTTGTGCGATACTGTGAAAACTTATTGGGGCCACAGACCACCTTCACCGACTCGTAAGATTAAGCCTTGGCTGCTCTCCCACATTACCTTGACTTAGTTTTGGCTAAACTCTTAGAGACTCCCTGTTCACAATTACTAGGGTGGCCTCCTAAAATATTCCCCCCAGGGTTGATTTTACAAAATCTGTCTTAGCATAATACCAAAAGGCATTATTTTGAATTGATAATGAGCGATTCCTACCTTAAATCCGAGATCCCTTCAGTGTTTCTGGAACACGGAATGAATCTTCCATGTCAAGTGTTGTAATGTAGTCTTTGTTGAGCAAGGGAATGGCTCTTGAAGGGTAACCATTCTGAAGATCTGTATGTTTGTGAATTTGTTTGTAGATACATTTGTCAGTTACCAAGTGCCATGCCTTCTAGAAGCCATGGATCCAATGCCATCTGCATCCATGAGTGAGCAAAGCTATTGATTCTTCCCCTTATCTGGATGCATGGGAGGGCACCACATAGGCAACGTTATTGTTTGGGCACAACAAGCCAAGTTGTGTTTCAAAGTTCAAAGAAAATGGAGAATAAAGTGTTTAAAAGGCCCTCTCCTCCCAAGCCAACCACCTAAAGGAGACCGAGGAGAGGAAACCATGACAACACCACTGTTCAGGGGTAAGCAAGGGAGACAGAGCTAGGACGTTATGCTGATACAACCCAATGAAGACAAGGTGGGCAGAACAGGTACATTTACTCACCCTGTCCTCCTATACCCTCAGGGACCACTGTAGAAGTTCCTGAAAATGCTGGGCCTTCCAGATGCAGAAGTCTCTTCAGGCATTTGGTTCTTTGGTCCGGCTAGTTTGTGGTTTTGTGCTCCAATGGACCGGATTCTGAACAGTTGAACACTCGGAACAGACAGACTTTGCAATCAACACTTTGACAACCTCAGGGTACTCCAAGGACACGACACAGGCGCAAGCAGGTATGGCGACTTCTTGTGAATGGCAGAAGATTACCCTTATGGTGACAACTAAGAAGCCTGTCCTACAATGCCAGTCTTCGTGGTGAAAATCTGCAATTTCAGGGAAATGCTTATTGTTCTAAAGCTGAGGATCTGTGGAGTCTAAAGGATCAACTGGTGGTGGGGAACATTGCAGTAGACCAGGAAGACATCTTGCTAGGATGGTTCTGGGACTATTTAGAGAGTTTGCAGCAGCTGGAACTTCGAGCAGCGGTCAGGACAGGTAGTTTCCTCCAGTCCAGGTGTTGAAGCACCAATGAAGAACCCAAGATCCGCAGAGACACAAGGCTTTGACGGGCAAGTAAAAGGGCTGCTGGCAATCTTCCAATGATGAGCTCAGGGTCTTGAGCAGAATGCTCTCCTTCCTAGGGGTCTTGGCTCCAATGATAGGAAGTGTGGCAGCAGGAGTCCTCCGTTTATCCAGGATCCAGCTGAAGTTGCCTCCAACCTACCAATGGCAAGGCCTTGCAACCTTCAAACTGGCAGTTGCTGTCCAATCCTGGGCAGCCTCTGACAAATGCATCTGATCTGCCCAGCAGCAGAAACCTGGCAGGGATACATGAATAGAAAAAAGAAATCTGGCCACTCCTGGACAGGGAGGTCACAGAACAAAATGGACAAAGCGCAGGCAAAAATCTCATGGGACGACAATTTTAGAGTGTTTGGTTCCCTATATAGCATTAGGGGTATAACGTTATACCGTTATAGATACCATAAACAGCTTAATTGAACTATAATAACCGCCACGTTGTTTAAACTGGTATACCATTTTAGGGCCTGCAGCTATTAAGTGAGCTTTTCAATAATCTCATTTGGAAAGGCTGTAGTAAGCAAGTGCTGCGCATTCTGGACCTTGCACTGTGGGATGTGGCGTTTGGCAGACAAATGCATAGGTAGTGTGAGGCCACATCAGTAAATGCAGCTTTGATGCTGTGACTGCTCTTTCTCTGATCAGTAGAGTCGGTTTAAAGATGAGCCGATTTGTAGTTTTCCCACCTATTTGAAAGATGGGGAACTACACATACCAGAATTCAAAGGGGGGAATGAACTGGATGCCCTTCTGATGCATGTCCACAAAAAACGTTAGCTCTGTAGACTGTATGAACACTGGGCCTAGTAGTGCTTTGTGCTAGTATATAAACTGCTCTCTAACCCCCACTGTCCTCCGTGTAGATTTACAGATTGGCACTAGAGTTGTTGCTTCGCTTGATCCTTCACCTGCCTTCTGCATATGGCACTGGACTCAAGCAGGCAGGACAGATTCTACATTCAATTTGAAGTATCCAGAGCAATGGGGGTGAGATTTTTCTCAGGTCTATACTCTATTTGCGACACCACCCATGAAAGCATTTCTCCGTCTCAACTCACATGACAAGGGTCCTAATGCACTCAGACCTGGGGAAAATGGTAATGATGGGGCTGTGGTGATGTGGTGGTCTAGGCCATATTTGTGCCGATATGCATTTTAACTTGTCATTTTCAAAAAGTTTTTGTGCCACTATCTTTAAGAAGGGAAATGAACATGTATTGCAAGAATCGAGAAAGAAATCAACAGCGCCCACTGAACGCTGTCCTGTTAGGATTACATGGTCAGTGGTGACTCCAACATCAGACCTTTATAATACACCAGGCAGATGGTAAACAAGTATAGTGATTTGATCAATATGCAACCTTTCGGTGAGTGTGGACATTTTCACAAAAGAAACACAATGACATGGGCTTTCAGACCTCACATGAGTAACGTTTCTCCCTTTAATGGGATAAAGTGTTATCAAAACAAACTTATGACTGATCGCAGCGAGGGGTCATGATGCCCATGCCATGTGGTTCCAAAATAATGCAAGTTGAGGCCGATTTACAAAGCGATGACATGTGACTGAGCAGCAAGCTCATTGCTCAAAGGGTGCATTTTAACACTTCCACTGGTCAACGAGTGAGCGCCATGAAAGACCAAATTTGCAGCCACCTTAGATTCCTGGAGGATCAGCTAAAAATGTGCAGAGACAATTTTCAAAATGCTGACAATTCATGACCTTATAAATATTTATTAAGATTAGTTAACTCCACCTGCTATACGGCGATAACCATGAAATACTGTCATTTGGCAAGAAGGTCATCATTCGCCATAAAACCAATACTGTAAAACCCCTATATAGCATTATGCAAACGTGCACTAGACTACAAAAAAGAAAACCCTGTAAAAGTATTAGCTGCCACCAGCCTATCCTGGACACATGCAAGTAACCAAAAAGTAGCTAGACACTAAGTTGTAGGGTCATAAAGTGTCCCTACCACACTTCATTGAAGTTGATGTGGCAGGAAAAATCAACAAAGAACTTTACAATAGAGAACTGTTCTCCTGTACTGATCGCCGTAGGGACTGATAAACACTCCAAAAGGAGATGAGCTTACAGAGGTAAGTGGAGGAAAAATAGCTTCACGTAACTCCAAAAGTAAGCAAAGATTCAAAACCATAGCAAAAAGAATAGAGTCCCTGAGGTCTTATTAAGGGAAAGCAGCAAAAAGTAAAATCTATTCAAACTCTGTCAAACTCTGCTCAAGATCTGAAACGGGTTTTATATGTTCCCCTGAAACAGACCACTGGTAACTGAGGAGCCACTGAAGTGACCCCCATATGCAGTCAATCCTTGGGGACCACAGAATGCAGGAGGCCATGAGACCCAACAAGTGCAGGAAGGCCGAGTTAGGAACTGGTTTCTGGGATTGGAGGAGGTGCACCATCTGGAAGATGTTCAGTACTCGATCCTCTGGTGTAATGGTCCTGTCCAGGTGAGCATCCAAGACTAAACTGATAAATTGGAGTGAGTAGGATGGCCAAACCAAAGAGTCTTTGAAGTTCAGGGAGAAGCCCAAGCTGTGCAACAGGCTGTACGTACGGAACAGAGGAGCCTGGTATAGGAAGCAAGCCCAGACAAGTCAGTCATCCAGTTAAGTAAGGACATTAATGCCGTCCCTCTTGAGGTGATCCATGACCACTGCCAGCAGCTTAAAGAGGATGTTGGATTCCCCAAAAAAAAAATAATAAAAAAAAAAGGAACAAGCGGCAGGACCTTGAACTGGTAGTGGCAACGACTCAACAAATCTCAGGTGCTTCCTGTGCATGATGTGAACTGGCACATGTAAATAGGCATCTTGAAGAACCTGTGAAACTATTCAGTCCTATAGATCAAGGGCTTATAGGATCAGGTCACCATTTTGAATTCATCCTTGCACGGGTACAAGTTCATTAGCCCAAGATGAGAGATGGGACACAAGCCCCACCTCCCCACCCATCATCCCCAGTCCTTCGGAACCAGAAGTCAACTGAAACCCAGCCTCAGCCTCGTTCCGAGGGCTGTACCAGTTCTATTGTGCCCTTCGCTAAAAGCAGACTAACCTCCACCAATAGGAGGGGTCCGAAATCAAAAAGGGCAGAGGAAGCATTTATGGCTCTTCAAGCAAAATTGCCAAGGCAAAATCAAGTTCCCCATGAATCAAACCTCTTGCTCTCCCAGTCTAGAGGCAAAGGAACTATGGAGGACTTCAGATTGGCATTCGGAGCCTGCACCATCAAGTCTCAAGAGAGGAGTCGGGTGGACAAAAGCTGAGTCTGAAAGTTACGGAACAGTGCTTCTTTGCCAGGTCCTGGCCAACTACAGGGACTGGGGCAGGATGTCCCCAGGCTTCCAATAACTGAGCCTCTACTTCCGGATTAAAATGCAGCTTGGTCTCATTTCATGCCCCTTTCTATAGAATGTCCTAGGTTCAAAATGAACTTTTGGCCTGAAAGGGGCTGGCAAACCCATTGTCTCTACCACGAACCACCAGCCATTGGAATGAAGCCTGTGGATTCCCCAGCATTGGTAATGTGTCCAACAAATGATGTGGCCAGACAGTGGTGGAGTGGGAACCAAAAGAGGCCCCAGTATTTTTGTTTTTTAAAGTGGCACCATATCACACATTTTAAGCAACCCAAACCCTTTTCCTAGGAGAACATTTGAAAATAAAATATGTTAACACACAAATGATACCCAGAGTGTAGAGGCCAGTGGGAAATCCCAAGAGTTCCCTAGAAGCCAGCCCACCCGTGTCCAGACCACTATCCTCCTGCAAGTCAGAAGCCAGCTCCAACAGCCCTTCTTCCTCACAACCGAACTCCTCCGGAAAGTCTTCAATTCACTAAGGCACAGGGACCCCCATACCTCCCAAAAAGAAGATGGTGTCCCTGTCCTCATTAAAGATTACTCCCTTATTTGATATGAATTTTCCCATAGAAAGCTGATCTTACTTCAGAGGAGTTCTGGCACTGTCTGTACTGAAGAGCTTGCAACCACCGTTCGACACACTAGGATGGAGTGTCGGGGCAGGGACAGGTCTTCACCCATAGGATCTTTGACCAAGACCCTAGGTGTTTGGCCACAGTACTTCGCAGGATTCCTACCAGCTTTTCCATGTGCGGTGGGTCCTGATGGTGCTAACTGCGCTGGGGACTTGGTGAAGATGTCAAGCATCTTCACTGGAAAATGGTCTCATTTCTTAGGGGGTTTGGGTGGAAAACTGTACCTGCGGAGGAGTTTCCAGGGAGTCCGAGGAGAGTGGAGTGCTTCTTTGACAAGTGGTACCAAAAGGAACTGCTTGGTGAACGGGACTTCTTGCAGTGCTTTTTCTTCTCCTTTCAGTCAGGGACAATCTTCCAACCTTCGCTCCATGTAGAGAAAGGTGAACAGTTTTGCAGTCTGCTGCCAGAGGCACATCAGATGCATCGACTGGCACCACGCTGTAAGGGATTTCAATCAGGTACACACCCAGGTCTCACCTAGCATGTAGTGCGCAATTAAACCCTTATTTATTTGTGTCTATAATTTCAATATTCTGAAGGATATACCACTCATACCACACCCGTCTCAAAATACCCCCTAGGTCACCACACTGGATCAGGAATCAGGCTAGCTTGTAAAGGTAAATATTCATTTATTTATTCAAATCACATATATATATATATACACATATAACAGCCATCACCTAAAGGTGACAATACAATTTTTATTTTTTTTTCATTTAGTTTATACAAACTTTTTGAAAAAACAAAATTATACACACAATTCCTCCTCTAGCTATCTATGGGGTGCTTCGAAATGAGTCATTGCGGTGCATTATTTCATAACAGAGTGTATCGTTCCATGCCTTCTTACTTCTCTCTGACTTGGTTGATCCCACTTTTCATTAACTCTGTTCACTACAGATGATTCTTTGCTCCATTACCAATCCTTTATCTGGTTTTGCTTCATCTCATCACCTCATCTCAACATTTTGAAGCATCCATTACTTTTTAGATTCTTTCTTCAAGTTAGATCTCTTTTAGCAAACTTTCAAGTACTTAAGAAATGTGTCAACCCGAAGATGTCCTTTTCACATGGGTTATGAAATTTTCGCCATAGATCTTCTCCGCTTAGGGTGGCGTATTTCCGCACTAGGTGTCCCAAATGTACAGATCTCCGGTCTTTCAGAGCCTCACAGTACAGTGTAAGATGTTTAAGGGTTTCTTGGTGTTTGTTACAGAGACGACACCTGAGTAATGCTTTCGAATTCCGCGTTCTTATTGCTTGGCTTACTCTGGTGTTTATTAAGTTCATACGAAATTTCATATAGATTGCTCGATGTCTTGCATTGGCAGATCTCATCAAGTATTAAGGCAATTTCTTTCGATCTTTTGCCTCAATAGCTGCATCTTCCATAAGTTTGTGGCGATTGCGATCATCAACTGTCGAGCACCAATCCTGTTCCCATAGCTTTTTCTTCACATAATTCGGGTTGTTTCTCAGGGTATCTTGATCAGCTCCCAGTAGCTCCAATTGCTTTTTACACCCAAGTGCCCATTTACATAGTAGGGTTTCTTTGTTACCCTTCAGGGCATTTTGTAAGATCTTGAACTGAGGAGGACATTCTACTGTGATGATTTTCCGATATATGGATAGCGTGTTCCATAACACTCGGGCATGCATGGATATTAGATTGAGTTCATATCTCACACATGCACTCGAGATTCCTTTCTGTAAATGCAAGACTCTCCTCCAATATTGATTTTCTAGTTCTGGCCATAGAGTGGCAGACACTCCTAAGGCACTTTCTGCCCCGTAGATCAGTGATGGAATCACTTTTTGGTTATAGTGGGTTATTACTGGTTGTAACGAGAATTTCCCAAACTTTTTATTTATTACTACTCCTTGACTTGCTAGTTGTCTACATTTTTGTTTTCGCATTCTCTGTCCAGGGTGCGTCATTTATGTTACTGTTGATCCAGACACCTAGGTACTTTGTCTTTTTCACGCATCTTAAGATGTCATTTCTCAGTCTCCACTTTGGGATGCTTTTTGTAGTCCGTTTATTACTTTGTGTTAAATCTTGCAGGATTATTATTTCAGATTTTGTAGGATTGATTTTTAGTTTGTGTTGTTCTACATATCTCTCTAGAGCCGCTAGTTTTCGAGTTAGTCCAATCGGTGTTAGGTCGAGTAATGCAATGTCGTCTGCATATAGCATCCAACTTATTGCCTGCCCATTTATTTTCGGTGGAAAGGAATTTACATCTGCGAGACTATCACCAATATCAGACATAAATAAGCCAAACAGCGTTGCTGCAAACGGGCAGCCCTGTTTTACGCCTTGATTCATTTCAATTGGCTTGCTCAGCGTTCCACTTGAATCAAGTCTGATTTTAATGACTGTGTCCGTGTGGAGTTCCTTTATAGGTTGCAGTAAATTATCTGGGCACTTCCATTTCTTCATCTTTTTCCAGAGCATCTCTCGGTCGATGGAATCAAAAGCGCTAGATAGATCAATAAATGCTACATAGATCTTTGTTTTGTCTGATAGCTTCCATTTTTAGAAAGTTCAGAATTGTTAGATTCAGCCCACAACTAACCCCTTTCACGAATCCAGTTTGTCGAAGATCGTATCTTTTGGTGTCTTGGATCCATTGTAGTAGTTGGATTTGGAGCTGGGAAGCGAAGATTTTGCCGACCACATCGAGCAGAGCTATCGGTCGGTAATTCTTAGGGTCAGTTCGAGCACCTTTTTTAAAAATTGGTACTACAATAGCACACCGCCAGGAAGATGGTATCTGTTTCGTCTGGAGAATGGTCCGAAATAATGAGTAGCAGAAATCTGCCCATAATTCTGGGTGGTGTTTTAGTTGGTAATTTGTTAGACCATCAGGTCCCGGTGCTCTAGATGTACTTAATTTTAGGATGTTTCTATAGATATCCTCTTTTTTTATTTCAATTGACCACTCATACTCCGAGGTTGGTAAAATTCTTTTCTTGGGTTGATTGTTGTTAAATGTTTCTGCGTAGTGTCTGACCCATTGAGCTTCCGGAATCATAGATTTCATGATGGCTCCTTGGGGGGGTTGAGATGTTATTCAGCAAAGCCCAAAAATCTCTAGTCTTTCTTTTAGCAAGTACTTCCATCATAATTTCAGCATCTCTTTGTAACATGATATGTTTATGGCTAATTAGCCAGTTCTTATAAGTTTGTTTCAGATGTCTTATCATGCTTTGGTTATTTATATTGGACTTGTTTTTGAGCATTCTCAGTGCTTTTTTCAGGTTTTTTTTCTTTTCATTAACTTCTGCATCCCAAGCATGGAGCTGCGTGAAATCCGATCTTGCCCTAATACGTTTTTTCTCCCGATATATCTCTAATAGAGTTGTGTACTCAATTTGTTCCAATTCTGTTTTATTTTCTAGTGCATTCCTTAGTGAGATGATATTATTCTCACTCAGTCTTAGTCTGTTACGACCAGGACCTACTTCAAGAGTCGGTGCTTCATTGACGGCTGGCCTTCTAGGTTTATTTGATTTCAAATACAATTTTACTAGGCAGTGATCGCTGACCTTCATATCAATGATTTTAAGAGACAGGACCTCGCATCTTAGGGTTCCGTCTACGAACATGTAGTCAATTGTTGAACTTTGCCAGAGTCTTCGCCAGGTTGGATGGGCCGGAATGTCCCCTGGTGTGTTGCCATTCAGCAATTGTAAGTTCCAAGCTTTCATTTCTTGCATCCATCGCCTAGCTGCCTGTTCACCATAGGTTACTTTTTCTTCAAGGGAGTTGTTTATAATAGACAGACAATTTATGTTTAGGTCTCCACATACTAAGATGTTTATATCATTTTCATTCCTTTTAATATTGCAAATTAATTCTGAAATGGTTTCCATGAAGTTGTCTAATAATATTGCTGTATGTTGCCAATATATATTAATCAGTATTAGTAGATTATCTTTGTCACATCTCTCTCTGGCAGTTTCACTTTGCACACTTGTATATATGGTGACACAATGGTATGAGATAAGATACGTATACCACTTTTTACTTTTGCGAGCGTTACCATTCCTGACATGGGTCGGCCTTTTTCCCCTTTAATTGCTCTGTTGAAGGCTATCTCAAAGCCGTCTGCTACTGGCGATTTCAGTAGCCAAGTCTCTTGCAAACAGAGCAAGTCTATGTCCATCAAATCATTGGATGTATTTTCAAAGAGATGTGAATGCCCACGTGTGTTCCATGAAGCGATGCATATATTGCCAGTCTCCTTGATCTTTGGGTATTAACTATGTTTTGTGTTATTGATAGTTTTAGCAATCCATGACCAATCGATGTCTTTCTTTTGTGGATTGATGGTTTTCTTCATTTTGGAGTAAATCTGTTCAGTCGATACTCCGGCTAACTCTGTTTCTGGGTTTTGTATTTCATTAGTGGTGTGGTACTTTGAGGGGGCATATTTGCTACTTGAGCATGGTTCTTCGACACGTTGCACACTTTTGTCAGTTTCAGAATTATAGGCGTATACCAGCCCTTTGTTCATCGGTTGATTGTCTTCTGTAAATTTTGGATTGCATGTATATCAAACCCCATAGAATTCAGAATGGATTCAGTGTTTAATAGTGAATCGCAGATGATTTTTGAAGCTAAATGCAGGATCACGCAATCATTTTTCTCGTCCTCGAATTCTACTATTAGGATGTCATCAGAGGTCACAGTTCTTAATTGTGGAATATGATGTAATAGCCTCATCACATTATTCCTGTTTAAAAGAAGGCCATCTTTTTCTCTCACTATGCGTTCTAAGCGCAACAGATATTTCCCCATTTTCTTAGATCTTCGAGCTTGTAGGCTATATTCAGAGCCGACAGCTTCGCTTACTCGTGCATTATGCTGTACTTTCGAGTATGTCGGTTTTTGCAGAATCCTTTGGCTCTTTTGTAACGTTAATGAGGCTTTTGAAAACTGTTCCAAGTGAGGTTTAAGATTACAGGGAGATCCTACTTTAGGATCAGCTTCTCTTATCGGATTAGGTTCAGTTAGTCCTTTATCCATGAGCGCATTTTGGCTTCTAAGATTTCAAGGTTTCGCTCATATTTCCACAAATCCGAGTTACTCGAGTTATGCTTTGTCTCAGACTGTGTGAGTTTCTTGGTGGCTAAAGTTAACGCTCTTTTAGCCTCAATTGTCATACATTCAGAGGGGACATCCTCTAAGGCAGATAAGATTATGCCAGAGTGTTTGGGAGAGTCGCTGTTAATGACTCTTTGTTGATGTGCATGGGTCTCATGATCTGGGCAACCAGGTTTGGAGGATGGAATAGTTCTACTAGCTGGCTGCTTTGCATGAATCTTCGTTTTGGGGAGTGCTTGATCTTTTTTTCCCATATTAAGGTCAATGTTGATTAAGTCGTCGAAGGGAATCCGATCCTCAGACGTAGCCAATTCAGGAATCTCAATCCAATCATCTTGATCACTTTCACAAAGTTCATATGTTGAGAGATCTAAAAGCTCTTCAGAAATGCTTACAGTTTCAACAGGTTGGTCGTTTGGTGTCTCTTTTAGGTTTAGTTGTTCAGCTGGTATAGAATTCTTCACTATACTTAGATTAGTCTTATCAACAGTTTCATCCACTTGCTTGATGTTTATAGTAGAACAAAGCCCTTTGATGTTCCTTAGAAAGGATCGTACACTTGATCTACATGAATTTTTTCTGTTTTTCTTATTTTTGGATTTTTTCTCCATCATCTTGTCTGACTTTATTATTTAGTACTGCATCTGATTTTGTTGATTCAAATATTGGGAACATCCCTTTTTGTATTGTATTTGACTTGGCAGGAGGGACTGTCACACCCAGTTCCTCAGACACAAGTATAGAGTTCATGGGATCCTGGTTCTCTGGCTCCTTGACGTCTTGTTCCGATTGAGAAACTGGGACGACAACGTCCATTATGCACTTACTTGTAGAATTTGCTGATGTTACGTCCTCATCTCTGTCCGAGGGAGTGTCCTGCGTTTGTGGTAGGTATGGTTTCTTATTTACTTCAGATCTTTGTGGAACATCTTCTAGCTGTTTGGAGAGCGTAATCGTTTTTTCGCTACTGCAGGTTCTGTTGCTCTCATTCATGCAGATGACGGCTTCTCGTGATCGTTTGGATTTTTGTGTACATTTTCTCGGGGGAGCATTAGCACCTCTTTTTTCACACATCGTTTCTTGCGTGGTTATCTCTGTATTTATACTAGTATCAGGGACTATGAATTGGGTCTCAGACTATTGTATTATTCGCAGCAGATTCCTTTGCTTTATCAACATTCTGTACTATGAGCTCGTTAGGTATCATTGATTTAAGAGTGGGATTTAATTTCTGTTGATGCAATAGTGTTATGGCTTCTCGAGCTACTTCGGCGAACAGTCGTTTGTCCATCGCACTATTTTTGGTTTGTTCCACAATAGTCTTAATATATGCATCAGCCCTTAGATGGTCATCAGTCCAAGTTTGTTTCATCCAATTTAAGTCTTGATCCACATTAATAATTTTTGAGTTCAACAGGGCTATGAGAGTTGTTTGGTCTTTAATATTCTCATTCAGCTGTTCGTATAGTTTGATATATGGCGACATCGAAATTGTATGAGCAGCCATTATGAGTGTATTTATTTCTCTCGTAAATTCTTTAGCCAGGAGTTCTGCCATATTTAAAGTTTGGCTATTCTGTTTATTACTTTTCTGAGATCTTATTCGAGAGAATCTAGATTTTTTCTTACGTAAATTCGATCTTTTTTTGGATGGAGCATCTGGCTGTATATCTACCACAGGTGCTGGACAATAGGTTTCAAGTCCAGTGAAAGGAGAGCCAACTGGCTCTTTTTCCTCGGCGAGCCTCTTTTGTGATGTGATAAGTAGGTCACTATAGTCATTGATGGATTCTAGACGTTTCCTTTTCGTCATTGGTTTTAGCCAAGGTTTAGGAAGTTCATTTGGGCTTAGTGGTTCAGCTGGACCACAGCAAGAACATTCTCCTCACAGGGCGAGAATACCTCCATCAACATCACTTGTTCCGAGGGGTCGCGGGATCCAATCGATGATATTTCCGTTCTAAGCTCTGATTGGCTCATGTTGGTTATGGTCAGCGGGGTGCGTCGGTCACAGCTCTTCCTGTCACGGGGAGAGCGGACCAAAGCAAGTCTAGGACGAGGCCATGTCATCAGAGCTGTTTCCCCAAGTGCGGTATCCGTTAATGATGTTTTTCTGAAGTGCTCACTGGGGGCCACGGTCTTGCCAGTTTTTCGTTCCACGAACTTGAGGGCTTTATTGGGGCTATGGTGAAATTCGACATGCTGTTTATCACTAGGTTCACAATCATCACTGGCCATATCGCTAGCACTGTCTGTATAGTCTATGCAGATGATCATATCTCCGCTAGTGGTATCACCGACAGCAATACTTATCTCCTGAGCCGCTTTGTCAAGGTCTATTACCGTTCCGGCCGTGCATGAAAGAGTCTTAGTGATCAGCAGTTCATTACCTTTCTCCACATTAACTATTGTGTTATCCAACCAGGTGTTTGTATGTGCACAGCTATCAATTGCAGTGACTAATGATGCCCCATGGTCAACTTCAACCATAGTGGACTCTCCTTCCTTCGCCGTGTGGGTTATATTGGGTTCTGTTTGTAATATCTTTATTATATTCGGATGCGGTGGGGTGGGCAATACTAATGGATATAAGTCAGTACTGCACGTGTCTAAGGTGCTATCCTGACAGTCAAAATAATTCTCAGAGTCTATGGATGTAGAAGAAGCACAATTCTTTTTACGGAATTTACAACGGCTTACCGTTAGGTCCAAGCGCAGGTCAGTAGGAGCGCAGCCGCCTGCAACCAGGAAGCGTTGTTGCCGCCGCGTGAGTGGATGAGTGGCACCTTCTTCTTCTTGATACACCACAGCATCATCCATATTGACTCCCGAGGGGCCAGGGTCTAAAGTGTTCTTCACAGAAGTCATATGGGTCACAGAGAAGTGAAGTTAAAAATAAAAATAAGAATAATGATAAGTGCACTGAAGAGCGCGTTCAGGTGCAAACGCAATTGGGTCTGATCCAAGGAAAAGCGGGCGGAGTGTGGCACAGCGGCGAGGGTGGGGGCCGTGGAGGTTCCCAGCTCCCCAGGCCCCCCAGGCAACACGGCCAACACTCAGCGTCACTCCGCGTCCTGTGCTGGGTCTTTGAAGGGAAAAGCAACTTCCTTCACAACGAGGTAGTCGGGCAGCAAAACAGAGTTTCCAACATGGCCAACACTCAGCGTCACTCCGCGTCGCTCCGCGACCTGTGCTGGGTCTTTGAAGGGAAAAAGCAACTTCCTTCACAACGAGGTAGTCGGGCAGCAAAACAGAGTTTCCAAAATGGCCAACACTCAGCGTCACTCCGCGTCGCTCCGCGACCTGTGCTGGGTCTTTGAAGGGAAAAGCAACTTCCTTCACAACGAGGTAGTCGGGCAGCAAAACAGAGTTTCCAACACGGCCAACACTCAGCGTCACACTGACAATACAATTCAGAATATAAGTCAAGCAATTGAATTCACTTATAATGATGCAGCATAGACAACACAGGGAAAAGAACAGTTTTGTGCACAGATTGCAGGGGGAATTATTAACTTAAATGCTAAGTACTGAAGTACAAAGGAGCAATCCTACACAAAGGTGAGTAATCAGCAGGTATTCAGGAATGAAAGACAAGGTCTACAGTTTAGATACAATCTTCCCTCCCCAAACAAGAGAGAAAACCGTTTTGGCAAATGACACTTAAACGGACAGGTGAAAATTGCTTGGTAAAATAATGCAAAAGGGTGCAAAAATGCTTAAATGGATCAAATTTCTGAGGAAGCTACACTAAACAGGTCCTAACACACGAGCTATAATATAAACAGTACACACTGTAGATCAGAATGGGATGGAAGAAGCACTTTGAAATGGGACAAAGACACGTGTAAACTTTTGAACTTTGCAAATTCACGGCAAACTTTTACTATGTGATATTGGAGAAAAAAGGGTCAAATACACTGTTCCGTGATGCAGCCTTTAGTTGTGGATGTAGCTAAGGGTCTTAGGTATCAGTGAGAGTTGAAATCTCTTTTCTATCTTTAAAAAATAAGAAGTTTTGGAGGTTTTAGTGAGAGGCGTTTTTGCAAAATAGGCGCGAAAATGTAACAGGAAAAATCGGTTTTAGAAATGACAGATACGTTTTATTATACTATATTAATGACTATGAAAAAGAGGATGCCACACATGAATCAGTTATTCACGGCCGCTTATAACTTCATGTGTGATACTCTAGTTTCCGTTCTGTATGGGAATTACTTTAATCAAAATCACTAAGGAGTTATGGTTTTGTAACAGATGAGAAAAATCAGCGCAAGAAGGATTCTAACGATACTAGGGTTCTGAATTTAAAGATGGGATGGGTTGAGATTGGGATAATACAATGCAGCTAGACCATGGTTCACTGTGCTTAATATTCATACTTAGTCCTTTGTAATTAAATTGGACCGTCAGTTCTGGTCATTAGATCAGATCTACCGGCAGCAGGGCACCTCTGGAGGGATTGGATCAGCGGCACGGTTCTGGTCAATTTTGGACTGCGCCTCAGGCAAGATTAGGAAGGGCCCTTCTAGTCGCTGGACACGGCAGATTACAGGATGCAAGTTTCAAAGGGTAAGCCTTAATGGTAGCAAGCCAAGCTGAATCAGAATTATTCTTTTAAGTTTTGGATGTTTTGAAATTGCGTCTCGCTAGCAAGAGTTCTCCAATGCTAAAGTCTGGATTCTGCAACAAGATGAAGAGTTCTGGAACAAGGTGCTGCGCTGAAATATGGATGGGTTCCGGAAGCAGTGTGTCTTATGAAGTTCCTATACACTGTCAAATGCCATCCCCCAGTTTATGGTGTGGGCAGAATTTCAAAAACACCCCCACGGCTGTGATTGGCTGCAGGCACATGCTTTGTCCTGGTTGGCGGTCTGAACAGAGCTGTCGTCTTTATGATGTAATTTAGGAACTCGCACATTGATTTTGACCACAATTTAGCTTTCCCATTAATACACATTTACAATTATGCCCTCTACTAAAATCAGACACATGCATTACATTTTTCATGGTTTATCCTGGCGTCCAATTCCCATCTCTGTAAGAGCAGTCTCTCATTCTATGGGATTTCATCAAATTTAATCATAACAGTTTGGATTAATAATTTCTAATTCGGTACACCTCCGGGCGCTTATCAGTGGATCATGTATATACAATCTTAGGCTTGCAACCTTAATAGTTCTGCTACCATAAGTATTTTTTCATAGCTTTGGTTCCGTAAGTGCTACAGATTTCATCAATGTCTTAAAAGCAAAAGCCTAAAGTTAGTTTAACATGTACCAATTTTTAGATGTATACTCCTTCAGGTTGCACAGTTAAAGAGTTGCAAACTTCACCCCAAATACAGATTTAAACACCAAGAAGTTCAGAGTTTTTTCTTTTTCTCCTTTCAACAAACAGCTGTCGGATCCCTTTGATCAGGGTGGAGTGTTTGTTTGTTTTATTATTTGTAATGCGCGCCTAACCCGGAGGTAGCAGGGCGCAAAGGCAACAAGAGGATTGAATAGCTTAAATTACATAGGGAGCAGCAAGAGTAGAGTACAGGTATGGTTACAGTACTGGACACTACAACATTAGACCAATGTGCAAAGTTACATATTTACATACAATATTTATAATTACAAGTTGCATGTTATAACAGCAAATATGAGCAGAATCATAGGAGATACCAAAGATATAGGTTATTTGTCATACTCCTTAATCCAGTGGATGAGGTTAGATCTGAATTGTGGGTAAGGGAGGTCTTCCTGTAAGGATGGAGGAAGGGAGTTCCAATGTTGTGCTGCTCTGACAGGAAATCTATCCCCTCTCCTCCCGTCAGAGCGTTTAAATCTGGGAACCAGTAAGAGTTTGGAGTTGGCTCTTGAGGGGCGGCTAGATGCTTGTAAATCTCTCTATGGAGGTATTGAGGGGCAGATTGGTGCAGACATTTGTGAGTCAGTGAAGCTGATTAAAGGAGAATCTCGTCTTTCGTGGAAAGCCAATTGGCAGATGATCTGATGTCCGAGATATTGGCTTTCTTCGGGAGGCTTAGGGCTGCTCTTAAGGCATTATTTTGCAAAATTTGAATCTTGTTCGTAATGTATTTGTTACTGCCTACGTAAAGCGCATTGTAGTAGTCCAGTTTAGACAAGATTAGGGCTCTGGCTAGGGTAACGCAGTTGGTAGGTGAGAGGAATGGTTTAGCTGCTCTAATTAATTTGCAGGTATGAGGTAGCAGAAGCCACAGAATTTCCTGTTTTTTGAAGGTTAATGAGGCGTCTAGATGAAAACCCAGGGTTTTAACCACCTTGGCCACAATGGTGATGGTATTGTCAATTTTGAGCGAGGAGTAGTCTTGTCTTAATTTGTTGAGATTGGAGGTAGTACCTAATATGAGGAGTTCCGTTTTGTCATCATTCAGGCATAGACCGTGTGAGGCCATCCATGTCTGGATGATGAGGTACACTATTCACAAAGGCCAAATCCTCACCATAATCCTCCGTCAAAGGGATGAGGATCTGTGCATTATCAGCATAATTAGTGTAGGTGATACCCAGGCCATCAAGATCATCGAAGTGGGGCTTTGTGAAGATGTTGTACAAGGTAGAGGAGACACAAGATCCCTGAGGCACCCCACAAGTGATGGGCATAGGGTCCGCAGCAGCTAGGGGGGAGAAGACTCGCATTGTTCTGTTAAGGAAGGACTGAATCCAGTCAACTGCCTCTTGGGAGTAATGGGCTGCAGACTCTAAATGGTTGCAAAGGATCCCATGGTCGACCAGGGCGAATGCTGCTGAGAGATCAAGGAGCAGCAGTAAAGCAGTCTTGCCCTCGTCTCTCAGTGAATCTATTTGTGCCTTAAGGTCTACAAGCGCAGTCTCTGTTCCATGTTGGGGTCTGAAACCTGACCGGCGGGCTCCTAGGAGGTGGTTATGTTCAAGATGGTGTTGGATTTGTAGGTAGGCAATTTTATTGAGGATTTTGAGTAGGAAGGGCACTGTGGTGATGGGGCGGTAATTCGTTGGGATGGAGGGATCTAGATTGTTTTTTGAGGAGTGGGAAGACCCAAGATTGTTTCAAATTGTTAGGTATAGTGCCTGATGTGAAGGAGGCATTTATAAGTTTGGTAATGAAGGGTGAGAGTTCATGAGCTGCATCTTTTATGAGTTGGGCTGGGCATAGGTCCCCATGGCAGTTCGAGGGTTTGAGAGTCAAGATAACTTTTTCAACTTCCTGGATAGATACTTTATGGAAGTTAAATTGGGGAATATGCGAGAGGAATGGAGTTCGGATGGTTTGACCTGACTTGATGTGGGGCACCGGCGTAGTGGTGTTATTTGACTTAGCAGTATTAAGGAGCAAGTTTTTTTTGTCATTGATCTTGGACTGTAGTGTAATCATTTTGTTGGCCAGAGCGTCTTGTATACCCGTGCACCAATATTTATCCTTTAGGCAGGTGTCTGGGGTTTGAATGGGAGATTCCACTTCTTTCAGGATTGCGAACAACTCTTTGGTGTTGGACTTCGCTTGAGAAATTCGGAGGTTGTAAGAGGTTTGTTTGGCTAGGACAATTTCTTTTTTGTAGGTGGAAGCTAATTTACTCAAGTTGTTCTTGTTAGACTCTGAGGGGTCTAGTCTCCAGATTATTTCTCTACGGCGTTTCTCTTGTCTGAGAGCTTTTAGACGAGGGGAAAACCAGGTATTCACATGTTTCCGGGGTTTGTTCTTTCTAATTTTCAGTGGTGCTATGGTGTCAAAGGACGCGGACATCACTTTGTTGTACAGGTCTACCATAGTGAACGGGTCTGTATGGTCTGAAATAGAATTCAGAGTGGGTAGAATCAAAGGGATGAGATTTTCAGGATTGATGTTTTTATTCCTAGTAGGGACAGCTGGCGCTGTGCTATCAGTATACAGGGGAGGAGAAGCGTCTAGAGAAAATGAGATCAAATAGTGATCGGACCAAGGCTGAGGCATTATAGAGGTAATAGTTGTTTGCCAGTTATGCTCGCCAATCCAATCAAGGGTTCTGCCTTTGATGTGGGTGGCATCAGATCTTTTGGGTGAATCCTAGCTCCTCTAAGGAGTTGCTGATCTGGGTGGCATTAGAGTCTAGTGGGTCTCTGAGGCCCAAGTCGAAGTCTCCTAGAATGAGGCTCTGAGAAGAGTTCTTAAGGTTGTTAGAGAGGATGTTCGTAAGGTCTTCTTCAAAAGAACCTAAGGGGCCTGGCGGTCGGTATATAAGGTGCATAGATACAGACTGGGTGTTGGAGATGGTTAACTTGGCAGTGAGGGCTTCACATGAGTCAGTATTATGGGGTGGAGTGAGTCTCAAGGTTAAGTTGGTTTTGGGGGTTGTAGCAAGACCTCCGCCTCGGGAGGTGGTACTGTAAAGTCTTAAGAGGGTGTCATCCTCTGGGATGGCTAGGGTGTAGAGGGAAGCATCGTGTCCCTCCCCTTCCTGGAGAGGGAAGCTCCCCTGTAGAGATCAGTTGGGCAGTTTGCCATTGTTCTTGGCTCAGCCAGAGATGAATGTCTGAGGCTCTCTTTGTTTTCATTATGTGGAATCCATTAAGCAGCCATTAGCCTTTCTGTAGCAATTGAGTGTCGAGCTGAATTGTGAATCTTTCCCAGGCTGGACTGTCAGATCAGAATTAAATAGTTGATTAGCTCCAGACTGGGTTCCTTTAAAGTCTTTGCATTTCACATATAAATTACAAGCACAGTTTATAAAGGGATTTGGACATTTTAACAGAATGAGCCCTTCACAAACATGCTTTAAATAGGCGGATTTTGCCATTTTAATCAGGAAACAAACACTTTTAAACAGGGTTTGACAGCTAATTTTCTGATGCAGCTGTCAGTCAGTGAGTCCTGGATTCCTCTGACTGCACTGGAGAATCTATGATTTCCGCACTTTTCGTTTCTTCAATAATTCACTGGGAAAATGACCGAATTAGGACCAAAACAGCACTTGGAAGGTTGCCATTGATTAGGAAGCTGTATTTAAAGGCATTTTCAGATTTTTAGCCCACTTTTGTGGCATGGATTCATGTAACTGGTAACAGCACTCACTGGCCTTCTCCTGCAGGGAGTTCTGTTTTGACAATCAACTTTGCCTGTGTTTGGCAAGGTGGTGCAGCCTCTGATTTCTGAACCATGTGCAGTTTTTGCAGATTTAGCGTGCACAGTGGTTAGCGCCTCCATTTTTAGCAGATTCTTCCCCCATTGGCAAAGGCGTGTAGTAGGGCGCATTGGCATGGGTTGAAATATTCCACAACCCACAGTCCTAGGGGTTGTGTTTCTCCCCCCAGATAGTAAAGACAAATCTGGAGGGGCTCAGAAACCGACATTTGTCAACTGCAGTCGGCTCAGGTCTTGAAGCTCAAGGCCTTTGCATGATTATGCATTAGCAAATACACTGAGGAGCGGTGTTCCTGAAGAGATGGGGTGCAGTGCCTCGCTATGTACTAGCCCAGACCTCATGTCCGGCACAGGGCAAGAGGAGCAGACGCAGAGCCATGCTGTCCCCGTTGTCCCCCAGTGGCGGAGAAGTTTCCGAAGATCAGCTGCACTGGCGATAGAATATTCTTACCAAGACACTAACCAAATACAATGAGACTGCTGCTTTAATTGGCACATCACATTTAAAGGATTCAACTGTATTTGAATGCATTGTGTTATGTTTATAATAAACCTGACAGCAATAGAACCCAATTTAAATTCCTTCATAAGATTGAGAACAGATTACAGAATTTACAGAAAGCTAAAATTAATGATAATGCCCAACATGAAAGGAGGCAATTAAAAAATGCATCAATTTTAATGCTGCTTTTACATTCTATATATATATATATAGACTTATAAGAGTTTCAATTAAGTGTAAGTTGTTACATAAACTATACAAATTTAAGAAAACCCACTTCTAATTCTTACAATATTGATCCTAAATGACAGATGAAGGAACACCACAAAACATGTACGCATTAACAGTATGAAAACACCAAATTTATTTTTAGAACTTTGCACTCTGCATGGCCCATTCGCTGCTACTTGCACATATGCATATTTTAGAGGCTACAGAAAGACCAACAGATAGATCCCATGAGTATATTGGATGCAGCATTGGGCTAGCATTGTGCAGGTGAAATTGTAGGTACGCCCCCAGCACAGATGTATGCTAATATCCATGAAGGGAAAAGGTGAACATCCTCTATGGCCACTACTGGATTCATTGTGATAAAAATCAAAACCCTGTCAGTTGTGCCTCCTCTTTGAATTTGTACAGTCCCCTCAAACTTATCTGGCATACAACAGTCATGCAACAATATGCCAGACAAGTCTAGTGGATCTCGCGTTTGTTTGATCTTCCCTGCAAGAGCTCAATAGCCTTCAAAAATATCCTGCTGCTACCTTAAACTAAAAAGCCAAAGTCGGCAACGTCACATTGCACAGTCCATGAGATGAAGTTGGGAAGGTCAGACTATAAGGATCTTAAAAATCACAACACGTACAGTAACTATAGAAACCATTTATTCAGCTCCATGTCACACGTCTCACACCTCAATTGTCTTTATTGTCACCTTCTGTCAGAGCCTTAATCAGAAATGTGATCAGGCTTGCTTTATTCAACATGAAAAAGTATCTGTAGGTCAAGTGAAACATTTCACAAACAGCCGTACATACACATCTTCAACCCGAGGTAGTTTCATTTCATTCTGCTGCCAGTAGCTCTAGGGCCAAATACGGCAGGCTCGGATATTAAGGCTCAATTAAAATAAGCTCCAATTAGTGGAGCTCTTTTCCTCTCGGGCTGGAGAAGGCAGGAAATGGATATTGAGAAATGTAAAAAGTCAGCTACTGAGAGAAGGCTGAAGATATAAATGAACGCATTTGTTGATTTCTACAGTTGCTATGCAGAGGCCCCTGGGAGTAAAAGCTTAACCCGTCTAAGCTATAAACTAAAACCCCTGCAGCTAAACATGAACTGCGCAAAACAAGCTCCGTCTCAGAAAAGAAAACTGCTGGGCTCAGAAAATTAAAAGCCAGGGGCATTTTCCATTTAAAACTAAATCCCAGTTCCGCCTCCCAGCCAAAGCATTATAAGTAGTATCAGATTTACAAAACGAACAATTACCCTGGAAAAAAATGCAGCCCATTGTACGGTCCCAGATGCTAAATCTCAAAGTTTGTTTTTGTCGGTGCTTTTTAAAATGCTGCAATGCTTTCTTAAAGTAGGCTGTGGATTTTAAGCACCCTTTCTATAAAGGCCTAAATGCATAAAAAAGGCGCTCATAATTCAGAGACCTCATTTGATGTGCTGCCCTTGCCTGCGGCAGTTCCTGTCCTTCCCAGAGGCCCCTTGAAATGGAATGCAACAGCAAAACAAACCCAGGCTTAATTGCCATGAGAGAGCCCTGCCAACCTCCCTCAAACAAAGCCAAAAGCAGAAGGAAAGAGATGCAGCGTATATGAAGACCTACCTCTTTTGCCTTTTGCTTTAGTCGTAGCTGCTCGGGATCTTCCTTGTTGGAACGGCTCTGCAAGAAAAGAACATTTTTTTTTAAAAAAAAACACGTGTTAAAAGCCTAAACGCACAGCAGCCACTAAATATTTGCTAACATTTTTCTTTTGTGGTTGAAAATCTTGGATACTAAGGCGGGAAAAAGCCTCAATACATTTTTATAAAAACGTTGTTTTCATCTAGGCATGCTGCCTGCGCTACAGCCTGGAGGAAAGCTTAAGCAGAACGTGATGCTAACACTGTCAGTCAGATGCGGTCCAGGCGTGACCTTTTTCATGTATAGAAAATGTACTTAAATGCCAAGGCGAAGGGCAAAAAAGGAAGCAAGTTGTATTTGTACGATCCAAGTAATGCCCACACAGTTTTAATTGCAGAAAAGTAACAACCCCCACATGATTGATGCCGGGTGACAAGTAACAGCAGATGAGGCGTGCTTCTTTTTGTACACGTTACTAGACCATCGAGTATTTGGATTTCAGCTGGACTTGCACCTCGAGATTCCGTACTAAAATAGCCACAAGGTCACGTGGAACCATGGGCCCCTTCACATATACCATGGTCATGACATCCCAATACCATTCCTTTTCAAATGGCGCCACGTTGAGATTATGGCGTTCTTAGTCCGTTCCACAGGCCATACCAGGTGTAAGGACCCAGCAGCCAGAGTTAACGGCCGAGCGAAGCAAGGGCGGCTAATGAGGGCATCAGGACATTACCCCCAGTATTGCCTGTGGAACAGGTTAACATCATTAGCACGCCGTGTTACCAAAGTGGTACCCCGGGGTTTTTTTAAAAAAAAAAAAGCCCATTCATTCATTGAACGGGATGACGCATGCATCCCTTCCTATGAATGAAAATGTTTTGCCAAGATGGCCGTCATGGTAGTAGAGCCCCTCTTCCATTACCATGGAATCCAGAAGAGGCAGGGGAGCTGCGGCACCGCCACAATCCGGTAGATGGGGAGAGGGATTGGGATAAAAAAGAAATGGAAAGGAGGGTGGCCGGGTAGGATAGCGGGCTTCAGATCCAGCCATCAGGCAGCTTGGAACGTGGGCTAGATCGGGAGTATCAGCCCACATTTCCAGTTTACAGCTTGACAGGCTCCCACCCACAGAGAGCTAATATGCGATAACCTGTCTTTCAGCATTCAAGGGTATCAAGAACCATTTTTACTGGCCGAACTTCCTTCCAAACCACTAGACACATCGGACATGATGAATCTTGGACATGATCAATCGTCCAAGATGGCTATAGAGCTCATGCTGCTGGCTCATCCCCAGCCACCAAGCTGCGGCATGTAGTGACAATGTGAGAATACCAGAGTGCAGGCATGCAATGAAAGCAGGTGATATGGACCTTTAGGACAAGGTTAATTGGATTTAAGCAATTACTATGTTTATCAAAGTAACTGCAACCTGTAATCCCAGAGAATAAATTACAAAAACACAGGCAAGGAAAGAGGTCAACTTGGAAAATACATTATGGACATACAAATCAACTACACAAGTTAAATAACACAAATAGGACAGTCTAGCTACTGAACAAGAGTCTAATAATAACATACCTTACATTTGGATAAAATAATATCTGGTCTGCATTTTTTGTTTTAATTTAACAGATTTCGTTACTGAAAATAGTCTTTAGGTCCACTCCCCCACACCCTTTTTCCTCAATGAATCTTTACTTCGCTCACTCCACACATCATAGCGATGTATTATAGGTGTTTTCTACAAAGCATCACTTACATTGCTACGCACTTATTGCGACCAACCCTTGTTCACCACGGCCATCTTTGTAATGAAAGTCAAACCCCAGTGAGCTAAATTTGAATGCTCTGATGGCACACCAGGGCATAAGCTCTTCCTGGTGAAGCCTGTTGCTACCTGCCAGAGCAAAACGTAGTTTACCACATTTGTACTATCACATGCCGAAAAATGAAATGCAGAAGACACTTTCGGTTGCAATACAAAAAAACAGGTTCTCAGTTTACACTTGATCCACCTGTGTCTGACGTGTGTTCAATATTTGAAAGTAAATTTCTCTTTACCAAATCACTTTCTACATTTTAGTGGAACATACGTGTTCATCCTCTCTATATCAGAGTGTTTAGTATTATATTTTAACGATGCAGCATGCGTTTCCAGTAAGTAAACAAAAGGATTCTCACAGACTTCAGAGGATTCAGCGTCTCCCCTAGACATACACATTCACACATGGGCTGGCCTAAACGCCAAACATTTAGGTCCAGCGATAAAGTCTGTATTGAGCTGTCTAGGGCACGGAACCAGTCTAAGCTACTAAAGAGGGCGAAGGGCTGGACTCACGCTGTGCCATGTGTGCATGACTGCCATTTTAGGCCTGTTTCCCACAAAGGAATGGTCAAAAACAAAATGACTTAGCTTTACAAAAAAACCCACAATGGCTATGAAACAAATGCACTAAAACCATCATCCCTGGTGAAGCCAAAACTAAATTACAGCTGCCACTAATCTACTTCACACTACTGTAGGGTGACATGGTCAACCTAGGGCACAAATGGGGTGCTTAAAAAGCATCGATGTCCAAGGAGCCATACAGGCTACCATAGGGCAATATAGGAAAAAAGGTTGCAGGGGAACCTCAGTCACTGGTAAAACATGTGGCTTCAAAACAGGTCTCCACGCACAGAAAATTGTGTGTAAACTAAACCAGCAAGGGCCCCCGGGCTGCATGGCTGAAGGGGAAAAGGACTCCCAATCACTAACTGATGCCGAGTTGGGAGCAATTGCCCAGCATCTATTTCCGATACTTTACAACAGGATAGATGGGGTTTGTAGAAGGGCTATGGGGAATCTTCCATTCAGCACCGCCAGTTAACTTATCGCTCCACGAGTGGGCATGGCTCGTCCCCCAGACACTAAGCTCTAGTAGGTTGTTCATAATGTTATTTATATAGATCTTTCATCCAAGGTGCTTTACATGGAACATATTTACATAAATCATTATTACCCAATCGATATTGGTACTCACTTTATCAACCTCAGAAGAATAAAAGGCTGAGTCAACCTTGCTGGGATTTGAACCTGCGAATCAAACAGATCACAGCAATGAGTGCTCAACCTGCTGAACCATTTTATCAGCATGTAGGACTGCTCTTTCCATTTTAAGTTATAGCCTATTGGCTCTGGTTTTTCCTGGTTTGTATGACGTTTTGATATTGGTCCACTTCTGCAAATGGCATGCAGCTGCTGCAGGATTGCGTCTTCCCAAGCTTACATAAGACCTGTTGGACATTATATATACAGACAGAAGTGCCAGGCACGTTCTCGTCTCTGCTACTGTCTTCTACGGCTGCTCTCCTCTACCACCAAGAGTGCTGGAGCCGTCACTGAAGGGATAGATTTTTCATGAACGTATGGGGATCCAGCCTGGCGTACAGATAGACGTGATGGTACACTGTCAGGTCTAGCACTTTCCCTACTGGGATCCCCGCTTACATTTAGGATTCTGTGGCAGTTGGTTCACGGGCACAGTCTTCAAAATCAGGGTTTGCTCCCCAGCATTGGCCCATTTTTGTAAGAGTGCTCTGTGTCTACTGCATAGAGCGGAACCTGGGATATAATTATACACTGTTACTATGCTTTTTTGAAGGTTGATTCACCTTCCCCTGAAATGCATGTAAGGATTTTGACGTGGAGGGTTGAAGTGACAACTACATGTCGCCATAGTCCGCCTTTTAAGCCCAGGACAACTATTACCAGATGAGGGGATAGACCCAGAAGGGGATCTTTTCAGCTCTGCACCATGTACCACCTTCCAGGTAGCTCACGTCTCTAGCGAGAATGCTGTGGTAGGTCACCTTTCCTGAGCTTCAGACATCGATGGCTTGAAATGGGCTGACAAATGCGTAGATCTTCTCAAATTCAGATCAAATGAGATCTACAACTTTATGGAATTGAATTTGTACACACATACAAGATAGTCTCAAAAAAAAGCCAGGAACTTGAAGGAGATTCAATGTTCACTGTTGGTGTATGTGGCACCTTACAAGAGGATATTTTGGACTATATTTCTCCATGTTATAACACCCAGTTTCAGTCAATTAGTCATTTTTTTATTAACTTAAGATGGGAGTCAAACCCCTGTCAGGCAGCAGCACTGCAAGAATAAAACGGAGAGCACAATCTGTCAATGTATGTTTGGAGGGCGTGAGTTACAAAACATGAAAACATTCAAATGGACTCAACTGACTTTGTATGTCCTATACAGAGCCATCTACAATATTGGTGAGGGCAAACTACTTATGCACAGGAATAGTGCCAAACGCCGCACATGCAGTTGTTGCTGAAAGATAAACATCCAAGGGTGGAAAGGCAGATTAATAGAAAACCGTAAAAACATATTGGAGGGCTTCCATATTGGAGGGCTTTAGTAGAAGGAAGTTAATCAACATTGCCACATTAGTGGATGTGCGTCGTTATGGAACCAAGCAAAGGCGGCCATCAACTGCAGCCTAGACAAAACCATATAGAGGCATGGAGCAGGAGAGGATCATCATGTGTTCTCCTTCGCATATATTCCTCATCTTATGAAAGCATTAAAACCTAGCCAGAGTAAATGTCCCCCCAGGCCAAAAAGGCCATAACACAACATTTCGAAAAAGTATGAAGAGAAGCCCAATCAATAGTTTAACAGATGACCAATAAAGCAGCATCTCATTGTTCAGTTCAAACCTTTTTCCAGTCAACCGCAACAGGTAGACGGGGAAGGAAACATGAAAACTACATCTCCTATAATACATCAGTCAAAACCCCAAGTGGAAATCTGGAGGAATTCAAACCTGGAGAACTGGCCAGGAACCTTCAGAGGCCAGCCGAGTATCCCTTTCCCCACTTAGAAGCGGGTGAGTAGAAGACACATGACCACATTTCACAAAGCACGTGCATCCGTTCGCAGTACCGCTGATAAAAGATGGCCTTAAAAATACCCAAACGACAAATATTGTTTAAGGGGGTTTATTTTCAATGTTGTCAATATGCGGTTGTGATGGCAGCAGGCGGAACTGTGGCACACTAAGGGTCTTGCATCATTTTACATGTTCGTACCCCATATTTCAAACTCAAGCATGCCTATACCACATATAGGTGACCCCTATTGTCTAAGTTTCTTTTTTTTGTTTAAATACATGGATTAAAATAGATCAGAGAAGGCATATAACAAGATAATGCTGGAGTACAGTAACTGATTTGAGCATATACATTGTTAATGAAAAATAAAATATGACAATGTCAGTTAAGATAAATAGAAGCTTTTGCATGAATATGGTTTGCAAAGGATAATCACCATAAAGCATTTTAATATATGGGGAAGGTGGGATTTGGACATACATGACAAACGGGACACAAGAGACACACAAAAGGAAAGGGTGGGATAACAGAGGGGAAGAAAGTTCAGAACAATGCGCATGGATTACTATATATTAGCTAGTCTGGAATACTGATTGTTAAGAATTCTATAAAGGGTTTCCATTTTAACTCATTTTTCTAAGAGATATGGGGTATATGCGTTACACTTTACTAATGTATGTTTATTACATATTGTGTTCCACCATATCTTAAGGTGAAGTTTGTTTAAATGTTTCGAGGTGGATGTTATCATTTTAACAGCTGTCCACACGAAGACGTTAAACAAATTCACTTAACTCTTGTGCAGATTGAGTATACGTACAGAATAAGCATTACCAATATAGATAGCATGGAGGCAAAAGTCACATTGTAAATTAAATATTTCCTTGATTACATTCCATACATTAATCCAGAAAGGTTCAACACATTTTCATTCAAGCATCATGTGTTTAAAAGTTCCAGAAGGTTGTGTACAACTCCAACAATTATCATCCATTGAGATTCCACCTTTGTAGAGTAGTGGTGGAGTTATAAAGGACCTGTGATGAAGGAAGAATAGGGTTTGCATTAAGTTGGCTGATGTGGTTATTCTCCATATACGTTTCCATATGGGGGGCCATTGTGGTTCATCAATTGGAAAAGTGCAATTTTGTTGCCAAGCTAGAAGACATTTTTGCATAGTAGCAATTGATGGGGTTTCTAACAAAATTTTGTAAAAGTGAGGCAGCCATGAGGGGATTTTTAGTCGATCAACATTCAGGACCATATCATTACAAGTAAAAGAATCATAATTATCCATAATAGCAGCATATAATATATATCTATATGAGGACAGGCTATGACAATTTATTACAAATTCATTAAAAGGTAATTGGAGCACCACGTACAACATTTGGTTCAGATGTTTAATGCCTAGAGAGCCATGGACTCCAAAAGAGGGAGCGTTTTTTAATTTTAAATCAAAGGATTGAACCATAGGTATGATTAGATAAATTTGGTGGGATTTGGAATATGAGGGTACAAATACATTTGAAGATACTGGGATAACAAAAGAGTACTTGTACATTTAATGCATGTATTCTTTTTTTTTGATAAGGTAACAATCTTCCAAGAGATGGGGAAGGCCATAGCTCTCTCCAGACATAGCCACTGAGGTACATCAATAGGTTGATCATACATAAGGCATATTTGCGTCTGTTTCAAGACAAAGGCCACATGGTATTTCCTAAAATCCGGAAAGCCCACACCACCAGATGTTCGTGGACATGTAAGCTTACATAAGGAAATTCTATGTTTCTTTCCCCCCAAAGGAATTTTGTCAGACAAGAGTCTATGGATTTGAAAAATGAGGATGGAGAGGTAAAGGTAGCATGTACAACGGATACATGATAATGGGAGCTACCATCATTTTGATGGATTCCAGTCTACCCCACCAAGATAAGAATTAGCGAGACAGAGTGTGTGAGTTCTTTGATAATATGGCTGTGGTATTAAGCTTTACAATTTCTTTGATAGAATTGGAGACATGATATCCTAAATATTTTAAACCATTCGGGGACCATTTCATTCCTGATGCCAGTGTATGTTTGGTACAGTGAACATTCAAGTGTAACATTTCAGATTTATCTGCATTTAATTTATAACCTGAAGCAGGGAGAAGGGGAAAAGAAAGAAAATCGGAAATATTTGTAAGATATGGAGAGATGAGGGTCTTAATAATAAGATATCAGCATATGCTGTAGATTTAATTAGTAAATTGCCACATAGTATTCCCTTTATGTTTTCGTCTTGCCTAATGCTCTCCAGAAATGGTTCTAGAGCTAAAATGAAGAGAAGTGGGGAAAGTGGGCAGGTGCAACGCGTTCCTCTAGATAGAGGACAGTAGGGAGATAATTGACCATTAATAAAAAATAGTAGTTCTTAGGTTTCAATAAAGTATTTTTATAAAGGAAATGAAGGTAGGATCAAGGCCATGCCACTTTAAGGCTTCAAACATAGAACGCCACTCCACTCGATCAAATGCTTTTTCTGCATCTAGAGAGATTGCAGCAAATGGGTCATTTGATTTATATAGGTGATCTAGTATATTAACCCTTTAAGTGCCAAGGATGCGATATCTCGTCCTTTTTGGCACCTTGTTTTGAGCGATCCCTGCAAAGCAGGGATCGCTCAAAACTGTAATACAACCCCCGGGCTATGTAAGGGGGAGGTCCCCCCTCGCTACCAGGGGGCTGTATTACCTTCAGTTTCACGTCGGCGTGCGTAAAGCATGTTGGCGTGAAACAAAGTAAAATCACTGGAGCAGCCATTTTCGGCTGCTGCGGTGAAGAGTGAAGGCAAGAGCCCTTCTTGCTCTGCCTCGATCTCCAGCTGTATTTCAAGCTGGAGATCGAGGCGGGTATTGTTGGAAAGGGGAGAATCTCCCCTTTCCAACTATACCCATTGTGTGGCATTGCGGCCCCCCGATCGGGAGCAAAGCGCGCAATCCGTGGGCAGCAATGTCACCAGATCAATAGAGATCCGTTTGTGACGTGGGGGGAGGGGGGCTGCTTCCTAGGTAAGCGGCCCCCTTCCCCCCCATGTGGCCCCAAAGCATGGGGCCACAGCGCTGGAGACGCCTGGGGGCAGATGATCACTGTCCCCAGGGGAGAAAAAGAAAAAAAAAAGCGCGGGAAGGGGGAGGTGGGAATGGGGGTTTGGAGCCCTGGGGCCCACTAGGCCACCAGGGATAGAGGAAAAAGTGGTGTCCTTGGAAAGGGGAGGTTCTCCCCTTTCCAAGGACACCACATATATGAGGCATTGCTGGTCACGGATCAGCGCAGAGCGCTCAATCCGTGACCAGCAACCACTGGACCACCATGGAAACGTTTGTGATGTGTGGGGGAGCAGCCCTATCTGCCCCCTGGCCCCCAGAGCATGGGGGCACATATGTGCACAACCCTGGGGGTAGATGTCTGATCCTTTGCCCCCAGGGAAGGGGGGTAAAACAAAATATAATAAATAGAACGGGGTGGGAGGTGGGGGCCTGGGATTTTTTTGCCCCCTTGAAATGGTGGTGGTCCTCCCCCTCCACACCAAGTGGAAAGGGGGGGCAACCCTTGTAGCCCTCCCTAGGGCAGATTTATGGCCCCAGGCAGGAGTACATGAGGTAGCCCCCCATCCAATTGGGGAGTGGGGGAGGGCTACCAGGAATTAGTGTGCAGGACCCCAAAAGGATGGGGCCTGCAGGTTAGCCCCCCCCCCGTGGGGGCAGATGGCTGATCTGTCCCATAGAAGGGGGCAAAACAAAAAAAATGAACATTTCAAAAGGGGATTTTGGGTGGGATTGGGGGGCCTCTAGCCACCAGGGATAGATTTACAGAAATGGGGGTGGCCCTCTCCCCCTCACCCCAAGGGGAAATGGGAGCACCCCATGTAGCCCTCCCTGGGGGCAGATATCTGCTCCTAGGAAGGGTCATCTGACCCCAGGGAGGGCTGCATGAGATGCCCCCCTGCATTTGGTGTGGGGGGTAGAGGGTCACCCCCCCATTACATTAGAAAATGACCTGGCGGTTTAGGATGCCCCTCAGCCCGCCCTAAAGTGTAGTGTACCATTTTCCATTATTTGCTTTGTTTATGAAACTTGCCTTGGGGCAGTGGGTCACATTGATGTGCCAATCTGGTGCCGGGGTGCCCATACCTTACCGCCCCACCCACTGGGGGGCCTGCCCCACCATTTTTGGGGGCCCTCTCCCCCCCACCCCAAATGGAGGGGGGTGTACCTCACACAGCAGTTTGTAGGAGGCCCAGGGAGGCATGCATGAGGTGCCCCCGCCACCCATTTGGGGTGAGGGGGGAGAGGGCTCCCAAAAATGGTGGGACAGGCCCCCCGGAGGGTGGGGCAGTAAGGTTTGGGCACCGCGAGGCCAGAATTGGCACATCAATGTGCCTCTCTGCACCAAGGGGAGTTGGGTTACCAAAGGAAAAAAGTGAAAATGGTGGAATGCTTTTTAGGGGGGCGGTGGGGCACCCCAAAGGGTCGGGGAATTTTTCTAATGGGATGGGGCGTTGACCCCCTCCCCCCCACCCGCAATGGAGTGGGTGCCATGTCATGCAGCCATCCATGGGACCAGATATCTGCTCCTAGGAACGGACGCTTGAGCCCAGGGAGGAGTGTAGGACAGTCCCCCCCCTTATCTGCCCCTGGGGAAGGCTACATGAGATGGGCCGCCCCTCCAATTGGGATGGGGGTGGAGAGGTGCACCCCCCCTTCACGTTAGAAAATTCCACAGCGGTGTAGGAGGCCTCTCCGCCCTGCTAAAGGGCAGCCTGCCATTTTGAATTGTGTTTTGTTTACTATACTTGCCTTGGCACAGAGGGGCACAATGGTGTGCCAATCTGGCGCCGGGGTGCCCAAAATGTACTGGCCAATGCAATAGGGGGGGGGGCAGTATGGGTGGTTTGGTATTTGGGTGGTCTGACCGATAATTTATGTTTTGTTTTTCCCTTTAAAGGTCTTGAGCAGTTCAAGCTTCTCCCTTGTTATGTACGGATGACATTTTGGTTATTGCAACATGGTATAGTGGGTGGAGGGCACACTGCTATTGGGATAGGTGGGAACTGGACCTGTAGTGTTGGTGTTGTGAAGGGAAGTGGGTGCTCTCGGGAGGTATTGTGGTGGCCAGGAACACACTTGGTGGGGTAGCACACAAAATGCCCCCAGTCCAGCTGAACAGTGCTTTTTCCCTGGGAGGGAAGTTTGCCACTTAGCATTCTGTGCAATGTTTTTTTTTGTGCTGGGGGTTGCCATACGCCCATTGGTCTTATTCCAATTTCCTATCATTGTGCAGTCCAGCCTTCCGTGGTGGTAGATGACTGAGAAGTGTCATGTATGTGGTGGAAGGAGCTGAAAAATGTACAGATATCTGCCAGACAGTTTGGATGCGTTATTGGTAGGCAAAGCACTGAATGTAATTCTTATGTTTCCTTTGCAGTTGCGGCTACTGAAAAGCTTTTGCTGACTTAAGTACTACATATATTACTTGGTAATGTGGGGGTGGAGGGTTACTGTGGTGGGAGAAACTGTGGCTGCAGTGTCAGTGATATGGGTGGGAAAGGGTAGTGGGGAGGTTCAGGGGGCAGTGATGGGAGTGCCTTGCATTGAGGAAGGTGGCTGCTTTGCAGAAGGAAAAATTGGCCAACATAAGTAGCAGCAACTTTTCAAAAACGTTGCCGGTAGTAATGCAGATGGTAATTTTTTTCTGAGCATGCTACGCACACTTGATACAGAGATCATTACTTTTACTGCAACAATCAACATTTCTGTGGTCCAATTCCAGCAGTGGTCCCAGTGAGCCCTGCAAGGGTCCCCATCCTTTTGCAGGGGGAAAAGCTGTAACGCAGGGTAGCTAGAGGGACAGGACGGGGGGGGGTGAAGCCATTGGCCTTGGGCGTCCATCTCCCAGATGGATATTGTGTCCCCCAAATTCAGCAGTGGGTGCAGGGTGCCCCGGCAGGGTCCCCATCCCTTCCTGGAGCGGAAAGCTGCAATGCTGGCCAGGCAGAGTTGTGGGGTGGTGGATGTGTGTGACCTTGGCTGTGTCTCTGCCTTGGTAGTTGAGTGGTCCCAAGTTCACCAGTGGTCCAGGAGCTGCACCCCAAGTTCTCACAATTAAAGTGTCCAAAGTTGCATCCTTTTGTGATGAATGGCGCACATACCTATATTCAGAGAGGGTACAAAGCACCCTTGCTACACAGTTCATATCCTCTGTCCGACTAGTCACCCTGCCAAAGTGTAACAGTGTTGCATGTGCAAGTCACCTTACCACCGTGCAGTCAGTGGGCCACAGGAGCAGACAACCTTCACTGATTACAATTGCGCCAGCACAACTGTGTTACTGGCACAAGGTGACATACTGTCTTCTTCACCTCTTTCCCCTGAAACACAAGTGCCAATTACGTATTGACCTACTGTAATTTCACATAAGGTGCATGTCCGAATGGGTGAAGTGTTTGTCTGGGATTGTTACAAGAGCCATGTGTTGATGCAATCATTCTGCTATTTGGTAAACTGTAGGTCTGGCCATATTCATGGGGGTTTACTTGTTTCCATTTCCTAGTGATGATGAGGGTAGTGTAGATAATTGGCTACTCTTTCACCCAAAGGGCTGCACGATTTTCCGAGGGCCAACCACATCTGGCTCTCAAAGGGATGCCCTCCCGATGCATTGGTTTGGGGTCAGCGGGAAGCGCTTTCACCGGCTCAGAGGAGCAATCAGCAATGTCCAGGCAAAAGGAACTGCAACCCCCCCGCCACTGGAATGGATTGCACAGAGGTTTCCAAACACTGATGGTTTGGTGCCAGATTTCCAGGAGGTTTTTTTTCTGGTCAGGGATGCCATATGCCCACTGGTCCTATTTCCATTTCCAATCCATGTGCAGTCTAGCCTTCCGTAGTGGTAGATGACTGAGAAGTGTCATGTATCTGGTTGAAGGAATTGAAAAATGTACAGATAGTTGCCAGTTTGGATGTCTTATTGGTAGGCAAAGCACTGAATGTAATTCTTTTATGTTTCCTTTGCAGTTGCGGCTACTGAAAATCATTCGCTGACTTATGCAAGTACAACATATATTACTTGGTAATGTGGGGTGGAGGGTTACAGGGGTGGAAGGAATTGTGGCTGCATTGTCAGTGATATGGGTGGGAAAGTGTAGTGGGGAGGTTCGCGGGCCAGTGATGGTTGTGCCTTGCATTGAGGAAGGTGGCTGCTTTGCAGAAGGAAAGGTTTGGCTGACATAAGTAGCAGCACATTTTCAATTTTTTTTCCAGTAGTTATGCAAATGGTCATTTTTTTCGTAGCATGCTATGCACACTTGGTACAGAGCTCATTCCTTTTACTGCAACGTCCACCATTTCTGTGGTGCAATTCCAGCAGTGGGCCCAGTGTGCCCCGCCAGGGTTCCCATCCTTTTGCAGGGGGAAAAGCTGTAACGCAGGGTAGCTAGAGGGGCAGGACGTTGGGGGGTTGGTGGATGTCATTGGCCTCGGGCGTCCGTCCCCCAGGTGGATATTTTGTCCCCCAAGTTCAGCATTGGGTGCAGGGTGCCTTGGCATAGTCCCCATCCCTTCCTGGAGGGGAAAGATGTAGTGCTGACCAGGAAGCGATGTAGGGTGGTGGTGGTTGATGTGTGCGACCTTGGCCGCCTCTCTGCCTTGGTATTCGAGAGCCCCCAAGTTCACCAGTGGTCCTGGAGCTGTGGCCGAAACTCAAAATGAGTGTCTGAAGGTGCATCCATTTGTGGTAATTGTGGCACAGTCTGTCAGGGTACCTATATTCAGAGAGCGCACAAAGCACACTTCCTGTGGACTTCATATCCTCTGGCAGACTAGTCACCCTGCCAAAGTATAGTGGTGTAGCATGTGCAAGTCACCTTACCACCGTTCAGTGCAGTTGGTGGCCCACAGGAGTAGAAACCTTCACTGCTTACAATTGTGCCAGCACAACTGTTATTGGCACAAGGTGACATACTATCTTCTTCACCTCTTTCCCTGAAAATTATGTGTCGACCTACTGTTATCTCAAATGAGAGGTGCGTTCCGAATGGGTGAAGTATGTGTCTGGGATTGTTACAAGAGCCATGTGTTGACGCAATCGCTGTTTTATTTGGTAAACTGTATGTGTAGCCATAATCATGGGGGTTTTCCTGTTTCCATTTCCTAGCGAGGATGAGGGTTGTGTGGATTTTCGGCCACTCTTCTATCCAAAGGGCTGCACGACTTTTCTGAGGGCCACCTACATCTGGGTCTGGAAGGGATGGCCTTGCAGTGCATTGGTTTGGGGTGAGGGGGATGCGCCTTCACCAGCTCAGAGGAGCCATCATCGATGCCCAAGCAAAAGGAGAGCCCCCCCCCCCCCTGACCTTATAGTGGTGCACCTGGGAGGACATGATTTTGCGTTCGTGGGATGGAAGGGGGTACGGGAGCAGCTCATGGCGGACCTTGAATGGATTGCTCAGAGGTTTCCAAACACTGTGGTGGCCTGGTCCCAGAAGATTCCCAGGATGGATTGGAGAACTCAAGGGAATACAAGGGCCACCAACCGCTCGGTGTGGAAACTGAATGGCGAGTTCACTAGACAGACAGAGGGCAACAACAGAATACGGACCATTCACCATGGCATTGTCAAAGGTGCTGTGATGTTTCACAGAGATGGGGTGCACCTTTCCAAAAACAGGCATGGAGCTGTTCATTGGAGACAATGGATTTTTCCCAGACGCTATTTTACAGGTGGTGTGGGGGGTGCCCAGTAACTGATGGACATACTGGAATATGTGAAATGTGAATAAAAATGGTAGTAAGTATGTTGGCAGTGAGACTCCCACTTCCTAGCAATTGTCTGCGTTCATGGCATGTCAATGCATTCAGTATGTCTGTGCTGCTTATTTCTTAGCTACCCATCTCCACTTGCATCAGCCTAAATCAATTTGCTTGGCCTTGCATTAATTTCGTCCTCATGACATTTCCCCTTACAAAAGACACCCCTATGTGAATGAGCAGGTGTTTTTGTCAAAAATGTGCCAGCAGTGCCTGGAAGGGCCTGCCGTGTACTTTTGTTATCTTCCCTGTCCGCTTCTTCATTGCCTATGGCTTTTCAACTCACCCAATCACTAATACGTTGCATGGTTGCTTCTCACCTCAATTTCCCATCCACCAGCATCCCATGGAGGAGGGCATGGTGCAAACCATGTTGGCGGTTTCTGAATAGGTAGTGTGGCTAAAATCCTCGTCCCCACGCTTGTATTTGTGTAAAGTTTAGCAGACGAGGACATCGTCCTTAGCTGTTTGTTCTCTTTCCTTTAGGTGCAGGTGTGTTGTAGCCATCTACCCACTTGTAGGAAAGCAGTCAGCTGGTCCTTAGCATTTCACGTGAGTGTTTGCAAAGTAATACTCCGTTTATTGTAGCGTGCAGGGAGTACGTCATATTGCAGAGGGCTGCTACAGTTTGTGAGCAAAGTCTGGACCTTTTGGTGTACTTGTGTGGAGTAGGTTTGTGGCACTGAATATCACTTACTCTGCTACGTTCCATACTTTGAGAAGCACACATACTTATTTTTTCATTCTTCATCTGGTCTTTGGGCAGTGAAGGGTTCCATAGCAGGTACTCGTGGCTTCTCGGCGAGCAGTGTCTGGTGCGGAGGCATTAGCTGCAGTGATGGAGTAGGGCTCAGAGCAAGGCACAGAGGTGGACATGCAATCTGAAACAGATAGTGCTTCTGAGGGGCAGGAGGGAAGTGAGTTGTCCATTGACGAAAGTCCCTCCTCCAACTCATCATCGTCATCATCTAATGCCGAAGAGGAAGGAAGAGTACATCCACCTGTTCGCACACTTCCCACACGCAGGGGACCTGTAAGGGGGAGGGGACGTGCAAGACAGCCACGCAATGTGGCAGTTCCTGACATGGCGGAAGAGTCGCTCTGGGTGCCTCCAGCAATGGCTCAGCCTGTTGTGCCCCCTTTCACTGGTATATCAGGGTGCACAGTGAATTCAGATGGGTTTCAGCCTATTGATTTTTTCAACCTTTTTGTTGATGGGTTCATTGCAGATGTGGTTCAGCAAACCAATTTATACGCTGCACAGTTCATGAGGTCAAGGTGTCCCACTCTAAAACCCCACTCCAGAGCACAAGCATGGGTTCCCACAACCGATGTTGAAATGGTTTTGGGGTCTCATTCTGCTCATGGGAATTGGACACAAGCCGTCTGTCGCGATATACTAGTCTACTGTAGCACCACTTTATTGCCCATTTTTTGCAGCTACAATGAGCAGAAATCGCTTTCAAGCACTGCACCGTATGTTGCACTTCAATGACAACTCGGCAGCATTACCCAGAACGGAGCCAAACTTTGATAGGCTCTTCCAGAAATGGCTTCAGTTTGACCACTTCACTCACCGATTTGCAGAGGTGTATGTTCCTAGCCAGAACATATCCATTGATGAATCGTTGGTGTTGTTCAAAAGTTGCCTAGTGTTCAGGCAATACATTCCAAGCAAGAGATCACGATATGGGATTAAAATGTACATGTTGTGTGAAAGTACCACTGGGTATGTCTGCAGCATGAGAGTCTACACCGGTAAAGACTCTACCCTAAACACTCCGGGCTGCCCAGCTCATTTAGGGACAAGTGAGAAGATCGTTTGGGATCTTCTCACACCATGGCTCCACAAAGGACACCATTTGTATGTAGACAATTTCTAAACAGGAATTCCACTGTTCAAGGAATTGTTCAATGTGGGCACACTGGCATGCGGTACAATCCACAGTAAACGCAAAGGCTTCCCCAGACAACTTGTGTGTAAGAAGTTGGCCAAGGGACAATGTATGGCATTGCGGCGGGATGAATTGTTGGCAGTGAAATTCTGCGACAAAAAGGGACATGTACATGCTAAGTACTATTCATGATGAAAGTACTTCAGCAGTTCCTCTGCGCGGGCAGACTCAGCAAGTGTGGAAGCCCAACTGCATTCTGGAGTACAACAAGTACATGGGTGGAGTAGACAAAAAAGACCAAGTGCTTGAGTCATACCATGCTGAACACAAGTCGCGTTTCTGGAACAAAATGTTAGCCACACACATTGTGCATATGGCAACGTACAATGCTTATGTGGTGTACCGTGCAGCTACTCCACAAAACAACCTCTCCTTTTTAGACTTTGAATTAGCAATTGTTCAATCTCTGGCTAATGTTCATGTACAAATTTCCTCCTTTCCAGAGGTAGAAGATGTGGCCAGATTACAAGAGCGACACTTTGGTGATTATGTTCCTCCCACTGCCACGAAGGCACAACCTTACCGAAAATGTAAGATGTCTACAAAACAAGGAAAGAGGAAGGATACTCTGGTGTACTGTCCCAATGCCCTTCACAGCCTGCCCTCTGCTTTCAGCCTTGTTTCCTTTTGTATCATACAAAGGAAAAATATTGGGAGATCGACTGATTTCCGAAAATGCCCATCACTCCTTGAAAGGGACCCTTAGCAGCTGAAATCGTGCATGTCTTATAAAGGAATGGCACTCTTGCACCCTGCCCTGGAGGTGTACCTTCAATGAAAATGCAACAGGATGTCAACTCCCTTCACTTGATTTAGCGTGCCTTCACGAGCATTGCTAGTCCTGCTTCCTCCACTTGAGACCTGCCTTGGAAAGATTATTACAGCCGTAGCTTTCCCTTGAGGTCTGCCTACGAGATATACATCAGTCTAGATCCCTCAGCTCAAGGCGTGACTTGCAAAGGAACGCTAATCAGGCTCCTTCCATTGGAGGCGTGCCTGCGAAATAGTCATCATTACGGATCCCTTTTCTCGAGTCGTGCCATGCGGGTCATTCCCCTTTGGTGTGCTTTGGCAAGCAATGTTAGTCCTGCCCCCTCCACTTGAGACCTGCCTGGGAAAGAGACATCACCTGCGGTACCTTTCACTTCAGGGCTGCCTCATAAGGAAAAGACAGTCTAGCTCCCTCTGCCCGTGGTGTGCCTTGCAAAGTAACGCAGTTTAGGCTCCTTCCACTTCAGCCGCACCTTGGAAAGGAATGCCACTCCACCGCCTCTAGTTGAGGCGGGCCATGGAGAAGAAGGGTAGAGCACTCTGGGTCACTCCCCTTTGGGGTGTCTTGGCAAGGCAGGCTAGTGCAGCTTGCTCCTGTTCGGGATTGCCGTAGAAAAAAAAAACGTCTGGAAAGCCCCATCCGCTTCCAGCGTACATTCGAAAGGAACCCAAATCTGGCTCCTTCCACCTAAGGTTTGGCATGCAAAGAAACGCCAGGCATGCAAAGAAACGCCAGTCCTGCTCCCTCTACTCAAGGGGTGCGTTGTGGAAGACCAGAACACCATTCAGGTTCCCTCCACTCAAGGGGTGTCTTTTCAAAATAATACACGCCACTTTGGATCCTTCCCTTGAGGTCTAAGTGTCATGAAAGTGGTACTTGGACACCAACTATATGGCGGCGGTGTCTTGCGTACCTCATAACATCCTGCCTTTTTTGTTTTACTGCGAGTAATGTTGTGTGGTGTAAGTGACGTCTTCTGTAGGAATGAATAGGATATGATTGGTGTGTGAATTAGGGAAAGATACAAAGAACATGCAGATACAATTTCTGTGAATGCACTTTTCCAGCACTGCAGAAAAGATTGTCATGTTGCAGGGTGTGTGGGTACAGTTGAACATATGAATGTTTGCCCAGAGTTGCTATGGGCATACTCGAAGTTGGTGTGGAAGATAGCGCCTGTAGGGCACGGTAGCCAAGTGAGCGAGTATGCACTTGCCATCAGTGTCCACATACGATTGCAGGCACAAAGTTTGAATGCAGACAGTTGCTATACAATTGCTGCCAAATGATAGTTAAGATATTGCTAGAGACACGGTTGCATTGTAAGCACATGTCCACGTGGTATAAGTGTGTAGATATGCTCATGTGCAGATACGCTTGCTCTGGTGCTAGTGATTTGGTAGAAGTGCAACTGCTGAAATGGATGCCAACTGACTGCAGACACGAAAGGGATACGAATGGCCAGTGATCCGGTGGGTGCCTTGTCGTGGCATCACTGCTCACATGGACAATCCTTCTTGTGCTACACAAGGCGGTTTCTCCTTGTGCTAAATCCCACCTTGCGTGTCCAACTGCATTGTGACTGGTATGTATGGGAAGTTGAGGAAAGGTGCATGTGAATGGCTTACTACCAGTACTTTACTGTTTCCTGAGCGCATTACAGAGAAGTTACTATACAAATGATGTACCCATTGTCACTCAGGTACGACACCTGCACTCAAGAGGTCTGCCTCTCATTGGGACACGTGTGGGGACGCGGGAAGGTAGGCCATGTGTTGTTGGCGGTGTGTTTCGGTGGGTGGCCAGAGCGAAATGTCTGAGAATTGTCTTAATTCCCAGCCAATTTCAGAGACCTTTCCCTGTGTCCACTCACCGAAACACATTGCCAACAACAGATGTCATACCTTCTCGCGTTCCCGACGAAAAAGGTACCTCACATGTGTGGGTGCACCTACCGGGGGCGCAAAAGGAAAAGGGTAACCCGCTGGTAAACCCAAGCCTTTCGCCACAGCACAATTTGTTCATGTGGGCATCCTACAGATTTGGGCCTAGGTTGTCGAAGCCAGCAAGGAAAACAGGGAACCCCATGCATTTCCCAAAAGAGGACACCCGCGGGAATGCACAGAGGTCTGACTTGTGCGAAGCGGCTCAAAATCTACTACCCAGAACCCCCGGCAAATTCCAAAATGTGGGGGTAAAAACACAATTTCCAGACATTTCACTCTGCTCAACCACCGAAACACGCTGCCAACAACAGATGTCATACCTTCCCATGCTCCCACAGGTGTCCCAACGAAAACGATACCTCACATGTGTGGGCTCACCAATCTAGCCGCAAAGGGAAAAGGCTAACCCACTGATAACCACAAAAAGGTTTGGGGAGATAACCTACAGATTTGGGCTTGGGCATAGGGTGTCTAGGCCACCAAGGAAAACAGGGAACCCCATGCATTTCCCAAAAGAAGACACCCATGTGAATGCACAGAAGTCCAACTTGCGCAAAGCGGACCAGAATGTTTTACCCAGAACCCCCGACAAAGTGAAAAATGTGGGTTTTTTCGGCACATTTCAGACTTTGCCGGGGCTTCTTGGTAATACATTCTGGGCCCGATTTGCGCAAATCATACCTCTGCGGATTCCCACGGGTGTCCTCTTTTCGGAAATGCATCGGGTTCCCCGTTTTCCTTGGTGGCTTGGACAACCAAGACCCATATATGTATGTTGTGCTTGTCTGGAGAAAGTGTCAAATTCAGGTGTCGATGGTAACAGGAGGGACAGCCCTAGGACCGTCAGAGCAATGGGCTAGAAATACTAGGTACACAAAGGGGGTCTGCTCTGACGTCTGGAGGTTCTGGGGACTACTTATTGATTGCAGTAGGCCTAGATTTATTCTGTCATGTCATATACATGCAAAAACACTTTAAATGTGGTGGTGCTCATGAAGTTAAGAAATTCAGACAGAAATAGATGTCAGTGTTACAGCTATTGTTTTATTTTGCTGTTAAATGCATTTCATTGTCATGCATTTGTAGTTTTTTGAGATTTTTTGAGAGATAGAAAGATACATAGGTACAGTGTATTAAGGGTGGTTAATTTATAGTCTTAACCAATCCTTAATATAGCTGGTTTAGCAACTGAATTGCAAATATCCAAAGATACAACAGAGTAGTGCTTTGGTAACAATGTGTAACCACCACCTATAGTGACAAGTGATAGTGTAAATATTCAATAGAAGACAACCAAACTGAAGACAATAAATGATATAACAATAGGTTGTATGTAGCCAGGCTAAAGGGTGACCTAACACGTGGTCGACGTCTAGATCTGAATCAAGAGGTTGAAGGGTTCAGGTGGAGTATGGACTACTGGTCCTTTAGACGTTTCGGCAAGGTGCCTTCATCTCGGGCCTGGAATAGGTCTCCCTGGGGGGCGGCAATGCAGGATAGATCTTGGAATGGCTGTTACACCAGTGTAGAGCAAGCTGTAAATTGGTCTTTGCTTCTGGGGTGCGTCAGCAGGCTGTGGTCAGCTTACTCAGTGGTGGGGAGACACTGGAACTGGATGCAGGCTGTGTGTCATCCGTTCGGAGTAGGGGGGCCAAGGAAGTGGTTTGGACTTGGAGCCCCAAAAGTTGTTCCCAAAATGGTGGCTATCCTGGAATTGACGTCCGGAGCTGGTATTTGGTGCTCCTGTGGACACCAAATACCAGCTCCTGTGGGACACCTGTGGGAACGCGGGACAGTAGGCCATGTGTTGTTGGCGGCGTGTTCTGATGGGTGTGCCGAGCGAAATGTGCGGAAAATGCGTTTTTTCCCCACATTTCAGACTTTGCAGGGGTGTCTGGGTAATACATTTGGGGCCGATTTGCACAAATCTTACCTCTGCGGATTCCCACGGGTGTCCTCTTTTCGCAAATGCATGGGGTTCCCCGTTTTCCTTGGTGGCTTGGACAACCAAGACCCATATCTGCATGTTGTGCTTGTCTGGAGAAAGTGTCAAATTCAGGTGTCGAAACAGACTTGGGGTTACCTGTGTTTTAGGCTTTCCCCTTGGCGCCCAGGTAGGTGCACCCACACGTGAGGTATCGTTTTCATCCGACACCTTTGGGAACGCAGGAAGGTATAACATTTGTTGTGGTTTTCATAACGTTTTGACCCATTTGCTATTGCCCTTTGTCACACAACCCTTTCATTTCCCAAATGTGGCCTACATTTAGTCGCTGCTCTAGGCACCATACACTTTTGTAACCTGCACAAGTCACCTACCCTTGAAAAGGTCTGCCTGCGCTCTTTCAAAAAATGGATTCCTGCCGTTCCTCACCACATTGTTTTTTCCGATTTACACATGCTAAGAGCGTCTGTTCAGGCCGTGAGCATAAACCTCCTGTGTACCATGGCTCAGCGTTTGACTTGTGGTATTGCTTGTTTTGTAAAACACTACAAAAAAATGTGTGCTTTCCTAACTGCAAGAGTCGGGGGAATGTAGCAGAGCATTGCTTTTTTCAAAATTCATAGAAGCCATTGCCGTACCAAGCCAACCATGTCTAACACATACCTTTTTTTCGGTCAATTTCCCGCTTTTCCCCCAATCTACGGCATTTTCCCCTACCTAGTTGTTGCCTGACATACGTAAATCACCCCTTCCTAAACTTGGAATTTTGTCTACTTTTCAGAAATATATGCCTTTCTGTCCTTCAATTCGGCTTTCCTACCCTTTTCTTCCATTCCGTCCATGCATGTCCAATTGGCAAAAATGGCCAAAATCGCCTACCTCTCACAAAACAGTTGATAGCCAGATCAAAATAATTTCTTTCCGTTTCGTTTTGGGGAAATTGGGGCATCCAGCACAGCAAACCATTTGTTCCTAGCTCTTACAAGGAAAAAACCACAGGCTTCTTTGTACATCATTTTATTACCATTTTTTGAAAAAACCCAACATTTTCGGCCTTTTTGCTTATTTTCTCTCACCCCCCTACAGCAACCTAGGATTCCTGGGTGGCGTTACGACCGCCTACATGTGGGGGAAAAAAAGGAGCCAAATTTGGCCGAGATATTGAATGTAACAAAAAAGTTACAAGGCTTTGAATGGCCACATACCGAAATCACCAAACAAGGCCCTGGCACTGGGGGGGAAATACCCATGGCACTTAAAGAGTTAAGGAAAAGCCTGACATTTGAGGAAGATAGCCTTCCTTTGATATAAGCCACTTGATCATGTTTAATAAGTTTGGATAATAAGGGGAGAAGTCTGTTTGCTAAAATATTTGCAAATATCTTAGAATCTGTGTTAATAAGGGATATAGGCCTATAACTTTGGGGGAGCTCTGGATCTTTATTAGACTTTGGGAAGACAATAAGCATGGCTTCTAAAAATGAAGCTTTTGCTTCGCCATTTAGGGTGAAATGTGAGAAAAGCTCAAGGAGTTTGGGTACCAAAAGGTGTTTAAAATATGCAAAAAAGTTGATAGAGAAGTCATCCGGCCCAGGTGCTTTCCCCTTCTTAAGAGCTTTGATGGCTCTATTGATCTATGAGTGCTACTTGGGGTGCTTCTGGCGCATATGGCTTCTGATAGAATTCAGTAAATACTTTAATAATATCTTTGTCTGAGAAGACCCTATTGCCAGCGGGACCCTTAGCTGCCACAATTATAGCCTTTTCCTTTTTGAATTTGAGATATGAAGCAAGAGATTTGCTAGATGTGTTTGAAAATGTATATATTTTCGCTTTATATTTGAGGAGGTTTGCACAAGAGTATTCTGTGACAAGTTTATTGTATCATATTCTGAGTTTAACTATCTTTTAGAACGGCTTCTGAGTTGGTGCTGGCATATGATGATTGAGTTGCTTGATGATGGATGTTATTCGATTCCTGTTTAAGAAATCTTTTCTTTCTAGCGGCGAATGAAATAATGGAGCCAGGAAGAATTGCTTCATAGCAATCCTAATTGTTCGTTACGGAGGCGTATAGGGCTTTATTTTCTGCAAAAAATTGATTATGCTGCTGAGTAATATAGGGAGATAAAGTATCATCCCTTAGAAGGGACAAAGTGAAACGCCATCTATTAGATTTACAGGGAGCCAGTGGTGAAGTGAGCTGGATATTAACTGGTGCATGATCCGAGAGCGTGATACATTCAATATTAGCTTGTAGTAGGGAGCGGTCATGGATTTTGATATAAATATGTGATCAAGTCTCAAGAGAGACTTGTGGTGATTAGAAAATAAAGTATAATCTAAGTCTGTGGGATGAGTGATGCGCCAGGAGTCCACAATCCCCAATTCAAGTATAAAGTTAAATTGTGAGTGGGATTTAGTCTTCTTAAAATGAGAGTTGGATTTTCTATCAAGAAATGGGGCGATAATTTTGTTACATCACCGCAGATAATGAAGTTACTAGAGTTACATCAGAGAATCTCATTTCTAAGGTGTATCCAAAATTGGGGGCTTGGGAAGCAGGACCATATATATTTACAATAGTGTATCCACTGATTCGATAAGCAATTTAACAAGCACCCATCTTCCATGATCATCAGATTCATTAGCAACAGCCTTGCACTTAAGTTTCTTAAGTATAGCCAAACCATTTTTCTTGCCTTCGGCTGCACTAGAAAAAACTTGCCCAATCCAATATCATTTACGTTTGGCGGCTTCAGATTGTGATAAGTGTGTTTCTTGGATACAAGCTATCAAGGGCTTAGTTCTGTTGAGATGTGACAGAATTTTGTTGTTTCTGAATAGGATTGTGTAATCTCTTGACATTCCAAGATGTTATATTAAGAGTTATTGCTCACAACAAGGTAATATACATACAATGGTAGAATAATACAGAACAATTGGTCAGAATGGTAATGGTTGTCATTGTAATTACAGTTGAGTTAACTATAGATGAGCTTCACAAGTTTTTTAGTAAAATTGTGCATAGGGTAAGAACATGAGGGTAAAGATACAGGAGTGAGGTAGGGAGACAAACAAAAACATGGATATGTAAGAAATCTATGGAAAAAAACTTGAAAAAATAAGTGGCAAAATAAAAAAGGGCACAAAAAAACAGTTTGATGAAAAACTGAAAGATGGAGGGATAGAAGGCCGCAAAGGCGACCCCTCTTCCTCGCCCCACTCTGGCGACGTAAAAACAGTTATATGCCCTCGCCATATTGATATTTTCTGTTAAAATAGTCAAGTAGGTGCTCTTAAAGTGTACATTTCATCTTATTTGGAATTTTGAATAAAGAGCCTCAAGTCAGCTGGATCTTGAAAGCTTTATGTTCGATCATTAAGGGTGACAGGAGCAGGGTGTAAAATGCCACATTTGGCATTTGTTTTAACGCAGGTCTGAATGCAAGTAGTTTCTTCCTTCTTGCAGCTGTAGCGTTGGAGACGTCTTAAGAGATGAAAATGTTCCTACCATTCCAGAAGAGTTGCTTTAGTAGTTTAAAGTGTATAGTCAAGTATTGCAAAAATCAGGGTTATGGGGGGCTGTTGGAGGGCTGTGTGCTATTGATGGGACCAATCCTATGAGCTCTTTGTATGTTGAGTTTTATCGTTATTGGTAGGTCTAGGAGTTTAGTGAGCATTGTATTTAGGAAAGGGCTTATTTTATCCCCTTCCGTTCCTTCCAAAAGACCAATAACATGCAGATTGTTTCAAGATTTTTTTTGTTTTTGCAAGAGTTTAACTGAGGTCTCTAGTGATTGGACTTTGGCAGCCACATCCCCCGCATAGTCAACCCTTCTTTCAACCTTTTATTCTAGTGTCAAAGGCAGACCACTTATCATTGAGTTGCTGCAGTTTAATGTTTGTATCCTCCATAAATGGTTTCAATGATTCGCTTTTTTTTCTTTTGTGGGAGATGCTGGCACCTCCTTCAGTGGGCTTTTTTTAAGCCATTGTACCTGTGCTTATAGGATAACTGGCACCAATAAGATGGAGTTTGCCGGCCACCGGTTAATGTGTGGGGTAGTAATACAAGCCACTCCTAAATGCCCCAGAAACCCGAATGAGACAAAAACTGTTTCACAATAATATGAAAATAAATAGTTATAATGAGAAATATTACATGAAATTCCTTGGTTTCTATGAGGATTGTATAAGTAAAAATTCTGGCAAAGGAATAACAAAAATTTGAATATACTGTGCCCTGGTGTAAAAACAGCTTCAAAAACTATGCTGTAGGGTTGATGCAGGCAGTAAAAGTTCCTTATGCGTGTGTTTAAATAGCATTACCTTTCATAAAAGACACGTGTTGTGGAGAAAAAATGTTTACCCTTGGGATAGCGTCTTCCCTGTAACGTTGCAGCTGACCAGCTGACAGGAGATGCCGTGTGTAGAAAAAATGTGACTGTTGCCGTGCAGGCCTCGCCCACGGAAGTCTTCAGTCTGACTGGGCGAGCCGGAAAAACAACTTGCAAGGACGCCACGGGCCACCAGGGATAAATACAAGGGTTCCGACACCTTGTAAAAGGTAAATTATTCACCTTTAAAGATTAAGTCTGCATTTATCATTATTTATAAAAATCGCCGGAGCGAGCGCATTAGGCAGCCGCTTGCATCTGCGCTTAGCCACGCCTCATCATTGTCTACGTTTCTAAGCTAGGGCGCAGGCCTAAACACAAATCCCTTATCTGTCCGACTCTCTTCAGCGATGTTCAAAGGGTACCCTAACCTACCCTTTACCAGAATTTTCAAAATAAGATTGAATGGCTTCTGTGGCAAATGTCAAACACCCTTGTTCGTCCACTACCTCAATCGCTCCCTTTCATGCTGTTAGAGGATTTTTCACAAGTATTGCCTGTGGCAGAATTTAGGAAAGCCCACCTTGGGTGAGCACAGTTACAGTTCTTGGGTTTGGTCTGAATTACCCAAAAGTTTGCCAGCAATGGACGAGCAGCCTGGCTTAGTTTAAGGAGGGAGTAGGTCTGTAGTAGGTACATAGACCTCAGAGCACATATGGTTCGAGGAAACACATACACTAAATGTATAGAAAAAGAAAAGTTATTTATCGATATTTATAAACGTGAACATTTGTGGGTGGCTGGGTTTGTGGCAAAGTGTTGTCCAATATACAATTCCACATAGTTTCATCAATCTGCACCAAGGACCCTCTGGATACAACTAGCTACATACCATTTTGATACCCTACCCCTTTACCCGGATTTCAGCACCTTCACACATGAGAGTTGCCTAAAATCATCGAAACATCAATGTGGGGTTCCATGTAATAATGTCGCCACAAAAATCTCGCCATGCAAAAATATCGCCGAAAAATGGCTGTTTTTTTGTGGCGACATTATTGCATGGAACATGCGGGGGACACCCCCGCTACCCCCAAATTGTTTTTTCTTTTTTTTTGTCCCTGTCCCCATATATATGGTCACCCATATAATATCGCCGTGACCTTTTCCCGGCGATATTATTTACGGCGACCATATATATGGGGATAATATTACCTGATACCGAATGTGATCATAGGAGGACCGGTTCACAACCGTGGAATGCAGGGTTTCTGGGACATTTGTACTGCAAGGCACCGTAACGAACAGGCACCACACCAGGGTGAGGCAACATGTGGGGGAGAGAGCACAGTAGGTCCCCGTATGCAGCAGCACACCAACTCTAGTCTCCCCCAACATCTAATAGGATATGGCATTTATAACACACCTGTAAACAAGTGTTTATAGGCACCACAAGGGAGGTAAGACACAGGGAGGCTAAGACAAACAATCCTAAAAGGCCTCATTCGGATTGTGCAAGCAACGAGAAGTACAGGGGGGGGAAGAAGGGAGGGTGTTGTGGGGGGGGGGGGGGTGGTTGGGCGAGGTAGGGGGAAGTGCGATCAGAGCAACATGCCTCTGATTAAGTGCAGCCAGGACAGCGCAGCTCTGGGTAAATGCGAGGAGGCAGGTGGGCTCTAGGGGTTACAGCCAGCCACACATGCCAATTCTCTGAGCAGTTTACTTCAGAGCTCAAGGCACATCATGTGATAAGCGAATCGGAACAGCGACCTAGAGGATCATTGCATTTCAACAAATGACGAGTATTGTCATGTCTGTCCACAGAACCCGTTAGAATGGGTACTTTTTGCTAGTATACACTAAGGCACACTGTTATACTTGTAAGTTCAGGTAGGTAGAAACACATTCACAGTAAGAACACAGTCTTAGCATAGGTAAAACAGACATTCATAGGTAGGTATGTTCAGAATAGCTTTTAGGGAAACAATCACATAATAAAACCACCTGAAACACATATGCAAACTGTTCCAAACTTTGTATCCAACCTGTTTTAGGAGTCCAATCCCACCTGGTATGAGTCTCTCAATGTTCAGAGGGGTCACGGGGCGACCAGCGGCTGGGCAGAAAAGGTGGGAAAAGCAGTGTCAAGAGTGGTAGGATCCCTCTAGATTCCCTACAGTTGCAGGAAAATAACAATGGTTTGTTTCACAAGCTCAGGGTGGTTAGGATGACCCCCCTTGCAGGATTGCTCCAAGGACGAGTGTCCCAGGGCAGGCGGATTTCCTGCTAAAGTACAAAGGGCTATTCCCCAATATAACTCTGGAGAACCGGAGGGGTGCAAGATACAAACTATCTGCAGCCCCCAGGGTCTTAGGTAGAGGCAAGTAGACGCCAGGTAAGTTTACCAGGAGATGGACAGTACCTTGAAGTGAGGAAGCAGTTGTTGCAGGACGGTTCCAGTGGTGAGGCGGCAACAGACCCGGTCACAGGTTGCTCAGTCTTGGTGACAGAAGGCGACTTTGGTGGACCTGGAGGCAGCCCTCATGCAGATGGACGGCCAGCAAAGGATCTTCTCAGTTCTGGCTTGTTTGCACCTTTTTCAGACTCAGTGGAATGATGGTTGCTGCGGCGGTCAACTCTCCTCAGTTTGTCTATCCTCACCTCTGGTGAGGGGGCTTTCTGGAGCTGGCTGGAGTTGCTGCAGGCTGGGAAGGGTGCCCACAGAGGTTCAGGTAAAACTGAGCTTCTGGAGACGATGCACAGCGATGCAGCAAATGTCCCAGGGTACTGGTGAATTGCAGGCCGTGGAAGTCACAGCTCTTCCCGGGGGATGGCGCAAATTGTAGCTCGTCTCGAAACTGGTTAGGCCCACCACTCTATGGGAGGAAGTCATCTTCTTGAGATCTTCCCTGTCGCTTGGAAGTAGAGGTCAGGCAGCAGCGGTTACTCATCAGGCTCTGGCGGTCGATGGAAGTTGCCAGCAGCGTCCTTTGTTGCCCTCTCCAGATATATCTGTTCCAGCCGTCGACTCTGGGTTTCAGCCCCAGGCCCTAAGAATGTATCCAGGGACACTGGCCGAGTGCTCCAATCATGACCCATGCACCATTTAAACTTGGGAGTGATTGCTCCTAAGGTCCCACTTGGAGGTAAGACTTTAGTAAGCTATCCCAGGGGTTTGTAGATTCCCCCCCTCCCACCCCCCAGGTATCGGTCAGTACTACTCAAGGAACTTGTTAGAGTGACAGAGCAGTCGGGCTCATCCTAAGAGGAAGGTGTGAGCTGTAGGTAAGTACACTGAACCCAGTCAGTAACACACATCAAAGAAACACTTCCACATATACTTAATACTTTCAAAAAGCCACTTAGTTGGTAGTTGCTGAATGTGCACAATTGTTAGAGGAATTTGACAGGTCTACCGTACTATCAGTAATAACGCGCACCCACAAAGTAATATGGCAACTGTATTTAGTCAACATACGCATATAAGATCGTGATTTCTCGGAAGGAAAACATTTGGTTAGTGTTAACCCAATAGAACTTAAAGGCAGTTTTGCAGCACGGCAAGTCTTTCAAAGTCAAAAATGCAACCCTAGCTAAAAGGCAGTTTGTAGCAGCTTAAAGTCTTGGAAAGCAGCCGAAATCAAAGGTTCCTGTGGATGCTTTCTAGTCTCTAGGAAGGCAGATACAAGAAGGCTTAACCAACATGGAGACCTGTTAAAGGACCCGCTAAAGGGACAGCAGGAAAGCAGCTTGAGTCGACGGTAAGAGGGGGTTGTCCTGGACACCTCTACATGCACACCACGGCTCTGGAGCGACTTTCTGGCATAATGAAAGCAATACCTTTTTCCCCCCACAGTACCTTAGGTTTGAAGAAAACGCTTGTGGTGGATGTTCCGCAATGTCACAGCTCTGGACCAGACCTCTGGATTCCTTGGTCTGAAAACAAAAGGCAGGACAATGGATGGGATCTCTCAGCTGCAGTCTGCAGGGAGGGCCTCTGGCACGGCTTTCATCTACTTCTTTGGTCACTCTGCGATTTTGGCGCCTTTCCTGCAGCACCAACAAAGGACTTAATCCGCCTGGTCAATATTCAGTTCTTGCCATCCCAGACTAATGAGGGGGGTCTGGACGAGTTGGATTGAGTCTTTGGAGTGTCCTTAAAGGCTAAGCAGAGAGTTAAACGGATTCAGCCTTTCCACAGCGATGCACTCGAAATGGGTAGCAGTTCCCCTGGTATTTGGGATCCTTAGCTCTGGAAACTCACAGAACCTCGGGAGATAGCTTATATCAACATTCGTCTTGGGACTGGCACCTTTTCTGCAGCACCAACCAAGGACACAACTCGCCCGGTCAATCTTCGGTTCCTGCAGGCTGTAAAGACTGGAGGGGGTTATCTGTACTCCTGCCCTCTATATGGCAGGCTAGAAGCACAGAGGACCCCAGCCAAGATTCTCTATTGTTGGTAGCAATGGACGAGCAATCAAGGCTTAGCTCTAAGGAGGTGATGCAGGCTGGTTCTTAAGTACAATGAAGTCCCCAAGCACACACTATGGTATGTGATAATACAGTTATTTATATAAATAAGGTTAAATATATATACACAATCAGTAACACTTTGTACTCAGGCAAATCTAATATGTTAAATATGTACAATGTCTATGTGGTACCACAGTTCACTCTTGACTCCTTTAAAATGCACCAACTGCTGACAGTTCTAATGGCATACAAATCAAATAGTAAACGTGAATCAACAATAGACATAGGAGGGAAGACAAGTTAAGTTAAACAATGGCAGAATATTTTGTCCCTACCCAAGACAGTTCTGTGTGAGGATCCCCCCCCCTGCACCTGGGCAACCTGTAAATAAAGTGGTTAACACGCACGGTCCATATATGTTTAAGTTAGTATTGTTCCTGCTAGAAATGTTCTACTAGCCCAATGTTCCTGCTTTAGCAGAGTTCTTCAATGGTTCGTCGACGGATCCCTCTTGAGTTCACTCCCTTTAAAGCAGGAGCCACGCGTCGTCGAGATTCCTATGAAGAAATGTGAACAATGTTGTCGAGGCAGCAGCTTCGGCCTTAGCGATGCTGGTCTACGATCGATCGTGGACGTCCTGCGAAGATGAGGTGTGCAGTGCACCTTGATGGCGAGAGTTTATTGCCGCAAAGCAGATCGATGAATGTTCGGGAGAATGCTCTCTTTAGGCTGAATTTCCTAACCTAGTGAGTCCCCCAGCAGCTTTGCTGGTTTTCTGGAGTTTGTTTTTTTCTCCTGCCAAGAGTGAGACTCTTTCTCCCACTCTTGGACATGATTTAGGGTGTTCCTTTGACTGTTAATGTGTTTTATGGTCTATGGGGTCCTTTACTCCATAGGGTCTCATGTGTTTTTATGATGTGTGTTACACAGCACCCTCCGTGCAGTAACACAGGGGTGTCATAGTGACACCCCACCATAGACTCCATACCCTGGGACTGACTACTGTCTCCCAGGGCATGTAAAGTCACCATTGGCTTTACTAGTCCCAAATTATTAACAGAAACCAGTATAAACCATATTGTGAACGTACTGGTCGGGGCAATGCGGTGGCCCCGGGGTCTGTTAGTCGAGGGGGCACGTCTCTGTCCCCCCGGATCGGGTTTTGGCTGGTGGCAGTGGAAACTACTTTTTATATTCGACCGCAACTATTTCCCTATGGGATTTTCCCATTGTTCGAGGCTACCAACTTTATTTAATTCTCATAGCCTCGAACATACCGCCGGTTTATTTATTTAATATTAATTCAGCCGTTGGCATTTTTTGCCAGGACTCGATTCTAAACTGGCGTTTGTGTTCTCTTCTGTGACTCCAACCCACGTCGAGCCCTTTGTTCCACTTTTTGGCGGGCTTCTCCACAGAAGCCTCCAAAAGTGGTGCCACTCTGTCTGGGTACCACAGGGGGTGTGGCAGGGGGTTTAGGCACCCTGGACTGAGTTACCTCGGTAATTCAAGTCGCACTCTTGTGTGATTGGCCCAATTGGTGAGCCGGCCAGCTCACCACTTAGCATGTTTGATTGACAGCTAGGCTGAGTGAATGGGGGTGTGCTGCATAAAAGCAGGGCTTTGAGGACTGGAACTTCAGAAGTCGCCACAGGACCTGAGAATCCGACGAGGGAGAAGCTGAGCCGACCTACCACGACACTACCGGTGGAGCCCTGCGGAACCGACTCACCACTTCCCGATGACAGAGAAAATCTCCCGGCTGGAGAAGCTTCTTCCCCTGACTGGTGGGCACAACCATTTTACCTTCTTTCTTCGCACCCCAGACTGGTTTGTGGTCGAATTGCCCGTGCCAAGCACACCAGCAACCGGATAGCCACTTACCACTGAACCGCGAATCAACGGACCGCTCCTTGTACCTGAGAAACTCTGCGGCTGGTTTCTTCCCTGGCAGTACAACGGACTTCTGTCTTCCTCCCTGACGACATCCTCTCTTCCCCCAGACGAAGCACCAACTTGCATCCGCTGCCAGGAACAACTGCCCCCGCTGGAGTATTCCCACCACTTTATGGTGTCGTGTCCGCCAGGCCTCCCTTTCTAAAGATTGCTACAAAGTAATAATAACCCCTTAACCTTCTGGACTGGGCTGGCCGCCTTGACCCTCTAACTGGTCCCTTTCTTTGGTCCAACTCTTTTTGAACCTTTTCAAGACTTTTGTGCACTGCAACCGTGTGACCTTGGACACATTTCGTTTTGGTCCCCTTAAAGCGGATCTGGCCTACTGACTCTAAAACTCACTGTGTTACTTAGCTGTCCTCTTGTTGTGTTCGTGAAAAAAAGTGTTGGGATCTGTTTCAATTTATTCTCTGCTTTTTTCTCCTTTTTTTAAAAAACGAATTATTAGAGTGCCATCTACGTTAAGCGCTCACCGCTGTCTGAAAATAAGTGGGCTTTACTTAAGACTTGTCTAATATTCCTTTAAGGGAGTGTATATTCTTTAGTGACCGTGTTTTTGAATTGCTTACTATTAGTGCCTGTGTGTTTTTCTAGATGTGGTTTTAAATAAATAATTATATCTCTTTTACACCAAGCCCTGGTCAGTGTTTACTTATTCTATTGTGTTCTCTTGACCTATTGTGAATACTCTGTATACTGCCTAACTCTTCTTGAGGGAAGTCTGACTGCTCAGCCACAGCTACCAAGTGAATCTGTGTGGTACAGACTGCTACCAAGTGGGTTTACTGCCAAACACCTGTAGTCCTAAATCTTTTGCAGTGGTCCCAGAGGGAACTGCATAAGTTTCTGCCTAACAATGAAGAACGTAGGCCCAGCAAGGGCGTCTGCGTTGACGATTGGGACTCGACCACAGCTGGCTTTCGGATCTTCCTCTGCATCTTTGTGGACTTCAGGTGGCGGAAAACCCACTAGTGGATTCTCCTCAGTTCGATTACCTCAGCTTTCTCCGGTGAGACAAATGCAGCAGACAGTCCTTGATTTTAAAGTGTCTTGGGCAATGGAGTGTTGCGGCTCTGGTTGACAAGGTTACAGCGGTCCTCTGAACCTCGGTTGATGGTGATGGTCATCGACGGCCTCAACGTCCTGGTGCTTACTTCAAGTTTCGTCGGCTGACTTCCAGGGTGCCTTGGTGAAGGATCAGCTTTTGCACGGTGTTCCCTCGTAGCTTGGGAAGAGGTCTCCCAGCCAGGTCCTCTCTTGTATCAGTTCTTGGAGACACGACAGCTTTCGGATTTAGACGACGGCAAGCTGCTGCTTCTTCCAGCTGGGCTTCAAGGTTAAGCATCAAGTTTCGACTTCAGCTTCCGAACAATTCTGGTAAAAGGTCCCCAAATATACTGTTCCCTTTTTTACACTGCTGAACCAGGCTCAGGCAGCCAATCATTCAGACGGCCATTCAGCAGGCAGGCAGCCAATCAGGCTCACAGTGCATTCAGGCCATTCTTCTCCATCCAGACACTCACAACAAGGAATGTGGATTGGGGTCAGCATCCATCCTTTCAGCACACCACACTGCATTCATACCAGTATCGGGCAGGGCTGTCTCAGTCATTGTGTCAAACACCAGAAACCAAACACCAATAACATGAAATGCATATTTGGTAACACTCCATTCACCCACGTCCCACCCCAAGGATGTGCCCACAACAGTCATTGGGAAGGCTCCAGCAAGTCTGCCCTGGACTTCCCCACAATACCATACATGGAACTTCCACCCAACAGCCAGCCAGGGGAAGTGAGAGAGTCAGGGTTCCCAGTACTTTGGGAAAACAAGTCAACAGGCAATAGAAAGCAAGAGTCCACAGGGACCATCTTGTCTCCTAGCAGGAATCAACTGATTCCAGTGGCAGAGCTTGGGTATCCCAAAATGGAGGATATTCGGATCACCTGTCAAATTCAGCATGGAGCTACCACAAGCCCATACCCTGCTCTGTGGCCCACACACAGGTGCCCAAAAATATACACTAGGGGTACAGGGTTGTAACACCCACCCATGGGTGCCATAAGGGTATCCCAAGGGTCTATTCACCACAACCAATAAAAGTAAGCCACATTGCCAGGAGTCCCGCATGGACGCCTGTGCAGAAAACAACAAGGAACACATGAAAAGGGAGTACAGGAACGGGACATGGAGGCCATGTCCCTCCAATGCATGTCCAGCATCACACAGGCCCACACTGATGAGGGGTTCTGGACGAGTTGGATTTGGTCTTGTGTCCTTGAGGGCTTAGCAAAGACTCAGCCTTTCCACAACGATGCACTGGAAATGGGCAGCTAGTCTCCTGGTATTGGGGTTTCGCAGCTCTGGAAACTCACAGGACCTCTGTAGATAGCTCGAAACAAAAGTTAGTCTTGGGACTGGTTGTTCCCAGGAGTCAAAGGGAAGGAGGAGTCCTCTCTGGAATTCCTCTGTCGCACATAAATCGGGGCCAGGACAGCAGTGGTTGCTTCACAAAATCTGCAGGCGTTTTTGGTCGCGGCCTTCTTCGGTTACTTCAGATTCCAGTGGTCGACTTGCTTTTCATTCCAGGAGCCTCAACTTTTGTACCATTCCAGCACTCACTCCTCTGGAATCTTCCTCAGCAGTTTACAGAAAGGGGCATTTGGCTGTCCAATCAAGACAGCCAGACCCCCCCCCCCCCTAAAGTGGGAGCTGGTCCCATTCAGGCACTGTGGTAGACAAAAGACAGGGGGTGGAAAACCCCTCCCCCACTTCCTGTCTGCCCAGACACTCTAGATCCTAGGCAGGGACACACAAGGGTTCCAGCCAAAGGAGAAACACACACACACAGGCCTCCCCCCTCCCATAATGGTAGAAGGGCTAACAAAGAACAACCACACTTCGTAATGGCAAAAAAAGTAGGGAGGCCCCAAGTTGATACTTGGGTTCCCCTATTGTGCACTACCGAGGCTATGGCCATAGCCTGCGGTAGAAAAATCACAATAGTTAGTAGAACATGTCCACTGCGACCAGCCATAACTAGGAGATGGTCTCTGTGACTAAAAAGTCACAGGATCAGAGAGAAGAGGGATGCTAGGTATTCCTTTGGCACTCCCCATAAGGTGGTGTGCCAATCTCTCAGATTAGAAGGTTTTGAGAGAGATCAAGTTTCTCTCTAGCCTGAAGAACTGTAGTTACGCAACGATACAGAAAATAATCCCAAAGGAGGGCCCTAAGGGTCCCCAGCAACACTACCATAAGAAGCTTTGTGCTGCAATGGTAAAATCCAGATGCCTTTAAGAGTTCATGGAGTAAAATACACTTCATAGGACCGGTATAATACAAAGAATAGAGTTCCAAAAGACAGAGCTATAAGAACGAATGAATCGAAAAAGGCTCCACTCATTCAGGATTTCAGAAAAAGGTCCAGAAGTCAACCAGAAAGTGCTGGGGGTCTCAGTAGGAGAGGGGATGAAGCATAAAAATGAAATCTCCCTAACACACGGCTCGTATGAAGACTCAATCAAAACATGTCCTGGTTATAAGTATTCGCGGGGAAGGAGTCTCGGCCCATAGAAGGTAGTTCTGCAGGCCAGGTGCCATAATGATTACAAGCCTCCTATTTGGGGGTTTCAGGATCTCACAGAACTCTCCTCTCTGCTACATACAAGTGGACCCTCGATTACATTGTTCAGATTTCACCAACAGTTAGAATATCAGGTTGTAGGTACAAATTAACTTCTGCGTGCATTGCCTTGACAGATCTCAACCAGGGAATACTCCCAAGTGGATCTTTGGTAATCAGATATCTGATTAACTCCTGGGTTAGAGCTGCCTTGGCATTACCGCAGAGTCTGAACCAATGGAAAGAACAAGTTACTTTCTTACCTGGTAACGTTCTTTCAATGGGATGGTCTGACGACGTATTCCATATCTATGACAGGTAATGTCCACAGCTGTGCTGCTTCGGAAAATCTTTGGCGTCTGCGTCCTGTGTCGATGACATTGATGCGCCGTCCCGGAGGACCACCTCAGACGGCTGACGTCACCCGATGTGATAAGTAGGACACACGACGCCCATAGCCTCAGTTATAGTTTTTTCCCAGAACGTGTGCCACCAGTTTTCTGCCAGTCAGACACACAAGACCTTGCGGAACGCAAGCTGCAATCGCAAAAGAAATTCTGCAGCGGGGAAGGCAGGGAGGGAGCGATATGAAACAAGTCGTTGGACCATCCCATCGAAAGAACGTTACCAGGTAAGAAAGTAACTTGTTCTTCAGGTGGATTGGGTCCTCCGACGTATTCCATATCTATGACAGACTCCCAAAGCAGTACCAAGCAAGGAGGTGGGAAAGAATTTAGAATACAAATTTAGCATGCCCAATCAAATTGCGGAATAGAGAACTGCCTTGCCAAAGGCCAGATCTTGCCGTCTGATGGAATCGAGGGAGTAGTGACGTACAAAAGTATGTACTGAAGCCCAGGTGGCTGCATCACAGATGTGACGAATAGGAACTCCCCTCTGCAGAGCAGTAGACGCAGCCACTCCCCTGGTAGAATGGGCACGCAAGCCAGCCGGAGGATCCTTACCCGCCAAGCGGTAACACTTGGAGATAGCTAAAATAATCCAACAAGACAAAGTCTGTTTCGTCACAGCTTGTCCCAAACGCTTTCCAGCGTAACCAATGAAAAGTTGATCTTCCACTCTGACCCGGGACATGCGCGAAATATAAAAGCTCAACGCTCTCCTAGGATCAAGCCTATGGGGCCTCTCCTCTTCCTTACCAGGATGTGGAGGAGGATAGAACGCCGGAAGAACAACCTTCTGGCTCAAATTAAATTCCGAAACCACCTTCGGAAGAAAAGAAGGACGAACTCTAAGGACAACCCTGTCCTTATGAAACACAGTGAACGGTGGCTTAACTGAAAGTGCCTGTAACTCACTCACTCTGCGAGCGGAAGTAACCGCTACCCAAAAACAGTTTTCAGAGTCAACAGCCTCAAAGGGCAAGAATGTAAAGGCTCAAACGGAGCACCCATAATAAACTTAAGAACAAGGTTCAAATCCCAACCTGGCACCAGAAAAGGTGACGGAGGGAACACATTAGTGAGCCCTTTCAAAAACTGCAAAATTAAAGGAATTTTAAAATAGGAACACTCTTCAGACGAGCACTTAAATATGGACAGCGCCGCCAGGTAACCTTTAATGGTCCCCACTTGCAAGCCCCAGAACCATGGGAATGTCACATTCAAAAGGATCCACATTCTGAACTCTGCACCAGTCGCAGAACTTTCTCCAACGGCAACAGTACAGAGACTTAGTTGCCGGCCACCTGGCCGAGAGCAACACCTCCATCACGTCTTCAGGGAGGTCCCAATCCTTATACCTCAACCTTTCAGAAGCGAAGCGTGAAGATTGAGGGATCTGACCTTTGGATGGAGAACCTGAACCCCCTCCCGTGAGAGCAGATCGTCTCGGTAGGGAAGACGACGTGGAGGGCAGATGGACAAGTCTAGAAGGTCCGGGTACCACGTCGTCCGGGCCCAAGCCGGAGCAATGAGGATCATCCGGGAACCGAACCTCCGTCACCTCCGCAGCACTTGCGGGATGACGGGGACTGGAGGAAACGCGTACAGCAGTGGGAATGACCACTCCACCACGAACGCGTCTCCTAAGGCTCCTTTTGGAGGAAATTCCCGCGAGCAAAACCTTTCGCACTTCCGGTTGACACTGGAGGCGAAGAGATCCACTTGAGGGGTCCCCCAAAGGGCGAAGATCTCCAGGAGAATCTCCTGAGCCAGCTCCCACTCGTGAGAGATCGAGCTCTGCCTGCTCAGAGCGTCCGCCGTCTCGTTGTCGTCTCCGGCCAGATGAACAGCCGAGATCGAAACTTCCTGCTGGATGGCCCAGAATTCGAGCTGCATCGACTCCCTGCACAGCGGAAATGACCCTGCCACCCCCTTTTTGTTGAGGTAGTGCATGCCCACCGTGTTGTCCGTTAGAATCAGGACACTCTTTCCGTGCACAGTCGGCAGAAAAGCCTTCAGGGCTAGCCTTATGGCCCTCAGCTCCAACAGATTGATATGGAGTCTGGACTCCGACGGAGACCAACAACCGCTGACTGTCAACTCGTTGGCATGAGCTCCCCATCCCGTGAGGGATGCGTCCGTCACGATCGTCACCTCCGGCTGGGGCAGCCAAAATGAGGCCCCCTTCATCAGATAGCCCTCAACGGCCCACCACAGAAGGTCCCGGCCCACCGAGGGCGGCACCTGAACAGGTTCCGACAGCCTGCCGGAGGACTGAGACCACTGGAGCTTAAGTGCCCACTGCAAAGATCTCATCCGCAGACAAGCCTCTGGCAACAGAAGAATGCAGGATGCCATGAGGCCGAGCAGTCTCAAGAACTCGGACGCTGGGAGATCCTGGGCAAAATGAAACTTGTGCACCATCTGCTGAATGTGAAGAGCCCTCACCTGAGGAGGAAAACACTGCCCCAGGGACGTGTCTCGAGCCCCGCGCCGATTTACTGGAGCCGCTGCGTTGGTGTCAAATGGGACTTCTTTAAATTGAGGGAGAAGCCCAGCCTGTGAAGGGAGTGGCAGGTGACGGACAGATGATCCAGGACTTGCTCGGGAGAGCTCCCCCTGATCAACCAATCGTCCAGGTAGGGGTAGACGTGAATCCCCCTTTCCTGAGATGCGCTGCCACCACCACCATGAGCTTGGTGAAAACCCTCGGGGCGGAGGTCAATCCGAACGACAGGACCCGAAACTGAAAGTGCAAGTCGCCAACCGCGAACCTCAAGTACTTCTTGTGCTTGGGATGGATCGGCACATGGAAGTAAGCATCCTTGAGGTCGAGAGACACCAACCAGTCCAGAAGCTGAAGGGCCTGGAGGACTTGAGAAAGAGTCACCATCTTAAACTTGTCCTTCCTGAGGAGTTTGTTCAAACCGCGCAGGTCCATGATGGGTCTCAATCCCCAGTCTTTCTTCGATATCAAAAAATAAGGGGAATACCACCCCTTGTTCCTCTCCGCTACAGGCACCAGTTCTATGGCGCCTTTCTCCATCAGGGCTTGAATTTCCTGCGCAAGGAGCGGATCCGGACTCTTCAAAGAGAGGCTCCCTGGTGGATTGTCGTGAGGCCTCTGCCGAAAAGGAAGACAGTAGACGTGGGTTATGATCTCCAGAACCCACACATCCGAAGTAATGGCTTGCCACTCTACAAGATGCTGCGCCAGCCTTCCCCCAACCGGCGAACCATGGGACCTGGCCTCATGACTGAGTGGTAGCGGCTGCGGCGTTGCCCGAGTGCAACGAGCCAACTGCCCGAGCGGCCTTGGCAACTCGAGTAACTTTATTTCCACCTCTGGCACTCTTACAGTGGCCTCTGACTGCTAGCTCCCCTCGCTTTACTGAAGGACGAGTAATAGCGAAAGGAACCTCCCCTCCACTGCTGTCCCCTAGGACGAAAAGGCAGAGGTTGGCGAACTGCAGCGCCCAACGACTTCGCTGCAGCTTTGGAGGTCTGCAACCTCTCAAGGCTCTCGTCAGCCTTGCTGCCAAAAAGGTGTTCACCGTCAAAGGGCATGTTGAGGAGCCGGGACTGCACATCAGGAGCAAACCCAGACTTTTGCAACCACGCAAACCTGCGCATTACGGTGCTCGCCGCCATGGACCGGCTGACGCAATCCGCCAAGTCCAAACCCGACTTAACGGCCTCACACATGGCATCCTTGCCATCCTGAAGCATAGCAAGGAAACCATCCGTTCGTCCCCTTCGGGAATATGTTCAGCCGCTAATGCAACACAGTTCCACAGAGTGTGTGTGAAACGAGACAAGGCACATATGGAGTTGGCCGCCTGAAGCGCCATGCCCCCCCGAAGAAAACACTTTCTTTGCCAAGCTGTCAAAACGTTTGTCGTCGCTATTCGGAGGGATGGTAGAATACGACGCCTGCTTTGCCGGGGCCGCAGCCGCCTGCACCACCAAACTCTTCGGAGTGGGGTGCCTAGACAAGTAGCAGGGGTCGCTACTGGCTGGACGGTATTTTGCAACAAAGACTTGCCCACTGCTGGGAGACTCTCCGGAGCAGTCCAAGCCGCCGCTACCCTTCTCTGCAGAGCCATATGAAAAGGCAAAACCGGGTCAGTGGGGGGACCGAGATCAAGGATGTCCGTGAGATCATCCTGAACGAACTCCCCTGGGGGAGCTGACCAGCCCAAGTACTCGGTCACCCGAGACATAAGGCGCCGATATGAAGAATCGTCATGAGTGCCAGGCTCCGGCCTACAAAACTCCACCTCCGGAGAGGTGTCCAGTCCACTGGCATCATGCAGCGACTGCCGCAGATCATCAAAGTGGCTATGGCCCGAGATAAATTCATCTGGAACTGTAACCAGAACCAAGCCGCCATCAGAGCCTTCATCACCCTCTGAAATGTACTCCAGGCGGGGAGAGGAAGACCTCTGGGGACCAAAGCAGTGCCTGACCTTAGCCAGAGCCTTTCTAGGGGCAAACCCCGTGCCACGGGGCCCCTCCGACACTGCCGCCTCGAAAGGCGTTGAGGGCGCCGAACGAGTCGGCGCCGAACGAGTCGGCGCCGAACGAGTTGGTGCCGAGCGAATCGGCGTCAACGTCAGCTGCAGCGCCGCCAACACAGGCCTCGAAGCCGGAGCTCCGAGCGTGTCTCGACGACCTAGGCGCCGACGACCCCCTCAGAGGCAGAGCCTCGAAAGAAATCGTCGACGACCTCGGCGCCACAGGCGTCGACGTCTTCTTCGAAGATGGCACAGGATCACGCGGTCTCGAGCGCGTCGAGGACTGGGACCTGGAACGGACATGGCGAGAACGGCTGCCCTTGTCCGAGCAGGACCTCTCCCGCGAGCCGTGCCGCCCACCCGAGCCCGAAGGCGTACAAGCGGTGTCTCTCGACCGGTGCCGACCGACCCCACTCGGAGGCGCGGACGGACCGGTGCCCTGCGATTCAAGAATCGCTAGCATCTGCTTCCCGAAGGAAGCCCATTCCTCCGGTGTCGCTTGCATGGAGGGATAAGCGACCCGCCGACGGGCGGAGTCCTCGGAAGAGGACTGGGAAGGCGACCTATGCCGGTGCTTCCGGGAATGCCTCGAAGAGGCGTATGAGTGGCGAGACCGACTCCTGGAAGGAGACCCACTGGACTTCCGACGAGGACGCAGAGAGTTGCCCCTCGAGGCATCCAACGAAAGCTCCGCAGACCTCGACTTCCGGGGCTTAGAGACCCGGCCTACCGACATTTTCTTCTTGCGTTCCCGCAAGGCCTTTGCCATGAGCGACTGGCAGTCGACACAGTCGTCCGTATCGTGGGCCTCCCCGAGGCACCAGAGTCAGGCGTCGTGCGAGTCCGTGACCGACATCTTGGACCCACAGTCCCCGCATTTCTTGAAGCCCGGACGCGGGGTTGAAGACGAAGAAGACATTGCCACGAACAGGTCTTCACAACAAACCGAACAGGTTCAACGAACCGAGAATGGAAAACAGCAAACTCCAACGAGTCGAGGCGTACCGAGATTCACGAAGCGAACACGCGGAAAAAACGGAACTGAGGCTATGGGCGTCGTGCGTCCTACTTATCACATCGGGTGACGTCGGCCGTCGGAGGAGGTCCTCCGGGACGGCGCATCGACGCAGGACGCAGACGCCAAAGATTTTCCGAAGCAGCACAGCTGTGGACATTACCTGTCATAGATATGGAATACGTCGGAGGACCCAATCCCCTCGAAACAGGCTGTACTGAGATTTTATCACTAATACATTCACAGCATGGTTCTATGTGTCCACCAAAGTTGGTAGCTGAGGAATGGTTTCAGTGAGGTACGGTGCAGGACAAAGGACAGGGGAGTTTCGTCACCTCCCCCATTTCCTGTCCTGACCGTTACTCAGAGAAGCTTTGCAGGCTTCCCTTGGGAAGCCCCTGAAGGCCAAGGGACCAGAGAATCCGCACCCAACCAGATCGGTAGAAGGGCCCAGAAAGGACAAGTCATCATGTTCAGGGCTTAGAAAATGTAAACCACTATTTTGGGTAAATAGTGTCCCTTGTGACCCATACCACAGCTGAGAAGACCGCCTGAAACAAAAGTAATTTCATATCACTAATTTGTATAGTGCATTTCACCATGGGTATGGTCTCAATGCTGTGTAGGTTTAACGCCCTTCGATGGACTGAAGTATGCGAACGTTTGGAGGAGCTAGTATGCGTGTATGCATGATGGACATGCAAGGTAATGAGGCCTTGCCAAAGTACCCGATAGCTACCCATGTCTAATTGGAATACATATGGGTGGAGAGAGGTGTGTGCAAGAGGATAGTCAATTATGTGTGTAGATACAGTTCGATTTCTTTTGTTGTGAAAGGTAGCTACATTCTTATGCAGAAGTGTTGTGCAAAGTGTTATTTGAGTTATATAGAGGCAGATGCATGCAGGAGTGTGGCCACGCCATAGGTAAATTCCAAAACTGCATAGTGTGATAGGTAAAAATACATTGGTTATAAATCAAGTGAAAGCCTAGAATTGGTACCTTCGGCAAATTCTAAAACATCTGGGTTGATAAATTATGGTGGGTGCATGCATCCAGCTATCATTAAGTGGCTACACTCAATACCCCACTTAAAAGTAATGGCTGCATTCTGTTAACAACTTCATTCCATGTAGTGGAACACATTCTACAAACGCCTGGGATCCATGAATTGGTCGCCTTCATGGACCAGACTGTGCAGCACCCTGGTCAACTGCACAACCCTTCCAAGTGCTATACAACAGCTATCACAAGAGATCCACTGGTGCAAGGCTACAATCTGTGCACTACAAGGACTACCCTCACATAATACTCAGAGCAAAACCCAGGTCGCCCTCCTGATCTCTTCCAAGTGCAGCACATTGGCCAACCACACAAGGGTTCGAAGTTTAACAAATTGGCTACCCTAATGGACATTCACAGAGCCAAACCTTTTTTACACTTCTAAATCATCTAAAAGCAAAAGCAATGGCCACCTTTCTAATGATGTGGTGCAAAATGTTGGCCACCCTCAAATACCTACATTGGAATACATTGCCCATCCCCAAAATCCATCCAAGTGCAATACATCACCTACCCCAAAATACATCAAGTGTTAACACCATGCCTAACACCAAATACGCCAAAAAGCAATGCGTTTCCTGCCCCAAGCAACATCCCAGTCTTACATACTGACTGTACTACCCAATCCATCTCTCCGGCTATCTAAGGAGTGCAGCAGGTAATCTACACAAAGTTCTGGTTTTATGTAGCACCTCGAAACACTTGTGTATAGCTGCATTACAAATGAAAAATAAATATATAAAATGTTATCAAGTTTTAGGATTGTAATGGTTTTATGTGATTTTCTTGCTGAGAAACTCATGCGATGCCTTTTTAACGAGCTGTTAATAAAGTTGAAAAAAATATTGCGAGTCACTTTTCACACACCTATTTTCCGTAGCAGGATGTTTCAGCTCACCTGGTTTGGCACAAGCTGTTTTGGCCTGTCCCCTATAGAATAACATTGAGGAACGAGTCCCTATGTTTCCCATCTCTCGCTTACTTACCTTTGGTCACAAAACCTGGCTCAAGTATCCCGCCCCTGGGTCAGCCTTGGCTCTGCAAGAGAGGAAAGTTTACCAGTCTTCTGCAAATTGTCGAACTTTTAAATAGTTTGAAACTATTCTGAATCACCACCACAAATCCCTTAAATTCCAAAAGAGTACCCGTGAGAAACCTTGTGCTGGAACCTTAGAATTCAGGCACAAGGTCCCATACACCTCAGGGTTTGGACTTCTAACGTTTAGGGAATTAAATTTGTGACTGGTTCTCATCATTTGATCTGCATCACTCACCGGTTTTACATGGAAAGTTATTTGATGGGAGTGAATGAACATACTGGTGATTGTATAGGACATTACCCACCGTAATAGCATTTCTGATGATTACATCTGCTTAGATTCACATGCTGTGCATACGGTCCAACATCCAGTGGTAACCGCGGAGTATTGCATCTTGTCTTTCCGGTAGCGAAAGGGGACGTCGGCATAGGCGTGTCTAGCACCATCCCCATCATGACGTGTGTAGTACCCAAAAATCCCTCACGCGCCGAGGTCCCTCCAATTGCATTTTTTCTGCCATGAGGGAGCCCAATGCTATAGTGAGTGAGTACATAAAGAGAGAAAGTAGTAAGATGTCTATGTTCCTTCCACCCGAGCAGGGAGGTAGGGAGGGGCACATGTGAATCTAAGCAGATACAATCATAAGAAATGCTATTCCGGTGAGTAATGCTTGTCTTCTGATGCTTGTTAATCTGCTTAGAATCACATGCTGTGCATAGACTAGCGAGCAGTACCCGGAGTTGGAGGTGGGTTGTGAGAAGGAATAGTAACGAAAAGATGTCTTAGTACTGCTTGTCCCACCTGAGAATCAGAATGAGTGTCTAGGTAATATTGTTTTGTAAAGGTGTGTACAGAACTCCAGGATGCCGCTTTGCAAATGGACTCAAGAGGAACATTTGCAATTAATGCTATGGCTGCCCCAGTGCCTCGAGTAGAGTGATCTAGGCTTGAAGGGCAGTTCTCTTAGCAAGAGTGTAACATAGTGCGACGCATTTGACAATCCACCTTGAGATAGCTGATTTAGAGACAGGATCCCCTTCTCTACCAGCTGCCACTGAAACAAATAATTGTTTAGTCTTCCTTAGTGGTTTAGTTCTTTCCAGATAAAACATGACTGCCCTGCACACGTCTAGTGTGTGAAGGCTTCTTTCAGCCAGGTTAGTCGGGTTCTGGAAGAAAGTGGGTAGTTCAATTGACTGGTTCACATGGAACTTCCAAATAAATGTAGGCGCAAACCTGGGATGTGTGCGCAGAACTACCTTATCTTTGTGGACTGTCACAAAGGGGTCTAAAACAGAAAGAGCCTGTAGTTAGCTAACCCTTCTGATAGAAGTGATAGCCACTAGGAAGGCTGTTTTATAAGTCAGGTCTTTCAGACTTGCTTTATGCATAGGATCAAAAGGAGCTCCCATGAGCCTGGTTAAAACCACATTCAGATCCCATCCAGGGGCTGGGTGAGAGCTGGAAGGATAAATCCTTTTAACCCCTTGCATGAAGGCTTTAATCACTGGTATCTTCCACCATGATACTTTTTGCTGCGATGTGGTGTAGGCTGACAGAGCAGCCAGATGAACCTTTAGGGAATTGAAGACTAACCCAGAGTCCTACAGGTGGGTTAGATACAACACAATGTGTGAGGGTGACCAATCAATGGGATTGACGCCCTTGGAATTGCACCAGATGACAACACGTTTCCATATGCTGGCATAGCAATAATGTGTATTTGGTTTCCTTGCTTCCCCGAGTATGTCCATGCATCTCTGAGGGAGTTGCAGGTGTCCAAACTAGGATTTCAGGAGCCAGGCTGCCAAGTTCAGAGTTTGTGGGCATGGGTGTAGGGTCTACCCCCTGTCCTGAGACAACTTGTTGTACGGGCAGGGCAGCTTGACTGGTGGGGAGAAGGACATTTCCATCAGGTGAGCGAACCAGGGTTGGCAGACCCATATGGGGGCCACCAGTATCATGGTAACCGGTTCCTGGTGCATCTTGTGCACTATCTTGTTGAGAAGGGGATTCGGAGGGGCGGGGGGGAAGTGTAGACAAATTTCCCTGACCAAGTTATCCAGAGACCGTTCCCCTTGGATGGGTTCTGGAGGTGTAGTCTTGGCATTGGGCGTTCTCCTGAGTAGCGAACAGGTCTATCTCTGGGAAACCCCATTCTGCGAAGACGTTGGACACAATGTTTTCGTGCAGTCGCCATTCGTATTCTTCTGGCAGAGGAAATTCTCTGCTGAGTACGTCTGCCATAAGATTGAGTTCCCCCTGGAACATGTTGGGACAACAAAAACCTTGTGTTTGAGAGTCCATATCCAAATGTTTTGGGACAGCTTGGATAGTCCGGAAGAGTTAGTGCCACCCTGTTTGTTCAGGTAATACATTGCTGTAGTGCTTTCGGCTAGGATCAGCACCGTCTTCCCTTGCAGTTGCACCTGAAAGGCTTTCAATGCTTTGAACACTGCTAATAGCTCCAGTAAGTTTATATGGTTGGACGCAACTTGAGGGGACCACACTCCGTGTGCTTTCTGCTGAAGCAGGTGAGCCACCCACCCCGTGAGAGATGCGTCCGTCATGAGAGTGGCTTCCACTGCAGGGGAGGTGAAGGTCTTCCCCTTCAAGACGTTTTCTCTTAACCACCACTGCAGAGAGAGAACGAGGGCTGGCAAGACAACTACCAGATCTTCCCATTGTCCGCTGGCCTGACACCACTGGCTGTTAATCCACTCTTGCATGGGATGCATGCGCAGCCGCGCATGGGGAACAAAGTATATACATGACGCCATCATCCCTAGCAAACGCATGGCTTTGCGTACCGTCACCTCTCGGCTGGCTACATATTGAGGAATCAGAGAGCATGTTCTGAACCCTCTCACTGAAGCGAAAGACAAGACCGTCTTCCGTCCGAATTAGCGCTCCCAGAAATTGTTTTACTTGGCTGGGGACTAAGCTGGATTTCTTTTCGTTGATTGAAAAACCCAGACTGAGGAGATCTACTGTTTATTTGGGTTTTCGAAAAACAAGTGTCGAACGAGTCCCCCGTAATGAGCCAGTCCCAGACTATCACTGGGACTGATAGTCTGCGCAGGTGTGCTGCTGCCACTGTCAGGACTTGAGTAAACACCCTTGGCGCTGATGCGATGCTGAAGGGGAGTACCTTGAATTGGTAGGGTTTGTCCAGTATCATGAGCCTTAGGTATTTTCTGTGCGCTGGCAACATTGAAATATGAAAGTATGCATCTTTCATATCCAATGTCGTCATGAAGTCCCCCGGTTTCAGCAATGGGATCACCTCCTGCAGTGTTACCATGCGAAACGTCTGGGGTTTTATAAACCTGTTTGATGGGCGCAGATCTAAAACAGGACGCATGGTGAGATTCTTTTTGGGTACAAGGAAGTACACTGAATAAATACCCTTGTTTACCTGAAGAATAGGGACGGCTTCTATGGCATCCTTTTCCAGCAGTGCTTCTACCTCTTGGATCAGGATCTCCAGATGGTCCGGTGAAAGGTGCCGTGAGCGCAGCGGTCTGAACTGTGGAGGTCGGGCGAATTCCACACAATAACTGTGGGCGACCGTCTTTAAGACCCACTTGTCGGAAGTTATCCCCTCCCATGCCTTGAGGAAAGATGTTACTCGCCCCGCGACCGGGGACACATGGGAGGGGACCTGGACTTGGTGGTCATTTTTGACCAGAGGCTGTGGCTCCTCTGGAATTGGGGCCTCTGCCTCTACCTTTGCCGCGTTACTGACCGCTTGAGGGGTAGTAAGTGGGGCTTCCAGATGTTTGATTTGTGTTGTAGTTACCCGTGCCATAGTTGTTTTGACCAGCACAGGCTTCTCCTCGAAAGGACCGCCGAGTTATTACACCTCTGGGATGAGGGTTTCTGTGTAATTTGGTGCAGAGACCTTATAGTCTCATGCTCCTTCTTGGCTGTCTCCAACGCTTTATCCACTGCTTTCCCGAAGAGGTTAGTCTCCTCAATGAGTTTATTAATGAGGGAGGCCTCAGTCTCGGGTCTAAATCCCGATGTACGCAGCCATGCGTGTCTTTTCAGAAGAGTCCCTTGTGCAAGAAACCTGCATGCTGTTTCTGCAGTGTCCAGGGTGTTCTTCACCACATTCTGGTTAACAACTCTTCTCTCCGCGACAATGGCGAGAAGCTTTGTCCTGGCGGGTTAAGGAACCTCCTGAAGGCCTTCTTGGAGCAAGTTCCATTGGGCATCAGCATAGCTTGCTAATAGCGTAGTATTATTAGCAACCCGAATGGTGTATGCAGCTGCTGATGTGACACGTTTGCCCAGGGCATACAACCTTTTAGACTCCTTTTCCGGTGGTGATTCTCCCATGGCAAAGGGTACCCCTGCCCTCTTTCGAGAGGTAGTCACTACCAGCGAGTCTGGGATGGCGTGCCCTTTTACATACAGAAGGTCGGAGGGAGAAGGCCGAAATATTTTTTCGACTCCGGTTCACAGCCTGTGTCTGAGCAGGTGTGACCAATGAGGGAGCTAACCGTCTCTTAACAGAGAGAAGGAGGGGGATGGATTGACTCGCCGGAGGTTTTTCCTTAATAATGTCCTCCACAAAATCTTGCTCAGGTACCGCCTCTGGAGTGGCAATTTTGAAGTATTCAGCTGCTTTTTTCAACATGGAGTTGAAAGCCATTTGGTCATCCACATAGGAGGCCTGGCGAGTTGGGGTGGACGTTGGAGAGTATAGGCACAAAATATCAGTGTCCTGATCTTGCTGTGTCCAAGGGTCTTGACCTTCCTGCTGGGTTTCCTCCCAGTTGTCCGTCGTATCCCATTGATGATCTTCAATTTTCAAGAAAAGAAGCTTCTTCTTCATTATGGATGTCTCTATGTGTGTCCATATGGACCACGTCTCGTTGGAAAACATGAGATTAGACTTCTTGAATTTGGGGGTTAGGGTCTTCCCGAGCCCTTTTTGGGGGAGGATGATCAGAAGAACCCATACTCTGCTCCAGCCGATCTATATAACCCTCAAACTTTTCTGTAGTCCATTTGGAGGACCCAAAACGGGCCTACGCGAGGAGAAACTACGTTCTCCGCACTGTGGCATCGTAAGGAACCTCTCAGGGTGTCGGAGAGAGGCTCTTGGCTATCTACGTAAGTGTCATTCGAATTGGGGACCAAATCCGCCGAAATCTTTTCTGCGGCTTGGCCCATCACTTTAGACGTAACCGGAATAAGACCCACCGCCGCTGCGATTCTTCTGATGCTACTTTGGATAGTCACCGAACTGTTGAGAAAGGCTCCGAAGATTTGTCGGCAGTAGAAATACCGTCCGTGGCACCAGGAAGCCTAGCGGTCAGTTTCCAGGTAGAGCCATAGTCGTCGTATTCGGGCCTACTGAGGCCTTGGAAATCGTCGAAGCGGCGGGCTCCCGAACTTCACGTGTGTAGATTTAGGAGTAGTGCCCTTGGTTTGTTTGATTGCCCAGTCGCAATACGTTGCTGTGGATGTGGGGAAGGCTTTGGATCTGAACGATCCGAGGGAACCGTTAAAGTTTTCGGCGGCCCCGTAGGCGCTTTTGCCTTTTTCGACGAAGGCGTCAAAATTGGCATAGGGGTTGTGTGCTTAGTGCAATGCGCTGGTACGACCCTGTCGCCGAGTGTAGTCCCTGTAGCAAGACCAGAGTTGAGCCTGGAACAGTCGGGGACAGGTGTGGTGGACCTAGAAGTGTCCACCTCAAGGTCTAACATCCGCGTTGGACGTTTGGTCATCCGAAGTACCCCCATCACTTTCGGCTGGCACGACAGTGGGGGAGGGAGGCGGACATGCAGTACGCAGCCCACCGCTTTACACGGCGCTCCTTAAGGGTCTAGGGCCGAAAGAGTTTGCACGCCGCACACCGCTTCTCGTCGTGCTCTATGGGGAGACAGGCGTTACACATCCTGTGTTCGTCCTTACAAGGATATCTGACCCTACACTTAGGGCAGAATCTAAAAGGAGTCCCTTCCATAGCAAAAGGGAAGGATGACCAGACCGAAAGGGAAAAGAGGGGTAAGGAGGAAAAACATACTAAACAATATGGCCACCCCAACCCCACTCTCCCTACTGTATAGGTCGGACAGAGGGCCCGACCACGTGGAAAAATCCGGCCGCCGGATCTTAGGCGCCGAAATTCACAGCCGTAGATGATTCTCCGTATTCTTCGTCGAAGATGTTCTTATAGCGAAATGACTTAACGGGGAATAAACAGACAATTCGGTAAGATAAACAATGTCTCTAGTAAGTGCTCTGCTATAGGGCGACCAGTTATCTGGCCGGAAAAAAACAATGTGAGGGACCTTGGCGCATGAGGGATTTTGGGTACTAAACACGCCTATGCCGACATCCCCTTTCGGTCCCCGAAAGACAAGATGCAATATTCCGCGGTTACCACTGGATGTCGGACCATATGCACAGCATGTAATTCTAAGCAGATTAACAAGCATCAGAAATTTGAATTACAGTACTGCGTGAGGATACTGTGCGTTTCATTTTGTGGTGTGTTCTAAAGGCCTAAATAAAGAACTATTTCTATAAATATCTACATTGAATTGTGTATTCTGTGGATTTATTGAGCGCCCCTGACCATGCACACACTCCGAGAGTAAGCCTTAACTGCTGTCCACACTACTTTGATTCGGTTTTGGCTAAACTCCCAGAGCTCTCTGCTCCCCATAACTAAGGTGACGACCTAAAATCTGTCCACCAGGACTTATTTTAGACATCCATGTTAACACCAGCCAGCAGAGAAACCATTGCAAACTGAAAACTGCTAGAAAAGAGTGGGGCTTGGAGGGATTTTAAAGCTTTTCACCTAGATAACACAACCCGTGGAGAAGAAACAGCTTTACAATGGCCAGAAGTCAAGTGAGTGATGACGCTAATGTAATGGGTGATTGGAAGTTGGAACCAGTAAAAGGGGAATGAATGGAGTCAAGAGTGTGGGTTGTAGGGGTGAGATGTGGAGGAGGACCGTGTGAACAGATGTAGGATTTACGCTGGAGTGGAGGGCTGAAGAGTGGGCGGCGTAAGTGAATCAGATTTCAGGTGAGGTAGTGGGTGAGCAAGTGGTATCTGTTATATGTAGTGTGAACAGGGGTGAAGCAGCAAAGAGGGAAGGGGAAATAAAAGCATAGGGGGGTTTTACAGTGTGATGGGAGTATGGTAGGAGGATGTGGAGAGAGTGCAAGGTCGGAGTAGTGTTGAAGATAAAGTGAAGCAAGAGGGGTGGTAGTTAGGAGAGATCGTGGTAAGATTAGGGCATGGAGGCAATTGTGTGAGAGAGAGAAAAGGCGGGTGCAGAGGAAAGTAGACCACAAAGTGGAGAATGGGGTTGTGAGTAGCATAGACAGGAGTTTAAAAAAGAGACAGGAGATTAGTGAAGGCATAGTAGATAGAGAGTGGACATTGGGGAAGGAACAAGTTACTTACCTGTAACTGTTGTTCTCCAGCATGGGTCTGGCATGGATTCACATGCTCATGAATATTCCCCGTCGTCAGGCTGGGAATCCTCGGTAAAGAAAAAATCAATATCAGTTTTGATTCTGATCTGTCTTTCTTAGTAGTAACCAATCACTGATCTCTGGGTCATACTGCCCCCAGCCAATGACTGCCCTCTCCCTAGGCCCCGCCTCTGGGAGCCATCCTCAGATTTGGTAGCACGCCAAGTGGCAGTATGACCAAGTGAAGAGCCGCAGAGGGAAAGGTGGGAGTATTCGCATGTGAATCCATGCCAGACCCATGCTGGAGAACAACAGTTACAGTTAAGTAACTTGTTCCTTCTCCAGCATAGGGTCTGGCATGGATTCACATGAATAAAAGAATACAGAGCAGTATACATATGCACAACCACGGGAGGTGGCAACAGGCTCAACATTAAGTAATACAACAACTCAACATTAAGCATCTCTTACCTCCTCACCAGGCTCACCTTAAGCGAACAGGTTGCGCAGCACTGCTTGGCCAACCCTGGACTCCTACCTGGAGTCCCGATCGACACAGTAGAATCTTGTGAAGGTGTGCGTCGACCGCCACGTCGCAGCCCTGAAGATGTCCAGCAGGGGCACACCAGACAGGAACTTCGTGGTAGCAGCGATCGCTCTGGTCAAATGGGCTCTCGGACGGCCGGGCAGTGGTCGCTTTGCCAATCGATGACAATGCATGATGCAGCCGGAGAGCCATCTGGAAATGGAAGTCTTCGAGAGAGCCTTCCCTTGATTCACAGAGCCAAATTTCACGAATAGCTGAGACGTCTTCCGAAAACTCTTCGTGCGGTCCACTTTGAACTTCAGCGCTCTAGCTACATCCAGCGAGTGCAAAGTCCTCTCGGCCGGCGTCGAAGGGGACAGGAAGAAAACTGGTAACAAGGGCTTGTTGAGGTGGAAGTCCGACGGCACCTTGGGCATGAAGGAGGGGTGCGTCCTTAGCACTACCCTTGTGTCATGAAAAGTCAAGTATGGAGGCTTGCAAGATAGGGCCTGAATCTCTCCCACTCGTCGTGCAGAGGTGATGGCCACGAGGAACACTGTCTTCCATGACAGGAACTTCAAGGGCGCCGAATGCATAGGCTCAAATGGGGCTCCCATGAGCCTGGTCAGCACCATATTAAGTTCCCACGCCGGGGCAGGAGCCTTCACCGGCGGGAATGAACGGAATAGTCCCTTCATAAATTCCTTTACCAGGCGATGAGACCACAAGGACGCCCGTCCCGTAGTCCTGGTATATCGGGAGATGGCAGCCAGATGTATTTTTATGGAGGCGTGAGCCAGTCCAGCTTTGGCCAGCGACAGTAAGTACGGCAGCACTTGAGGGGCCGTAATCTGCAGAGGGTTAATCTTCTGTGCCCGGCGCCAGACAGAGAACCTCTTCCATTTATGACCCTAACACTTGGAGTTGAGGACGCCCTGGCCTTTGCAAGAACCTCGCTGCAATCAGCTGTGATATCGTACCTTCCATATTCTAGCGCTGCAGGAGCCAGGCCTGCAAGTTCAGCGACTGTGGGTCGTGGTGTAGAATGGCGCCTCCTTCTCTGGAGAGAAGATCCGCTTCCGCCGTCAGCCTGACTGGCGGGGACGTTGACAAGTCCAGAAGGTCCGGGAACCAGATCTGCCTCGGCCACGCCGGTGCGACGAGGATCATCCTGCACCTGGACTTCTTGAGCTGGCTAATGAGGCGGAACGGCAACGGAGGGAACGTGTATAGAAACAGGTCGTCCCAAGGGAACGAGAAAGCATCGCGCCCATGCTCCACGGCTGTGGGAACCTGCTGGCGAACCTCTGGCACTTGGAGTTCGTCGTCGTCGCGAACAGGTCGATGTGGGGTTTGCCCCATCGTTGGAAGAGTCGATCCACTTGATCCTGGCATAGTTCCCACTCGTGGCACGAGCGCAGCTCCCTGCTGAGTGAGTCGGCGATGGTGTTTTTTATTCCTGCCAGGTGGAAGAGAACCAGAAACATCCCCTGGGCGACGGCCCAGTGCCACAGATCCTGGGCCTCCTTGGATATGGCTGGGGATCTGGTGCCTCCCTGCTTCCGTATGTAGAACATCGTGGTGGTGTTGTCGGTGAAGATCCTCACCACCTTGTCCTTGAGGGATGGGAGGAACGACTTGAGCACCCAGAACACTGCACACAGCTCCAAGATGTTGATGTGAAGAGACCTCTACTCCGGAAGCCAAAGGCCTCTTGCGTGGAGATCTCCGGTGTGGGCCCCCCAACCCTCCAGAGAGGCGTCCGTAGTCAACGTCTCCTGAAACGCCGGGGTTTGAAGGTCCGTGCCCATCGTGAGGTGAGCCCGGGTGCCCCACCATAGGATCGCCCGACGGAACTCCTCGTCGAGGGGGGGGGGGGTCCTGTCCTCGGAGCAGCCCCCCGCCTGAAACCAGTGGGCGTCGAGGAACTCCTGTAGCGGACGCATCCGAAGTTTGCAAAAGGGTACAAGGTAGATGCATGAGGACATCATCCCGAGAAGGGACTTGATGGGCCTCACCCTGGCCACGTCCGTGGCTAACAGTCGCCGTACCTTGCCCAGGATGGTTTTGGTCCTCTCCTCTGAAGGGGAGGCCAATTGCTCCACTGTATCGAGCTTCGCCCCCAAAAACAGTGCTACTTGCGACGGAACCAGGTGGGATTTGGGGTAGTTGATGGAGAACCCCAGCTCCGTGAGCAACCAGACGATCCTCGCCGTATGATCGACGGCGAGTTCCCTTGACTTTGCCCGGATTAGCCAGTCGTCCAGGTAGGGGTAGACGTGGATCCCCTGCAGGCGCAGCCGCGCCGCCACTGGTGCCAGGCACTTGGTGAAAACCCTGGGTGTCGACTTTGATCCGAACGGTAGGGCACTGAATTGGTAGTGGCGTCTTTGAACCACGAACCTGAGGAACTTCCTGTGCCTTTCTAGAATGGGGATGTGGAACCATCCACCCCAAGTCGCCTTCCTCCAGCTGTCCCAGTACGTGCTGGAGGGTGACCATCCTGAATTTCTGCGCCTTGATGTATTTGTTTAACCGACGCAGGTCTAGGATGGGGCGCCAACCGCCTGTCTTCTTCCTGACGAGGAAGTACCTTGAATATACTCCGGAGCCCCGGAGCCTCCTGGGGACAAGCTCGATGGCACCTTTCTTGAGCATCGCCTTTACCTCCAACAGCAGTTTAGGGACTTGATTCTCCTTCCTGGCCACGGGAGGAATGTGAGGGCACGTCTTTAGGAATTCCAGCGAGTGCCCATTGGCCACGGTGTCCAACACCCAACGATCGGTGGAGATGGACTCCCACACCCTGACTAACTTAGTCAGTCGGCCTCCCACTGGGGTGCTTCGGTGGGGGCCCGACCACCCGGCCGGGTCAGTCTTGCTTGAAAGCGGCCTTGCCGCCTTGGCCTCCTTGGCGACAACGGCGGGAACCCCCTTGCTTGCCGTGACCTCTGTGGGCCTCCTGGGAAGAGGAGCGGGTCGCCTGGCGGTAGGTGGGGGAGCCACCGCTGGATCCTTTGGAGGCACCCTGTCTGCCTTCAGAGCTCCGAAAGGGCCGTCGCTGCTGAAGCACCCCAAGGGCCCGGGCCGTCTCCGAGTCGGTCTTGATGGCCTGTAGAGACTCATCCACCGCCTTACCAAAGAGGTTGTTGCCGTCGAACGGCATGTCCAACACTCTGGTTGGACGTCCTGGCGAAAGTCTGTCGCCTTGAGCCATCCTCGTCGTCGGAGGCAAACTCTGTTGCCCAGTTGGCGAAATGCGGTATCGGCAATGTCCGTTGCCACCGTAATGGCGTGATCCGACGCCACCTCGCCCTCCTGCAGAATTTCTAGGGCCTCCGTCCTTTTGTCATCAGGCAGGAAATCTAGCAGGGGAGCTATCCTGAACCAGAGCTCCCTGTCGTAGCGGGCCACGATCGCTAAGGCATTGGCCGCCTTAATCGTCGCCGCCGACGAGATGACTCGTCGTCCCATAGAGTCCAACTTCTTACCCTTGCTGTCCGGCGGGGAAGTGGAAGTTGAAGCTGCCGCGCCCGCTGCCTTCTTCTTAGCCGCTGCCGAGACGACCGAGTCCGGCGTGGGCTGGGCCCTGAGGCACAAGGGGGCGGCATCAGGGACTCAGTACTTCTTCTCGTACCTGTCCCTCTTGGCGGGTGTCGTGGCAGGGTTCTTGAAGACAGCAAGCCCCTCGTCCCAGATGTCGTCGAGTAAAGGCACCGCGAGGACCGTCTTCCTCTTAGCCTCTCGTTGTTGGTACAGAAACTCCTCCTTTTTCTTTTCAGGGCAGAGCTGGAAGAGATCGGATGCCCTGGTTATCATGGCGTGGATAGAGCCCACCTCGTCTGCTGGGGACGCCCGCGGGGAGGTTAGGGGGGGTGAGGACGGGATGTCTGCTGTGTCATCGCCGCCGTCGTCATCCGTCCCCGTCGCCATATCCTCTCCCGGCGAGGGGGATGAGGGGTCCACCGGCCTGGCGGGCACGAAAGGGGTGGACTCTCCGCTTGTTCGGAGGGATTCACGATGGGCCTGGTTCTGGATTTCTCCGTCGGGGTCCGTGGTAATCTCGTCCTTATCTCAGTACTTAAGGATTGGATTGCCAACAAAATGACCACCGAGCTATCCTGGGGCTCGGGCAACGGCTGCGATGGACGGGATGGCTGTTCCACTGGGCCCTGTTCGTCCTCCTTTTCGCTATCTTCGATCACGTCAGCAGGGACTGTCCCCTGGGATCGAACCTTCTCGAACCCCTCGTTGAGGTTTATGAACCTCTCGTTGTGGCCTATGGACCTTTCGTTGAGGCCCCTCTCGGTCTCCACCAGTTCCTTCTCAGAGGCCGATTCCGGGTCTGTAACAGCCACCCCCTCCTCTTTTTCAGCCGGGGGCTTCACGGGGGTTTTAGCGGTGGGCTGGAAAGAGGATTCCCTCCGCGGCGGCACGGATACTCTGGGCCCAGAGGCCGTTTCCATTGGCGTAGTCTCAGCCAGCTCCGTCTGGGTCGCAGAGACCACTTCAGTAGAGGCCTTAGACGGGTGGATCAAGGCCCTCCCCACCTTAGGTGCGTCCTGGGCCTTTGCCTTGGGGGCAGGGTCAACACCTCGCTCCCCCTTTGAGATCGGCCGGGTCCGCTCCAGCGGCCTACCCGGGTTCTCGGACTGACTCTTCCCCGAACCAGAGCGATGGCGCGTGGTCGAACGTGCCGGGGAAGTAGCGCTCTGCTTGGCAACCAAAGAGACTGACCTTTCGGCGCTCCCGGATTCGCGGTGCTTGGCCTTCTGAGGGGCCCCCGTCACCGGGGCGCCCTCAAAGGACTTAGTAGCCCGCTCAGCCTTCTTCGCCTTCTCACTTGCTGTGCCCTTCTCCAGCCAGGTGGTGAGGCGGGAACGACTATCTTGTTTGGTCCGTTCCGAAAGGTTCTTGCAAAACGCAGTCCTTCTCCACGTGCGTCTTGTCCCCATGGAGGCAGTAGAGACATCGCGAATGCTCGTCCTCCTTGAAAACATTATATAATCCGCATCCAGGGCAGTTCCTGAACAGCTTGGATCCGGGCGTCGAGCTCCCTTTGTCCTGGGCCATGTCCGTTGAGTTAGGCCGCAGATCTTCCGGAATCCTCCAAGAAGTGTAAACTCGACGAAAACCTCACCCTTGAGGGGCGTAAAAGAATTCTGAAACGGGTCCCCGTCATCGGAAGTAGAAACGGTGGAGCTTGAGGCTCGATTAAACCGAAAAAATGAGAAAATCTCCTGAAAAAGCAGTAAAAAACTTGAGAGCTAAACAAGAGGACTCCCAACACTTGAGCATGCAGTAAAAATCCGAGGATGGCTGCCAGAGGCGAGGCTTAGGGAGAAGGCAGTCATTGGCTGGGGGCAGTAGGACCCAGAGATCAGTGATTGGTTACTACTAAGAAAGACAGATCAGAAACGAAACCGATTCTGTTTTTTCTTTACCGAGGATTCCCAGCCTGACGGCGGGGAATATTCATGAGCATGTGAATCCATGCCAGACCCCATGCTGGAGAAAGGAGAGTTAGGATTTTTTCCTTGTGTGAAATCGCCAGTCTGAGAATCCCCCAGCACTGTTGTTGGCCACCTGGATTTTTTGCCAATCCTCCTGAGGGGGAATCTTTTTCCCCACTCATACCCCTTTTTTTTACTGAAATATATGGCCCTTAGACCACTTTTTGGTATTTGTTTGGAGTCCTGATTTCCTCCAACTTTTTGGCATCTACAACGTCCTAAAGCAGTACACAGCAGTGTTGATGGGAGCTTCTAGAGCTTCCACTTTGTTTCTTTATTTTCCCGACTAACTCTGCTAGTTACCTTACTCCATCTGTGAAGTGTACTGAAGAGGTTCGAGTCGTTGGAATCAGCATTTCTTTGCCAGGTATTGCATCTTGCAGTTTCACCCGATCAGAAGAATCCTTGTACCTGCAACCCCTGGGCACCTCTCCCTGGAACAAAGGATGAAGACTGCGTTCCCAGCGGGAGTTCCAGCGATGGTCACCATTTACAGGAGACAACAGGCGTCCTTCCAGACACTGTCACAGAAGCTGCTCCAAGACATGTTCCCTTGAAAATAGAAAGCTGAAATTTGGGGAGAAGACGACTTGTGGCACAAGCTAGAGACCAAAGCTCTGGGGTTGAATGCGGAACAGCAACGCTTCTGGTGAGGTAGCCCATGAGGGAGCTAGTCAGTCCGGGGACACTTCCGAAGGCTCTGAAGGGCTGGATCCTCGAGAAGACATCGAGACTGGTTGGTCGCACTAGTACAAAGGATGAAGCACTGTTCAGGGTCTTCAGAAATCATGCAGAGGCGCAGGGCCTCAAAGGGTTGGTCACTGGAGAGGTTGCTGAGCCACTGCAGGAGTGGTCCTCTGGTCATCAACAGGTTTTTCTTCGAAGGATTCTTAGCTCCCATGTAAATCTTAAGAATGTCTGCAAGAGTGTTAGGCAGAAAACTGCAGTTCCCTTAGGGACCACGGCAAAAGATTTAAGACTACAGGTGTTGGCAGTAAACCCACTTGGTAGCAGTCTGTACCACCCAGATTTACCTGATAGCTGCGGCTGAGCAGTCAGACTTCCCTCAAGAACACTGACCAGAGCTTTGGTATCAAAGTATATAATTATTTAAAAACACACTGTTGAAAACACTCCAGCACTCTTATTGTAAAATATTCTAAACACAGTTACTATTGTAATATATACACCCCTTTTTCCTTATCAGATAAGTCTTAGTAAAACACCACTTATTTTCATACAGAGGTGAGCGCTTGACTAGATAGCACTCCAATAAGTTTGTGAAAAAGGAAGGGAAAGACAGATTATGGAAAGGTACACCACTCTAAGATTCAGGAACACTGTTAGCAAGGCAGAAGAGCAAAAGTCACTGGCGAGCCAAAGTCCAAAGGCTGGGCCCACTCTTAGAGAGAGCAGAGCACAAATGCACCCACAAATCACACAGTTACACTAGGCTTAGAAAGTCTTGCAGAGGGTTCAAAAAGTTGAGAGGCTTAGGAAAGTTTAGCCAGGGTGTCCCAGGCTAACCCAGGTTAGAAAGCCGGGGGCTAAATCTACCCTATACAGTCGGTAGCAAGGGAAGCCAGGCAGGACACGGTCCCTTAAGTGGGAAGGCTCCTCCAGCGGTGGCAGTTGTTCCTGGTAGTGGGTGCAAGTTGCGTCGTCGTCCAGGGGAAGAGAAGATCTCAACTTGGAGGAAAGATGAAGGTCGTTGCACTACCAGGGAAGAAACCAGCCGCAGAGTTTTCCGGTTAAAGGTGGTACCTGTATTCGCGGTCGTGGTAAAACGTGGTATCCAGGTTGCCGGGGTGCTTGGCACAGGCAAGACGCCACGAGGTACGTCGGGAAGACGAAAAGATGGTGAAACTGTTTATCCCCACCAGTCAAAGGAAGAAGACTCTCCGGCGGGAGATCTCCTCTGTCGTTGGGAAAAGTGGTGAGGCGGTCCAGCAGGGCTCCACCGGTGGTGGTGTTGTGGCAGGTCGGCTCAGCTTCTCCCTCGTCGGATTCTTAGGTCCTGTGGCGACTTCTCAAGTTCCAGTCACCAAAGCCCTGCTTTTATACAGAAAACCCCCATTCACTCAGCCTAGCTGTCACTCAAACATGCTAAGTGGTGAGCCGGGGCCAATCAGGACGGAGTGCGACTTGAGTTGCCTAGGCAACACAGTCCAGGGTGCCTAAATCCCCCTCCACCCCTCCTAAGTACCCCAGACAGAGTGGCACCACTAAGGAGGGCTTCTGTGGAGAAGCCCGCCCAAAAGTGGAACAAAGGGCTCGACTTGGGTTGGAGTCACAGAAGAGAACACAAACGCCATTTTAGAATCAAGTTTTGGCAAAAAATACCAACCAGAGAATTAATATGAATTAAATAAACCGGCGGTATGTTCGAGGCTACCGTAAATTAAATAAAGATAGTAGCCTAAAAGAATGGGAAATCCCATAGGAAAATATTTGCGGTTGAATATAAAAAGTAGTATCCACTGCCACCAGCCAAAACTCGATCAGGGGGGACGGAGACGTGCCCCCTCGACTAACCCCGGGGCAATTGAATTGCCCCAGCCAGTACGTCCACAATATGATGGTTGGTACTGGTTCTGTTTAGAATTTAAGACTAGTAAAGTCAATGGTGACTTTACATGCCCTGGGAGACAGTAGTCAGTCCCAGGGTATGGAGTCTATACTGGGGGGGGGTCACTATGGCACCCCTGTGTTACTGCACTGAGGGTGCTGTGTAACACATCACAAAAACACATGAAGCCCTATGGGGTAAAAGACCCCATAGCCCATTAAACACATCTAGATTCAAAGAAACACACTCAAATCATGTCCAAGAGTGAGGGTAAAAGAGTCTCACTCTTGGCAGGAGAAAAAAATAAACCCCAAAAAATCCAGCAAAGCTGCTGGGGGACTCACTAGGTTAGGAAATTCAGCCTAAACAGAGAATTCTCCCTAACAAAGAGTTGTCAGTTTATCCAAAATCCAAACAGGAAGCAAGTCTAAGCCCAATGGTAAGAATCAGTAACATTCAAAGAGCCAGCAGTTGCTCAATCAGGAACAACTACTGGTTTCACATCCGTCCAGGCAGCAGACTGTGGCACCACTGATGTGGACTGGGAAAAGATAGTCTCAGCCCCCTTCCCGGTCCACACACATGCTCAGTGGCTGTCCTGGGCAAGTGTATGACCTTATGAGGACTTTCATGACCTGAGAAGGCAGGAAGAAAGCCAAATTCCAATATGGCCAAAGAACAAGCGAAAATTTGCGAGTCAGCCATTTTAGGTATACACCTCCCCTCCTTGTCTCTATGTAACTTGTGATCTGTAAGTCTAACTCCCATAGATGATCCCTACCCCTCCCTTCTTGGCCTCTCCTGATGCCCACATTACTCCGCCTATTCCCCCCCCCCCCCCCCAACCACTTTAAATTCCTTCACTTAAACTTGGTTTCCTGAACAAACATCACATCCAGCTTGGAGGTTTTAAATTCTCTCGTCAGCATGGAGCGTTTTTGTGGAGCATTCAGCCCTTTTACGTTGAGCGGCCCAAACCTGATCCCATTAAATCGTGCCATAACTGTCAGATGTCATGTTGCTGCCTTTAACCCTAGTTCTACCCGCCTGCCGGTCCTCCTGTTTGGCCCATCAAACTCTTTGTGAAGTACATTTGCTCAGCCCATGCTGCTTAAATGCTAATGCTTTGGCTAAGCTCTTGCTCCCAAGCCAATGTTTGCTCTTGCTTCCCCCACCCCCTCTGAAGACTGCTGCCATGGGCTCTTCAGTTGGAGACGCCCTAAAGACAATAAGGGCCACACTTGAGGGGCCCCTCACCAAGATTCCTGCACAATAACTCATGTGATCATTAACATATCACTGCTTTAACCATTTAGAGAACTAGAACTGGCTGGTTTCGCTCCCGGGGAGTGATAAGGCGACCTTGATTTGCAGGGTGGGAATGTCTCAAGTTCGCATTGCCATTTGGGCACCTTCGCCCATCCTCTCCACCCCCTCCAGAAGTGCTCCGACTTGTGGATTTGACAACTCGCCCCTTTCCGACCGGCCGTGTTGCGTGCCAACGGTTGCGTGCCAGCCTCCATCAGAGTCCAGAATAGTGGCCATCCCAAAAAAAGGGCTGGAACAGAAGCGACTGCATCATACCAGCCAATATCTCTGATAAACTTGGACGCCAAGATCTACGTCAGTGTCTTGGCAGGGCGGCTGACTGGTCCCCTCCCCACTTAGTGCACACAGACCAAGTCGGTTATGTGATGGGCAGGCAGGGAGCGGACAACGTATGCAAAACCCTAGACCTGATAGCTACCATAGATGACCAAGACGATTGTCATCTCTATTGTCCATTGATGCAGAGAAGGCATTGAACAGAGTAGAATAGTCTTTCCTCCGAGCGGTGAGGAGGCGGGCGGGACTGGGACAATGGAAAACCGGTGCACAGACCCTGTACCAAGATGCCTTGACCCTCAGCACCTCCAAGGATGCCCACTGTCTGACCTGTTTGCTAGAGTTCTAGAACCACTTGCACGAACAATCAGAGCAAACACCCAAATTCATGGGATGACTTGAGTGATGCAGGAATACAAGCTGGCATTACTCGCCAATGATAGTCTGGTATACCGGACCCACCCAGAGGAGTTGGTCCCCACCCTCATTGTAGCTCTGACAGAATATAGGGCCCTCTCAGGATATCGTATCATAAAAAATGCTCTGAGAATGTGGCTCCTATGAAGCTGCAAATTGTTGAACCGGTAATGCTTTGTATGGAAAATCTGAAAATATAGTATGGCTAAGTCTTGGTCCTGCTAAATCTAGAAAAAAAAAGTTCTCAAATCATGTGAGGACATATAAACAATAGCCAAAAATGATCCCAACAGCCAAGACATTTTGAAAAACAATTTACTAGACACATACTACCCAAACAGGAGTACCACTTTGGAAACCATGTGTCTATACCACATAGCCCAAAACGTCACATACAAAAATATTAAACCCGATGAAAAAAAGGTAGATATAGAGTGACAAATTGTGAAGGCAGCTTAGTGAAACTTACCAAATGAAGCTTAATAAATCATGTCAAATTGTCATTAAAAACTCAACAGAAAGAACTATATTACATGTCCCTGCTACTACTTTTTAAACCATGAAGAAAAGGAGAAACTAGATAACTGACTGCTACGAAGATGCTTTCAAAGCAAATGAAAGCACTATCACCGATGTGAACTTTACGCAGTACAAAACAATGTTGCACAATGAACAGCAACACGAAGAACTACTCCAGGCCCAACTAGATAAGGACACTCGCGACAGTAGTCAACCTTCTGTAACAGGAATCCAATAACCACTGGGACAGCCACTAATAGCAAATTAGGCAGAATTAGCTATGACAGAAGTAGAAAACACCATGTGTCACTATGAAGAAGATACAGAAGACTTAACTGTACTACAATCGAACTGAACAAAGAGCGGCGCAACATTTTTGAAGCATTAACAAAAGAAATTGCACATGGTGTACAACATGAAAATAAAGAATGTACCTGCCAAAATTACAAACCTATACTACGTCAGTGGTGAAGCTGGTTCAGGCACAACATTCTTAATAAAAATCATCATCAAGTTCCTTCAACAATTGACGAACAGCAAACGGTCAGCTGTTGTCACTGCCCCTACAGGTTTAGCTGCCTACAACATAGGCGATGTCACTTTACACCTATTACTACTCCTTCCAGTAGAACACCAAAACAAATTAGACTATTACAAACTTTCTACAGAAGGTGCAATGGAACTACGCAGAGTGTTAAAACAAATGAAAATGCTACTAATAGACGAAGTGAGCATGGTCTCCAACCTAATGTTGGCTTTGATTCACCTCAGATTGCAAGAAGTACTTAAAACAAACTATGAAGAACTCTTTGGGGGAAAACACATTGTTTTCAGAGATCTTCTGCAATTGACACCAGTGAAAGGTGAACCTATTTTTAAAACCTTAGGACACAAACAGAGAATTTACAGAAAACATGCACCAATCTGCAGACCTCACTTACACCAACATCTTAAAAAGTATTAGAGTTGGTGTACTATCTCAAGAAGCACAAGCAATATTAAAAACCCGGCACATCCATGCACTTTATGGCGATAACTCATGTGCTACTGATGTTATGGAACAATTAGCGCACAAAAATGTCAATTGTATGTCTTTAATGACAACTCTTGCAAGGTGTTCCAAATTCAATGAGACAAGGTTGAAAAAAGAAATGCAACCAATAATTGAAATTTGTCCACAGACAAACTGGACGTACATGGTATGGCACTACCCATGTGTCAACAAGCCACAACAAGACTAAAAATACCTTGGAAAATTCTATCTCCAACACAGCTGGTTTGGAGAAAATATTAAAATTATCTTTAATTGAAGAGCAATGCTTAAACGTAACCTTGACGTGGAGCAAGGACTACTAGTTAATGGAGCACTGGGTACAGTGGTTGGCTTTCAAACATACCCACGTGACAACACTCAGTTTATCAATATTCTCTTTGACAAACTTTCAGAAGTAAAAAGGATAGGGAGCTCAACAGCTCGATTCCTTCTCTTCAAAGACATGTATGTACGCAGAGAACAATTTTCTCTAACTCTAGCACATGCAGTCACCATTCATAAATCACAAGGTCTTACCCTAGACAAAGCATTGATAGATATTGGGAACAGTCTTTAAAGAAGGCATGAGCTACGTAGCACCATCATGCTTACATACACTTGACAGTCTATTTCTAATCAACTTTGATGCAAGTAAAGTAAACGCTGATATCCCTTGCATTATAGAATACAATAGACTACATTCACTATACACCCCCCCCCCCCATCTAAAAACATATCCTGTTCCACAAAAAGGTAAACTTTGTAAAAGAAAACTAATTCAAACAGAAATGCAACAGGATCTCACTGCAAATCCTCCAAAGAGAGTAAAAGATGATAATACTTCGTCAGTTACCACAACCAAAGAAGAACCTATTACTCAAAGTAACTCAGGGACTTCGTCAAAGCAGCAACAGACACTCTGAAAAAATGACTTGGACACAGAACTATCTGGTCCATTCAAATTTTCACATATAACTGGTGTAAATTGCTACGCAAATGTAGCAATGAATATTCTATTTCAATTGGCACCAATTGTTGACAACATTTACTTACACAGTACAGACCAGTTGTGTTTGAAAATGTTAGTCCTTCATAGAAACACAACAAACAATCCTGACAACACGTATAGCGTTCAAGGAATAAGACAAGAATTAAACTACTGTGCTGGAATGGTGAAATTCACTATAAACTCACAAGAGCCACAATAATTTCTAATGTACTTTCTACAAGTACTGGAAAACAAAAACATACCTATACATGAAATCTTCCATATTTCATACATGTGGAAACATACATGCACTCTCTGCAACAATGGGACACAGGAACAAATCCCTAATGAGCACTTTGTGTACCTAATCCATACCCAATTGTGAATCCGTTCCATTTCAGCAACTTGTACAAAATGCAAACCATGGTAGATTATGTACTACCTGCAATTCAGATAATCGCTCCACATTACTAATACAAACACATAGTAAATACGTAATACTAATGCTTCTACGTTACAGATGGTACCAAAAACAACTGCAAGCTGACTGGATTCACACATGGTTAAATATCACTTGGTAAGAAAACCTTCACAACAATAGGTATAATCTACCACAATGGAGCCACAACCAATGCAGGTCACTACACTGCATACATATAAAAAAGAAATGTGGATGGTTTGAATGTAATGATAGTACCATTACTCTAAAGCAGAGATTACCAGCAAATCTTACAAACGCTTATTTAACCTTCTTAAAACCAAAATTTTATAACTAATCTGTACTTCAACATTAACAAAACTTCAATTAAAAAACAAACTGTTAGAATACGCCAACAGGTATCCTACTGCCACAAGATTCTATAACAAACAGATAAATGAATACCACTAAATTATAACAAAAAATAGACAGTTACAAGACGCCAACAGGTACCTCACCGCTCCAAAAATCTGCAACAAGCCAACAGATAGAACATTAGCCAGAAACAACAAGTGAACACTGAAAACAAATAGACTGTAGCATAACAAAAAAAAGGTTTTTTTTCCATCTGACATGGATTTTTTTTCCCCAGAGACCCAATGATTTGAAAAACAAACACAGAAACTGAGCAAATTGCACAGTACACTGGTTTGTAAACTACTAAATATGAGGGTCGAAAAAAAGCTGAAATGTCTATTATGCAATGTAATAAGTCTTTATAAAATACATACATTAACATGCTCTTTTCTTTTATCACAGAAATTGAAAAAGAATATGTACTGCAGTTACCAAACTCATGAAAAAAATTCATCCAATCTCAAAAAATCAAACTGTAAATATATTTTAATAGAACGCATATATACTGCTGCATAACAGAACCATTGAAGCAAACATCTAACCATACACCACAATACAAAATGTTCACTTCCATGGATATGTTATACTACAGTGCTTGTTACCAAACTCTACAATCTTAATGACATGACGTAGCCAAAACTTCACATACAAACTATACAAATCAAACAGTACAGAAAATGTAGATTTCAAACATTTGATAGAAATTCGATTCTATGGGTGCGATATGCTGCGGTGGTTGTGGCCAGGGCCTAGAGTCTTGGGTGTATGGCCTACGGCCTGTGGCCATGCACCCAAGACTCTAGGCCCTGGCCACAACCACCGCAGCATATCACACCCATAGAATCAAACATTTCAACTGCAGCATATGGTCAATTTTTATGTCTGCTGACACCGGGCGGGTCCTTAGAACAGTAACTTGCCTGCGCACCGCACGGACGGGAATACTATCCTTAGGACACCCCTCATTTTCACTAATTACGAACATCCCGGACAGCGCGGGCATGGCAAATACATCAGTAGCACCTGCCGCCTAAACAAATACAATATTTCACCCATCTCTTACTCCCTAAACCTCCCCAAGCACTCTTGCACACCAAAACACTCCCCAAAACTGCATTTCGCCTCTGTTCGCCGCTGCGCTGTCGGCGGATCCAAGATGGCGGACGCATCGGAACAATCTGACGCACATCACGCCTCACTTCAGCCAATCAGCGGGCACAGTGCGTGTCCGCGGACATGACGCAAGCCAATTAGCCAATCGGTGTCCTGCCCGCGGAGCGAACAGGGAAGTGTGTCCGTGGAGCGGACACAGATATCACAAATTTTTTGAGACCTACTTTTTGATCGTTTTTAAAAGAAACTACTGGACAGATTTTCACCAAATTTACCAAAGCACGCTTTCGGGACCAAGCTGCTGCTCCTGCCGCAAATTTGGTGAAAATCCGACCAGCAGTTTGGGCTGTAGGCGTGCGCAAAGTTTTTCCCCCATTCAGTCTATGGGAAAAAAAGACTTTTTGGGACCCCCTATAACTTCTCCCCCCCTGGACCAAACCTCACCAAAATTCAGAGTGGGCCATAAACTTTTTTTGCAAAGTTTGGTGTGGATTCGTACAGGGGGAGTGAAGTTATAAGCGACCCAAAAGGTGCTCTTCCTATGGGATTATCAACTTATCCATAACTACACAGCCACTACTGTGTGTGTAATATATATATATATATATATATATATATATATATATATATCCTCTGTCTGTCCGATCACCTCCATTCACACTGCACCTACCCAGCACAGCACACTTTCCTTCAGACAAACTGGCAATTAAAATATTTTGTTGCATATTAAACAGCCACAACAACTTTCTGTTCTGGAACGGTATGTGGAATATATATATTTGACGGTACAAACGATAGCATTGCATTAAATTGTATTTATGTTCCTAAAACAAAAATGCTGAAATAAACACCATTGCATAGGCAATATCCATAAATTGCTCGTAGCGCTTGTTTCCCACACTCTTGCCGTCAAACAAAATAAACTGAAGATGAGCAGTACCTCATATTCCCATGCCGGAATACTGCTCACCTGAGTTTACCTTGTTTTTTTTATTTCATGCTTGCCTGTTCACGAAACTGTGTATTCAAGTGCTGCCGGTCAAAAAGGTTCCATTACTACTTCTTCCGTCACACAGTGATTAAAACATTTTGACCGAACCATTCCTTTATTGTCCCTACGGGTCGGCCATCTGTTTTTAAGCCTAAATCGCTCGATTTTAGAAAGATTTCCTATGGACCTTACCAGAGTTTATCCATTAAACGCACGCAAAAACAGGCATCAGGGCGCTGCCATTTTGTGATAATCCTATCACTTGCCCCATCGCCTTGGCTGACCTGCTTTTGCGGCACTAAATCATATCCCCCCGCCCCTGAGCCTGTCATCAGCAGACACGTACCGGCCATTTCACAACGCCAAAGCACGTCTCGTGTCAAAATTTGCTGCGCTTCAGCTAATGACGTGTCGCCATGGAAATGGCAGGACGCCTCTTTTCTCAATAAGTATAAACAGACCGCTTCACAACACAAAGCAGCAGATTCGATTCCATTCCTCTCTCTGTGTTACTTTGAATATTCTGTGACTCGTTTGTGCTCTGGTCAGCTACCTTCGTTGCTTGTAACCCATGTGAACAGATACCAGTACCACCGTTATAAATTATTTTAGTTTGTTTAACACACAATGGCTACAATAATGCCCTACATGTACGAGCCCGAGTATACTGAGGAGGAACTACTGGAAAGGGAAACGCGCGAAAACGATGGGTCTTCGGACGGCAGTCAGGAGGACGATTCAACAGATGAAGAGCCTGGACATAGTCGCATGGACGGTGTTTCCACCGGGTGCACATGCAATCAGTGCAAACTAATGCCAACCGAGGACGAGAACTGCTGCTGCTGTGAAAACTCGGCATGAGTGGCCTACATTTCGGAAGGCGAGCCACGACCGCAATGCATCACCGAGCTGGCAGACTTCAGGGCAGCCTGCCTCACACGGTCCGTGTTGAGGATAATGATGGTGCTTATGCACGAACTTCGCGCAACTGTTCGTCCTCGTAATCCGAGTAACGAGTAAGTATACTCTGCTTGTCATGCCACTCCTATTTCATGGTCTTCTACTATATCCAAAATTACATATACATATCATTGTAACACATGAAAGTCGTTCAATAGTGTGCAGTGTCTAGATAGCATTTGTCCGAGCAGAATGCCATTAGTTACAAGAATTGTCATTGACAACAAACGTTTATTAAACTTATCTTGGTCATTTAAAAACAGTTTGTTTCATTCCTTTTCACAGGTGGTACAGGCTGGTGGCCTATCATTCCTTTACATGGTGGCTTCACGGGAGGCTTGGACACCGCGTTCGAAGAGTAATACCCGCCTGTGCCGTTCGTGCCATAAGAGAAACTTTCCCAAGTGACAGCGGTCAGTACAGGGGATTTTCTCTCGCTGTGCTGCAACCTGACCTGTCGATGTGTAAAGTCTTGTATTTTTGTGTCATCAAAATAAGATACAAAATAAAGCACCACATATATTTTAACAACGGTTGTTTTGATTTTTTAAATGAATCAAGTGTGTCTCCATTCAAGGCTGGACGTCAGACATCTGTGCTCGGAATGGGTGAAGGTCAGGTCGCTGTGAAGCAGGGTGGCCACTATCTAAGCTAACATAATATATTCTCAATAATGCATGCACTAAATAACACTTGTTCAAAGTCTTTCAGTCGGTTATGTCTCTAAAAAAGTCACATCTATACTATCAATTAACATTGGATTATACAGGCCTTAGGTTAAGGGTATTGATCACTATAATACACTGTTTGAAGAGTGGGTCTGTGCTCACAAGAATCTCCGGTATGTGGCATGAACAAGCTATGTGCTTAGTTCAGGCTGGTTCACATGCAGGACAGTGATCTCAGAGGAAGAGTTGTGTTACATTTATTAGCTGTTGCAAATACCTCTGGAGTTTTCCAGTCAGAGTGGGAACGAGGGTGGGGGCCATGTGCTCTGTGCAGTGAGGCCTGGTCACCAAGATGGAGTGGAAAGGGGGTACAAAAATGGATGCCCCGTGTCCTGCGAAGTGGTCCCAATGTCAACCAAAGTTATCTTATAAGGGCACGGGGCGAACCCACTACTGGAGGCACTTGGTCCGAGTTTCTACTGAGAAGTAAAGGATGACAGGGGCCTGATGGCCCCTCGCTCCCACACATTTGCCTGCACGCCCACCGGCCCATCCATCCCACCCCCCTCTATCAAAGGCGGTTCGCATCCGGGGATGAGCGCTGGCATGGGGGGGCTGTCACGGGCGCAAACGGCCAAGGTGCCAAACAGCATGTACACTTCAAAAGGTATCCCAGGCCCAGTGGCCATCGCTCACATGGCCTCCTCAGACCCCGTGTCTCCAGGCAGGCCTCCCCCTGAGGCAGGCCGCCCCCCTGCAAACCACATAATACTACGACATACACACGTCATTCATTCACAAACACACCCCTGTTTTTAATACTTTATAAACCACTTGATATGTCTCATGAGAACATCTTTGTGCTTTGCAAGTCAACTCCTGAACCTTCTACCTGAGAAGCACTGAGATCTATGCTAATCTGCTCGTCGTCGTGCTATCTGTGACCACTTTGAGCAAACTCGTCAGTGTGCTACCTGTGGCCATCTGCCTGTTCTCCTGCAACATACTGCTCGGCCTGCTGAATCCAACTGTTTGTTGGTCAAGGTAAGGCCATGTATCCTAGTCATATATCAGTCATTTTTACATTTCTATTTGCGATTACAGTACCCAATAGTGCTATGGTCATTGGTCTCATTGCTATTGACTTGAGTTTCAATTGTTATGCTATCAATAGATCTATTTATTTTCATCTGTGTCAATTGTCATCGAATTGCATCCTTCAGGGGTCCAGTCTATAATGTAAGCATGTTTCCTTCTCGTGCAAGACAGAACATCCAAAGGACGAGTCACATGTTCAGAGTTTAGTCACATTTAAAAAATGTCTGTAATTTATGCAAATACTAAGCCGCACATGATGAACTGGTATAGTTCCGGCGACCAAAACAAACCTTGCATTGAACATTGTATGGTTCATTTACTTTATGACTTTTTTATTCATCAAGGTTTTATAATAATCTTGATATTTACTTTTCAGAATTTTCAACAATGCCTGCCTGCTCGATTAGCGGTTTCCCTTCGAAGACCCATGCTAAATCTGAAGGCACTACAATGCATGTATTCCCTAAAACTGTTGATCAAATAAGAGAATGGGTCAGACATTGCGGATATCCACCGGAAGAGCTTGAAAGTAGAGTCCAGCAAGTCTTTGAGGACAAGAGGGGTGGTCGATATCGCATCTGCAGCCGGCACTTTTCCTCGAACATGTGCGCCACATCTTGGTGAACAAAGAAGAATAAACGGCGAACGACACGAAAATTGCTCGCAAACGCTATTCCAACTCTATTCGTCCACATTCCGCCATTGGTGAGTCAAGTGCCCGGATTTAGCTTTAGGCCTTGCGGTAGAGTGTAGGTAGCCGAATGGATTCATTGATATTTAAGGTGTTGTGTCCCTTGTAATACTTTCGATATTGATATGAGTGTATAGCTTTTTGAATAATGACATTTATCAATAAATTATTTTTCGATTTTATAACCCCCAAAGGAAATCTATTTATGGGCACAGGGAACTGTGCTATATTGCGCATTTTTCAATAGCATTATTCTCAAGTATTCTGTCGGTTTACATGGCAATTTTTTATATTTGCATTTCATTATCAAACAATTTACCTTTAAAACTGCTCGACTATCCACTGAATCTGAAGCAAGAACATTCTCATCCGTGACGTGCCCGCAGTTATCAACCACTTCTAGCGCGTATCAGGTAATCATACTTGGCTATTCCGCTACAGACTTGTTCTATGCATGTCAAGTAATAGTTTTTATGTATCGTGTGATTATTTTACCAATTGTTTGCTAGTGCTTTCCAATTGATATACACCTTAGTTGTCGTCCCCTGGTGTTTGTTTTCAGTTATAATTAGTGTTATCCATACTAATGCAAGTACTGTCTTTCAGGGAGATGCTGAAGCGTCCACCACATTGACAAAAGCCCTAGATGTTCTTCAGCAGCACAAGGTATGGATACTGGCCGCTCCATCGACCGAGATCATCAGGACTGGAACACTTGTCGTTTGATTGTTCTACACCATGTTTCATTCGTGGTTAGCCATTGATATGCACCTGTGCAGTCGACCCCAAGTGTGTGTTGTGTTTTCAATATTGTAATCCTTACTAATGCAAATACTATGTTTCAGGCAGTTGTTGAAACATCAACCCACGCACTTGATACAGAGCCTGACATTCAAGTAATTCCAGGGGAAGTGGAAGCGGGACCATGCGGATACGAATCGGCCAACAGCTTTCGGAAGTGCACACCACATTTACAACATCCATAGATATTCTTCAGCAGCACGAGGTATGGATACTGACAGCTCCATCGAGCGTGATCATGTAACGTGATTCCATTTGCTATACTTTCTTCCCTATTAACGCAAGTACTGTGTTTCAGGGAGACGATGGAGCTTCCACTACAATCACAAGATCCCATTTAGATGATGCAGATGTAAAGAAATCTGAAAAATAAGTCGATTAAATCTGATCATATTTGGCTCTCTTCCGCTGGGGCAAATCCTCGGACGCACGATGCCTACGCTGCAAAAGTGAAGGTGGTACCTTTTTCCATATTTTGTGGGAATGTAGTAGTATACAGCGGCTCTGGCAGAGATGCTGTGATAAACTGTCTAGCGTTATAGGTAAAGAGATACAGAGATGCCCAAAACTCCTTCTCCTGGGGATCTCCAGTGACACTGACCTTTCCCGTTATGAGAAATTGTTCTGGTCGACTGCGGTAGCAGTTCTCAGACGGAACATTGCACAACTGTGGGGATCGGAACGTACGCCAAGCTTTGAACAGTGGGTCACGGATGTGGACATATGCGCTATAATGGAACATATAGTGTACGCGGCGAGGGGCTGCCCGCAGAAAGCTGACAAAATATGGAGAAGATGGGAAGAGGCTAGCTAAAGGAAAAGGATGGCTCCACAGCCTCTGTGACTGAGTTGCCCCGGGAGAGTGGGGGGAAATGCCTCTGCCTAGAATAGCCTATGCCACGAGGTCATCTGTTGTCAAGTTGACGGTCTGTCGGACCATGGTCCCGGAAGTTGATTTTTTGAATGTTTTTTGTTTCTTGATTGTCTCTCTCTCTCCACATTCTATCACATGTACCTGGAAATGTAGATTTTGCATATGTTCCTCTCCCCTCCAGTCCACCCCTTTCCTTCCCTTCCGCTTTTGCCCCAAACTTTCCCCCTCCTTTCCCACGTCCCCACCCGGTATTGCAGAGAGATAAGTGTAATGTTGTTTTATGTTTAAAATCTTTTAGAGAATGCATCATTTGTGGTTCTCTTTATATGTACCTGTGCCGTCGACCCCAAGTGTGTGTTATGTTTACAATATTGCATACCATACTAACGCAAGTACTGTGTTTCTGGGAGTTGCTGATGCCTCCTCTCCAATACAATCATTCATGGCAGTCCATGCAGAGCCAGAGGTATGGATATTGACAGTTCCATGGAACTAGATCATCAGAGCTCGAATACTTGTCGTTTGATTGTTCTACACAATGTTTAATTTGTGTTGAGCTATTGAGATGTACCTATGTGTTCGTCCTCACGTGTGTTTTATTTTATCAATATTGTGATACATAGTAATGAAAGTACTATGTTTCAGGGAGTCGATGGAGCCTCATTCCGTGCTGTCTATGCGGATACAGAAAATAGTCGTTGCAGCGCAAGAGGAAGGGAAGAGATGCGGAAACTAATCAGAGCTACAGCGTGCAGATGTTGAAGGTCGAGTCAAGAAAGTTGCAAAGAAAAGAAACAAAAATAAGGCTAGTTCCAAACAGTTCATAACTTTAGAATTTCTTTGTGCTGGGGACTATTTTATATTTTTTCCAGTCAATTGTACTATACTTTATCTTGTGTTTAAACTGAACATCCCTTTTCCAATCTGTCCTGTAGTTACCCGTGGGTCTACGAACTATACATACACAGACAGTGAAGCGAATGAGAGATGTTGCTTGCCAGACCATTTATGGAGGAACTATCAATTCAGACGCCTCATGTTGAGACTAGAGATGCTCATATCCAATGGCCAGAACATGAAATGAACGTGTCCGGAGAATCCAGTAAAGTTGTAATGGACCACTGCTACAGTGCGACTGCACCACCACAAGAAGATGATACTGAATGTATTGAGGATAGCTCGGAAGTAGTCGCAGATCAATTCACACAATCTACACCCGCCAAAAAATTGCCACCAAAAAAGCTGTCGACAATGTTGTGTTCTCCCATCAATGTTGAAGTAACAGATGTTGAAATGACATGGAATGAACCAGCAGCAGCATTCACTGACGCATCAGAACCCGATATCAGCGATATTTCTTTCAATTCTGCTGATATGTCCACAACGATGCAGTCCGAAACAAGTGCGACACCGGATGACAGTCTAAGAGGGAAAATACATAGTATTCGACAGTTGTTTGATGGATATTATAAGTATGCTGAAATGTGGGCATTCCGTCAGAGGGAAAGTATATCGGAGGCCATTGATTCATGTGACTCGTCAAAAACAAGGCAGTAGCGTCAAAATACATGCCGCCTGTAGATTAAATCATGCGTTCTCATGGTCTGCACAACTGATGCTGGGGAAGCTGCCAGCAGGCAATCTACTGAGTGCAGCTGCATCACTTTTTAGTGGATGCAGTTTTAGAAAGTTAGAGTTTTTCTTTCAGTTTGTGGGACTTCATTTCTAAAACGCAGTACTACAAATACCAACATGAATATCTGTTTCCGGCCATTAGTGATGCTTGGAAAATTGAACGATTGTCTCCAGCAAGTACATTCGAAGGGAAACGATTGAGGCTAGCCGGCGATGGACAGTGCGACAGCCCTGGATTTTCTGCCAAGTACTACACCTACCACTTTCAGGACATGGATAGTAAGAAAATTGTGAGTTCGGTGGTCGTGCAGGTAACACAATGTACATCCTCAGTGGCCATGGAGAAACTGGAATTTATAAAATCAGTGGAATATCTACAATCGAGGGGAATGCACATCGACCTCATAGCCACGGACAGACACGTTTCAATTGCCAAGACAATGAGAGAGCAGTTCCCACATATTAAACATCAATTTGATGTATGGCATCTTGCTAAAATCAATAAATAAGAAATCCTCGGCTGCAGGGGAAAAAAAAAGGGTTGGAAAGTATTTCACAGTGGTCCCAGTCTATCAGCAACATTCTTTGGTGGAGCTCCAAAACAGAAGGGTCAGTGGAAATACTGAAATGGAGGTCACTGATGCACCACTGTACCAACGTTCACCGCTGGTCAAACAACCTACATTTCCACCAATGTGAACATGGCCCTTTGTCCCCAGAAGAGGCAAGGAAGAAGAAGTGGTTGATTCCATTCTTCACTGACACACAAAGCCATTGAGAAGATTGTTTTCGATAAAACTATCAAGAGATTTGAGGGGACTGACAGAATTCTGTCACACAGGTGGTTTGGAGGTGTTCCACAATATGTGCCTAAAGTACAGGCCAAAGCGCTTGCATTTCAGCATACAGGGCATGAAACATAGGACTCTACTTGGGGTCTTGGCCCATAACGAGAATCTCTGCCGTGAACAATCTAGGACTAAGGGTAATGTAAAGATGCCTCGCTACACTAAGGTGTTTTCTAAAAGAAGCATGCAATGGGTTATCAAACCAGTCCATGAGGAAATGGAGTTCGACTTTGTAAAAAGCCTTATTGTTGCTGTACTCGAGAAGCACAAATATGGAATTTTGAACGTTTCTGTGCAGAGCACTGATGCATTCCCACCAAACATTGCCACTGTGCCATGTCCAACCAAAGCAAATCTGGTTGTGAAGTACAAATCCCGGTTTAAATAATTGTAATATGATTGTCTTTTTGTAAATAAATGTTATTGTACAGTGTACAAAGTATGCTAACCCTAACCCCTCCCTTCACCATCCTGGGTGGCGAACAACCTGGGTGTCATGTTTGACTTCTCTCTCTATTCATCTCATATCGCTGACCTTGTCAATGTGTGCATTTATATATTTTTGTTGGTGCAACTAAGTTTCGCAAGGCTTGCGCATTGCAAATAATAAACAATAAATCTCACTTTCAACTCAACTCCTCGAGTAAGTTATACTTTCCCTGACCTTCCCCCAAAAAGTCAATGTCTCCATAGTTATGGTTCTCTAGGGCTGCAAAGCTCGCGGACAACGAGGACAAAATTGGGGGCCTCAGAACACACCAAGCGAGCCGTTGCAGATGGGACAGAAGCCAGTTCACATTTGCACATTGAGGCCTAGTACATAGATGGATTCGAAAATTCAAGTCCTCACAGGATGGCTTTACTACGGGATGTTGCAAAGTAAGAATGTATGCTCGTTTAGAGTGAAGGTCAGCGGCTTTGATTTTCAGCTGGCGGCCTGAAGAGGCCCACAACTCACACTGGCAGTATAAGGTTCTATTGTTTTTTGACCTTGAGAGACAGGGACCATGCCGAAAGGACTTCATTTGAAGGAGAGGTGCAATAACGTAAAAGACGATAAGGCAGAAAATTCTGAAACTAGACTGAGTTTCATGTTCGTTCAGTATACAAAAAATAGTTTAAGAGCACAGTGGGATTTACGGACTGCATTACGCAGAGACACAATGGAAATTGCAAATATAATGCAAGTAACTCTTTAGACGCTTTTATACCGGAATGAAGAATTAATGAATGGATGGATGAATGAATGAATGAAGAGCAAGTAAAACGTTTGTGGGATCATCTTTGTACCGGGCACATTGGCATGCAGGTCCACATTCCACACGCATGTAGACAAACAGTCGTTTCTCATTGTGTGTTAACCTCGATTTATTTTATTAGTTTTCGCATTGATTTTAGAGCCGAACATACTCCATTGCACTATCCTTGAAAACAAATAGTTTCAGATTGGCTGTAATAAATAAAATGAATATTAATAAAGATCGGCTGGCGAGACTAATTATAATTTTTAGGTTTTCAAAACAGGTATATCCTACCCTACTGCTACTGCCACCAGTTTCAGACCCCGGCAGATGGTTTCTTCAACCGCCAGCTGCAGCTTATCGTAAACAACTGCACCACTTTGACGATCTTATGGGACGATCACCAAGGGCCCATATGCCCTTACGCGGTACTAGCGGATAGAAGCGACATATCAACCTTTACGCTGGCCTAGTGCCTAGTTGATGGAACAGCCTTGCGGTTCACTGTGCGACCAAAGTGCTTCTTTTAACGAAAACCAACACCCTGTGTACCATAAAGTAACAGCGCGTGACTCACGATAAAACGGAACAGGATTTGCGGATAGAGAGAAAAAAAAAAATTACATTCCGATTTAATATGCCAATTGCTGAATATTCTATGAACATTTAATGTTAAATAAATGTACTTTACCAAATGTACCGTGTTGCCGTTTGATTTGAGAGTAGTTTCATATTCCAAATTGTGGCGCCCTGTGTTGTGAGTTGATCTGTGTTGGTTTGCGGGTTCTGTGTGAAGTCGCGTAGAAGACGACCGGGCGCGTTTGCCTACGCAGCACAGTAACGTCACAGAGAGAGGCGGGGAATATGAATCTTTTGATAATGTCGGGCTCAGGGGCGGGGGATACGATTTAGTGCCGCAAAAGCAGGTCAGCCAGGGCGATGCGGCAAGTGATAGGATTATCACAAAATGGCAGCGCCCTGATGCCTGTTTTCGCGTGCGTTTAATGGACGAAAACTCGGGTAAGGTCCATAGGAAATTTTTCTAAAATCAAGCGACTTAGGCTTAAAAACACATGGCCAACCCGTAGGGACAATAACATTTTTTGACCAAACCATTCCTTTAACTGAATCCACGCGCAACACGGCAGCTTGCATTACACCTTAAAATGAAAACAAAACACGGAAGGCATTGCTAGTGTCCCCCATGTCCCATCATTGATTGCTGCTGGTGGTATTTCTGCATCACTTCATTCGCAGCACAGTAGCTGCACTAGAAAACATTTACTTTTCCTTACGAACATCACTGTAGACATATTCCATTGACCGATGACCATCTCTGAGGCACAGGGTCCTTGCGGAAAACGTTATCACGTTTGGCCATGCTCCTAGGGCCACTCTTCTAACATTTCTCTCATGACACAAAGAACGGATAATATTACGAAGCACTCTTTCACCATGCCGTCTGAGAGTTCCAAAATGTCATCATTTATACTACAGCCACCGGGCTGTACGGATCTCTGGCACCATAATAACAGCAACAAAGCGGTCACCGTTGTACACCAAAAACAGTCATATGGCCCAAATTTCACTTTCACTGGGCCGAGCGCATAACATGAGGTGGCAGAGGTGCCCATGTCAGTCCTGGAACCCTGATCACCTGTAAGGTTCTAGGCTACCTCATAACATTCTACTGCCTGCATTGGTGCACACAACACAAGCAGATGCTACACAAGTGCTCATTCTCCAAGTCAAAAGATACTGAAATTGTGCACATGGAACACCCGTGGTTTTATTAATCTGACGCCCCAAGCAATGTTCATCTTGGTGTATTTGCTATCATGTGCCCCCAGGAAACTACGGATACTAAAAAGCTTTCACTGGTGCATTAAAAGGAGCGAAAAAGGCGCCCTATGTCGGGGTTGCTAACAGCCATTCGACCAGGCTCCGGAATGAATCTAGAAAAACAGCTTACAACAAGCATCTCTGATAAATTTTGCAAGCATCTCTGATAAATTGGGAGCACTCTGCGAATGGAGAGGATGAGGGCCCGGTCGAGCCCATCATAATTTGTACTGCAACCCCCAAGCAATGCGCAACGCTGAATTCTTAAATATGGCAGAGTCACAAATAGACAAGATCTACAGCATGTATCAAATTAAACGTGATTTATGGAGACCTAAATGCCACATGCCCGAATCCCCAAAAGAAGACTGCCATTGCAGTCAAAACATCAGCAGCGCTGGAAAGAGGGCAGCAGTGGCTCGCACAAATGGACTCTAGAGAGAGCTATAATTTACAATCAACTATAAACAGTCAGCCCACAAGATTCCGACATAGGAGAGAGCAAAGCAAAGTGCTACCTTGGATTACAGAGAGGATAACAAACCGAGTCGAGATCTGCAGTGGTGGATCCAGACTCCAACTTCCTTAAGAAACTTACATTGGGTTATCGATCCAAACAATATACACGAACGTGTGGCGCAGTGAATTACAAACCCTTACTAGTCACCGATTGCCGGGATAAATAAGGTCCGCAACCTGAAAGACAACACACATTCGACACATTATTAGTCGATAAAAGGCGAAAAGTGAGGAGAGCCACCAGATTGGCGAAAAGTACAATTCACAATATTGGAACAAAAAAGCCACTGCCGTGAAAAAAGAAGAGTACACAATTTGGTGAAGGGACATTGCTACATTATGTACCACGCTGATGTAGAACAGATGCTTACAGTACTATGTACTAGATGAGCAAGAGAATTTTGGATGCTTGTTAGAACATTCAATCCATCAAAAAACTCCCTGCAGAACGATGTTGGTGAGGAGAAAATGGATCGAGCACTTCACAGTGCTCTTTAAACAAAAAAAAGTGGAAAAGACTGCAAAAGTCTGTCCCTCACTCCCGTGGGCAATTCCCTTTGACAAAGAACTAATATTGAACTAAATCCAAAAATGTAATACCTCAAGGGCCCAGGACCTGATGGCATTACCAACGCCGACCTAAAAAAACATCCAGAGGAATGGAAAGAATTCATCTACGAGGTCGTGAAGAAATGCACTAGCTCTAGTTCAATCTCGAATTCCTGGAAGCAATCAACGGTTGTGCCTATATTTAAAAAGGGCTCGAAAGATAACCCAAAGAATTATAGGCCAATCGCTCTGCTACATGTTATAGGTAAAATCTTGGGGTCGCTGGTACTAGACATCTTCAAGGCCTGGGTAAAGCGAACAGGAAGTGTTGACCCTTTTCAAACAGGATTTGTTAAAGAAGTGGGGACAACAGCAAACATCTTAATGTTAAGTGCTCTAAAGGGGAACGCTTTGGAAGGCAAACCGAAGATCCATCTTGCCTTTGTTGACCTGGTCCGGGCTTTCGAACAGGTCAGCCGTGAATTCCTATGGCATAAACTGTCCTCCTTAAGTTGCGCCTCCCCCGCCCCCCAAAATCCTAGAACCAATCAAAGCACTCCACACAGGAACGACAATGAGGGTCCGTCTAAATGATAAAGGCCTATTATCTATGGAGATCAAAACATCCAGAGGAGTGAAGCAAGGGTGTGCCCTAGCCCCAACTCCCTATAACACTTACTTGGCAGACCTCCGACACAACGAGACATATCAGACCATTTCCACCAAAAATAGGAGGAGTAAAAATAGCTAGACTTCTGTACGCCAATGACTTGATCCTGGTGGACCAGACCACCAATGGTTTACAGCGGCAACTAAATAGTCTCTCAAGAAAGCACAATGGAGAGTCGAGGGAGTACCCATAGAGCATGTCAATGACTTCAAATACCTTGGTGTCACACTAAGCAATAGCAGAGTAGAAGCACCCATGCAGTTGGTCCTTTGGCAAAAGAAATAAACTGGCAACACAAACATGGGCAATATACAGGAAATGTGGCCGATTTTCAATCATCCCAGCTGTAAACTTCTACAAGATGAAAAATGAAAGTAATTCCATCGCTAACTTTTGGTATCGCTAATTTATGGTATGGAAGCTTTACCACTTATGTCAGAGAAAATTTAGCCGAAATTAGAGGGGAATTATTGACCAAGATTCTTGGACTTGCCCCAGTCAACGCCGGTGACCATGATTCGAAGAGAATTAAGTGTCATGACCACTGCTTCCAAGGAGTCAGGAGCAGCCCAACGCCCTTGGAAGCAGGCTCATGACATTCATTGCAGACGCCAGCAAGTCCCTTTAGGGACCTTTTGGGCCTTGTCCTGGCACCGGTGGTGCCAGGCTCATTGTGGGGACTGGTCCCGGCACAAGAAGCGCCGGGCTCATAGCAAATACAGAAGTGCTTGGGTGGACCTACCTGTAGCAGACCATGCTGCTTCCTTACCGACAAGATGATGTCTTCATCCTCTTCTGGCAGGAACTACTTTTCCTCTGGGTGGGGCTGGCACCACTCCCTAGGACTGGAACTCTTCTAGAAACCGGAACTCTTTTTCTTACCTGGGCGAGGCTGTGGAAGAAGACGCCTAAGCACTCCTGTGCACTATTTAAACCACACCCGATTGGTGCAACGTGCTTCGCGTTATTCTGCATCAGCAGCAGGACGCTCACCGTGTCAGCTCCAGGGAATCTTCCATTCCGGCTCCTGTGAACGCGAAATCTCCGGATTTACCTGATGAGAATCCAATCTTCAGTCTTCAGCAGCATCTGCAAAACAACAAAAACACAGATTAGCAAAGTCAAGGTCAGCGCTTCAACTTACCCGATCCACCGGAGTGTTTAAGGTATTTGCTGCATTCTTACTCCACCATCGAACCCTGCAAAGACAAAAGAACATTGGTTAGTAACGTTCTGTTTCTGAACGGCTTACCTGTGCGACGTATGCTCCAAAGTCAGCTCGCACCGCACTCCGCCGCCTGCAAGGCAAAAGAGACATTAAGGTGCGTTTAAAGGCCTAGAACAGACTTCCTACTTACGTGCCTTCATATGCTCCATCATCTTGTTCGCTCTTCGGCACAAACCTGGGCATCATCTCCGGCGCCTTCATCATTCTCCATCTGAAAGGGAAAGACATTAAGGTGCGCATTAAAGTACTGTGGCATTCATTCTACTTACGTGCCTCCACGAACTTTGGCATTCTTTCGCCATCATTTCTTCTCAGTGAACCCTGCAGAAAAGGGACGTTAAGAGACATTAAGGACTTTGATATATGCAAAATACACTCGTGCAATTAACGGCGGCATCGCTCTCTACTTACCCTCTGCAATCAAGAGGCTGATCCCAAATCCAGTGAAGTAACTGGACCCAGAGCCCCTGCACAAGACGCAGGATGGAGAGCCCGGCATTCACCTATTTAAGGTGAGCACAGTTAGCAACCGAGTACCACGGGAGGAGAGAGTGTGGGGGTAGAGACTTCATCCAACCTTCCAGCTACTAATCCCCTGATTTTTCCACTTGTAGACATCTCACCCTCCAAGTCAAGCTTTCGGTGAGAAGGGGGCCAAACCAGGGAGCCAAACGAACCCTACGCCTAACATTGAAGACGGTTTCACCGCCCAGCCAAGACCCGCGCCTCCGAGGGAACCAGGTGAGCGTTACATTAAGCCTGCTTTCACTGCAAGCAGTGGTTGAACGAAACAAACTGATGACTCATCGGAAGTTCTGGCAACCAGTTCGACCAACGATCTTCAAAATTATTAAAAAAAGAATTTGAGTGCGGAACAAACTCAACATCGAGGTTATGGTCAACTAAAAACCAGAGAACTCTCACTCAGATTGGCTACACCAAAATGGATCTTGTTGAAAATCCAACAAAGGTTGCCAAAAAGCTGGACGAACTGGATTGGATTGCTACCAACGACAAGGCATCTGCATATAAAGTGACTAACGATTGGCCTACAAATTCAAAAAAATTAAACCAACTCTTGGGTATGCGCAAAGATTAGCAAGCAGAACACATAGGTGCACATTTTTAAGAGCACGTTTAAATCTACTTCCAACCAATGAAGTTCGGGCATGCAAGAACCTAGAGCAAGTGGAAACACTACGGCATCGCCTACTATCATGCCCCGACCTGAATACAAGAACCACCATCTACTTGGGCCATGTTTTTCTGGACTGGCGAGTATATGAAGCGGAGGCTAGGAGCAACCGCTTGATGTGTGGGGAACAAATCTCAAAAACAGTTGTGGTGGCAAACTTTTCAGAATATCCACCTTGTACAAGAGAAAAGTACTTTATCCTAAATGATAAAAAGCTGAATTCATGGTAAGCAACAAGGGCCATGAAAGTTAGAACTTGACGAAAGTAAGGGACGGAACAGACTCTCTCAATGATGGAAGGACGAATTAGAGAAGTGACATTTGATGTGTTTTAACCTTGTAAAAATTGTAAAACCATTTAAGCAAGAATAAAAAATAAAAATACAAAAACAATATAGACTTCACAGGATGGAGCAAGGAGAGTTTCAGCGACGTTCCCCCTTAGCAGGCAACAACAGGCAATCTTCCAGTTACGGTCACAGAAGCAGCTCCAAGACAGGTTGTCCTGATGCTAGGAAGTGGACATTTCAGGAGGAGACTTCTGGTACACACTGGTGAGCACCAAAGTTCCAGGTTTGAACATAAAATGGGGAAATCTCTGGCAAGGTAGCCCTCGAGGGAGCTTGCCATTCCACCGTTAAGTTCAGGGACACTCCTGAAGGTGGTTGGGGCCTGCAACCTCGAGTAGGCATTGAGACTAGTTGGTCACACTAGACCAAGGGCTGAAGCACTGACCAGGGTCTTCTGAGATCTTTCAAAGGTGCAGGGATTCACCGGGCCAGTGACTCGAGAGGAGGCTGGTCCACTGCAGAATTCGTTCACTGGTCGTCATAGGATTCTTGGCTCCAATGTAGATCTGAAGAAGGACTGCAAGAGGAGTCCTTGTATCCAGATTCGAAGCTGGAAGGAAGTTAAAGCCCACCAATGGAAAGGATAAGCCTCATACAAACAGCCAGTAGTTTTACAATCCGTGAAAACTATTAGTTTCACATCCACCCAGAAGCAGACTCCCAGATCCCTTCCTTTCGTATGGACACACACACACAAAAAACACACACACACACACACACACACACACACACACACACACACACACAAGCTTTCCTGGGCAAGTGCATGACTGTATATGTGATTTCCTGACATGTGAGGGCAGGAAGAAGGCCAAACTACAATATGGCCAAAATACAAGCCAAGCGAATAATCTTGTAGCACAGCCATCATAGGGTGGTTTCTGCCGTCAGTACAATAAAAAAAAATCAAAATGTTACTGCTGCTGACAGCTTGTCAGGCATATATAAAAAAGGTGACCAAAAACCGGAAAGATTAAAAGTTATTGTGATTCCAAGCATCCCTACTGCACTGTAAGGTGCTATGTGCAATTGCCAAAATACAAGGCTTGCAAAGAATGTTTCTCAGTACCGACAGTCTGAAGGATTAGTCAGTTTCCTCATAGTAATGATCGAATGCAAGGGATGTGAGGCTGAAGGCTTTACTTCCCTTCAAAAAGTTAGGACAGGTTTTAAAAATGAAATTTAAAATATCAGCACATGTGTCCCATTGAAAACAATGGAGGGAAAGTTGCAAAAGAAAATCTTGAACACCTCCCTTCTCTCTCCACGCTCACTACTACAAACTCTACTAGTACTAAGACTAGCTCTTACTCCCGCTACCTCCACTTACAACTACCACCTCCTCGCTCTATTACTACACTCCCTCCTCACTCCCACACACGACTCCACAGAAACCCCCTCTCAACCTCTACACTAGTTCCGCACTCAGTTCCTCTAGTATCTCAGACATTCTCCTCCACCTCCTGTCATCAACCCAGCTGCAACCCACGTTAAACTGTTCCCACACTTATCGCTTTAATAAAAGAAAACTCAGAGGGGTGCGACGGGGAGGCTGGGAGTATTCTTCCAAAAATGCTTTGGTACTTCATCTACCCAGCAACAGACTTTCAGGCAAACCCCCCAGCCCCACCACGACACCTCCCCATACACACATTCACACACCCCTCGCATGAAAATGCCACCACTTTCCTTGCAAAAGGGATTTCCACATAAGGCCTTTCCTGTCCGTCGAAGGCCGCCAAAGAACAATATAGCCATAAAGCAATCAAGCAAAGCCTTGTGGCACGGCCATTTTAGGTTGCTAGCCACCTATATTTACCATTTGCAATAAATGCAAATGTGCACGGTTAAATTGAACCCAAGAACGGGAAATATATAATAGCTGCTGCTAGCATGTCTTGGGTGCATTTTCAAAGTAACAGCAAGCTATTATATAAAAAGTTATAAGCATCCTAACTGCACTTCACTGTAAGGTGATGTGTGCAATTGTAATAATACACAAATGCACAAAAAGAATCTTAGGGAATAGTCACTTACCCTATCGGAATGAGCAGAATAACTAAGGGAAATAAAGCAGGCGGCTTTACTTTCTTCCAGAAAGTGAGGACAAGAATCAAAACAAGCAAAAACACAAAGGTGCTGCATAGAAATCTGTGCAGGGAAAGTTGCAAAAAGAAAGTCTTTCTCAACAAGTCAGTCACTTAGACACAAACATTTCATCACCGTGCAGGGATGGCCAACAGGACCAAACACAGGATAACTCAACAATGCACACCACTCAACACGACCTTACACTGTACCTGAAAGAGGCAATTTAGGCAAGAACATGTAAAATAAAGGTTTATTTACAGCCTACCATGAAGATGAATCAAAGAGGGTAGTCAAGAAGCACAAAGAAGTTAAGCTAAAACAAACCAAGAGTCGTCATATGTTATGCCTTTGATGAGGGTTTTGAAATGGTTGCCCGTTTTCCACACATTGGAGTGGTGGGGAAAGCGCATTATCGGTCGATAAATTTATGTTGTGAGGAGTAAAAGATGGCAGTATGTCTCAGCCCAATGATTTGCTACAACTAGTAAACCAAAATTAAATATTTCAAGCTGGCTTGATAACGAGGAGTGACGGCTCATTCATGCTCCTTTATGGTGGCAATATTTTTGGACTGGCTATCTGGGACACAGAAAGAATACGAAAGACTGCATTAGCTCCTTTGATGCAAACAACCCAGATTCAGCCAAAATGACAATGGCAATAGCCAGGTTCCCGATTAAAACAAACCATTCTTTGCTACCCAGAGAGTGAAAAAAGCTATGGCTGAAAGAGGGCCACCAAACTACTGGCACAGTAAAAGGCTGAGAATCCCATCCATTTACCACTTCACTGCAGAGGTTTGTGGAGCCTACAAGGAATCCTTATGGAAACTTAGAATAAACATACTTGCGCTGAGCAATTAAGGGGTTAATCTCATGCCCTGCAAACCCACTCACTACACATAATTGTAACTAACAGCAGAAGTTCAGAGACAAGTATGAAGCATTCATGGGTAACCTACACCTGTAACAGCTCACCATTACGCACACTAAAAATAAAAATACACCACACACATCATATAATTATGGTGGCTCTGCTGCCTCATCATGAAGGAGGGGGGAGTTCCGGACCGCTCACGGAAAGGACCTCACTAAAGTATGGAATCAAACATATATGCTACTTGCCAACCATTGTAGACTGGTAGAGGTGGGGAAGCAACAGGAGCGGGGGAGCCAGTCTGAACCCCCCCGAAGTGGAAGGGAAAAGAGACCTCCGGCCCCGATGCACTGGACGCCCTGCACCACCAACAGCAATGGAGTACCCTCCTTTTACAAGGGCCAGGTTCACCCTGTCCAGACTTGGATTACGAAGGAGCAGGAGGAAGTGCTGAGATGGACCACAAGCTTTACAGGTCAACCAACCCGATGCCAGAATACCTCAGCCTCATCCCCCACCGGTGTGCCGCTGACGACTGATACCTGCAGGGAAACAACCAACCGACCGACCACGCAACACCATGGGGAAAGATAAGATCAAGTAGTCCGGTCTACAATGCAAGATAGACCAATACACAGTGGGGGCCTCTCAACCACCAGTGTCATGCGCCAACAGACTGGGAGACATGGAAGTGGCGTCACAAGACTCCCAAATCTCGCTCCAACATAACGAGGGCTTTTATAGGTGACTAAATCCTCAATGGAAAAAAAAATAGATGGCCACTCAACTGAAGTGACCTTTCTCTTGCAATACATGCAAAACATGAGTTCAAGAGACGGGGAGGCACAGCAACGCATTTCGGACTCGGAGGATGCCATTAAGAAGGTGGAAAAATAACTCGCTATGGTCATGCAGAAGCTCACGCAACTTGAAAACAGGGGGGAGGACAGTGGACAGTGAGGGAAGAGCCAAGTTGAACAATATCCGCATCCTGGGAGTACCAGAAAAAGAAGGACCCAACATGGAGCTCTACCTGGAGCAGTGGTTAACGGAACTCTTTGCCCAAAAGAAGCTTTCCAAATTCTTCTCAGTGGAAAGGGCACACTGAATGCTGGCGGGTCGTCCTGTCCCCGGGGCACCTCCTCGCACAATAATGGCACGCCTGTTGAACTACCAAGACCGGGACTCCCTGCTGCAAATGGCGCAAGCCGCTGGCTCTATAACCTACAAAGGTTATCGAATCGTGTTTTTCCCGGACTATACTAAGGAGGTCCAAAAAACCTGTCAATCCTTCGAGTCCGTTAAAAGAAAGTTGCATTCACTTGGTGTAAAGTACGCGCTCTTCTTCTCGGCGCAGCTTAAGGTCCACTACAAAGGAACTGTGCACCTCTTTCACAACCCGAAGGAGGCATGGACGTGGCTTGAAACACAAGTCTTGTCACTGCCAGAACACCGAATGCCGAAAAGGACGACCCGGAGGGGAACCAAGTTCGGGTCAGGTCCCAGCAATAATAGATCCACAAGCAATTGAGCAAGAGGCTCCCATGGAATGGACGCCCGGCCAACGGATGACCTGGTGCCCATCAACGCTGAACAGCACCTTTGCAAGCGGCACAGGAACAGACTACCACAGCGGCTATGGGATCAGTGGCACTGACTCACATGACCTGCTGCTGCATCACCCCGCAACCAGTTGACAGTTTTATTTCGCACCCAGTTGGTGCAGAGTTAGGGCAACAGGTGCTTCGAGTTTGGGTGGAGTATGGGGAGGGAAGGAGGGACATTGACAGCCACTGTTGGCATGATTGGGGTTTTTATAAGGTTAAGAAGGTACGCAGGACGCAAGGGCTCGGGGCGGGGATGACTCACACTGGGAAAGGTCGGTGGATGAAGGGGGTGAAACTGAAGAAAGAGGTAACACCTGAGCAGTAATGCGATTCCCTTGGGATGATGGCTCATGAGGGGAAGATCACTGTGATTACCTGGAACGTGAATGGGTTGTGTTCCAGGATTAAGAGGAGGCTAGTTCTGCAATTTCTAAACAGGCTCTCCCCTGACATTGTCTTTCTCACAGACTCATTTAGCAGGGACTGAATGCAGATTCTTCCTCAGATCCAATTATAAGGTGGCTTTCCACGCAGGCTTTTCCCGGGGCTCTAGGGGAACACATGCTGCTGCACAAGAGGGTCCCATTCCAACTGATGGAATGGGAGAGCTGACCCAAGGGGACGCTATGTCTTAGCCAAGGGCAGACTAGGGGGGCGACATTCTGCGAATGGTAGCGGTCTACTACCCCTCCCAGCCCCCCACTCTCCGCGGATCTCCCGACAGAGCTGCAGAGGCTCATGCTTCAGTGTCAGGCTGATACTTCGGGGTGATTTCAATGAGGTGATGTGATGGATCGAGGCCTAGATAGGTCATATGTGGGCTCTATAAACCCGGCAACCAGCACTAAATTACACTCCTTCACTGAAGCCCTGGGGTGGGTCGACACGTGGAGGTGGCGACATCCCACAGAGAGGGGCTACTCCTCCTCTGGGGTACACTCCTCAATGTCACGGATTGACTACTTCGTCGTCCCGGCACACATGACGCATTGACTGCTGTCGGACAAATATCTGGCCAGAGGGATCTCTGACCACTCCCGCCTGATCCTGGAGCTAAAAAGCAGGAGGGAAAAATCCAAAAGGGAATTGACGCCTCAACACCCATTACCTAGGGGACCGCTAATTCATGGAAGACCTTGCAGCTAAGACCAAAGAATATTTTGAGGTAAACACAGGGTCGGTAGAGAGTCCATTCACTCTCTGGGAAGGATATAAAGCCACATTACAGAGGGAAGCCCCATCAATGGTGGCAGCCAAACAAAGGCAACATGTGGAGGATGTGGAGCTGGCTGAGAAGAAAGTACACCTCGCGGAGGCAGAATTTCTCGCCTCTGGGGCGCAGAAGGCCAAATGTGTGCTAATCACAGCACAATAGGCACTTCACAATATCGCACTAGATAATGCTAAAGAAGCTCACCTGGCTAGACGGAGCCAAATCCACGAAATTGGGGATAAAAGGAGGTAAAATGCTGGCCTGGCTAGAAAGGAGGGACGGAGGGAAGGAGGGACGGAGGCTCAAGGCACGTCCGCACCCTACGGGACACCCAGGGAGAGGAAATAACCCGCGATACAGATATAGCCGAGGCCTTCACGGAATATTAAGAAGCACTATATAGCGTGGGGGAAGCGGACCATGACACTGGGGACCCGGAGATACTGAACCGAGACTCTCCGACCAACAAGCTTCCAGACTGGAGGCTGATATCGGAGGAGGAGGTTGCCGCAGCAGTGGCACAGCTACAGACCAGGAATGCACCGGGCCCCCACGGATTTCCAAAAGAGGTCTGGAAGCGTCTGGATGAGAAAGTAGGTGGCCACATATTGCCTCTTCCCACAATTTAAACGAGACGGGGCCCTCCCATCAGATCTTAAAACAGCAAATATAGTGGTCCTCCCGAAGCCTGGCAAGCCCCCAAAAAACTGCGCCTCATATCGGCCTATATCCCTAATAAACAGGAAGGCCAAAGTCCTGGCCCGAGTCTTAGCCAATCGCCTAATGCAGGTGATCGGCTCGCTGATACACCCGGACCAGTGCGGGTTCATGCTGTCAAAGTCCATGAGAATGAACATACGTCGAGTGCCTAGCAGCCGAAATACCCGATGAACTGGCACTCCTCGCCATAGACTGTGAAAAGGCGTTAGATTCCGTGAGATGGGAATCGCTCTGGAAAATAATGCAAAGAATGGGTTTCGGCGAAAATTTCCTGGCTTGGGTCGTCTGGCTATTGTATACCTCCCCCATAGCTGCGGTAAGGGTGAATGGTGTCACGTCCCGAACCTTCACACTTGAAAGAGGCACGCGGCAGGGATGCCCCTTCTCACCACTGCTTTTTGTTCTTGCGATAGAACCCCTAGCAATACAGCTCTGAGAAAGCCCAAACTGGGTGGGATTTAAATGGCTGGGGGGTGGGGTGAGATGGGTGGAGAAGTTAGAGTATCACTATATGCGGACGACCTCTTAATATATATGAGCAATCCCAAGAACTCATGCACAGTAGTGACAGGAATACCAGAAATTCTCTGGGCTCAAAATAAACTGGCAACAATCTGTCCTATTCCCAATACAGGGTGAGATGACATGGCTCCCCCGTGAGTACCCACACACAGTGGCAGCAACAGGCTTTCAATACTTGGAAATCCATTTTACCCCACAACTAGAAGACTACATCCCGCTCAATCTGACCCCTGTGATGAAAAAGTTTGCATCAGACACCATACACTAGCAATCTCTCCCACTGACCCTATCGGGCAAGGCAGCCCTGTTTAAGATGCTATCCCTGTGTTAGGAGATTCAGTGTTTAACATACAGAACATTATCTCCTCACCGTGGTTACAATAGAACTGTTATTATTGCTAAGGGTTCTAGTGTGCTGGTGGAGAAGAGAAGGCTGTCTGAATGAGGACAGTTGCAAGCCTCCTGCTGGGGGTCGTCATGTGTACAGCTTAACCTTTTATCCCAATAAAGGTTTCATGTTGTAACCAGTAAAATGTCAGCTGTTTGTGCGTGGATGCTGACATAACATTTGGCGACGAGGTCTAAGAGGAGCGGACTCCTGCTGACGGCTCCGGCGCGACTGAGACCCTCTGCAGCTGTGGAGCAGTACCACCAGCGCTCATTGTCAGTCGTGCTCTCCAGTGCCACAGTGTGTGCTCGCATCCCTGAGGGAGCCAGAGAGAGGCTGTCGGCGGTGCCCAGGACTGAAGGAGCCAGCGAGCGCTTGTCGGGAATACATGCGAGGTGAGCAGATCAGTCTGGGAGTGTTTACGGGTGGCACTCTACGTGGATGGTGTACTTTGGATTTACGAGTGGCGTTTACCCATGATTGAAGTCTGTTTGGACGGTGCACTTTGCATTGGGAAACTGGGTAACACATGCAAGGGCGGCGGCTCGCGCCATCGGACAGCTGTGATGTTTACCTTTGAATAAGCCCCCGCGCTCAGCACCGTTTCCCCGCGCTGCCACTGTGAGCAAACCAAGCGGTCGCCTCTGCGTGGCCTGGTATCCACGGAGTGACGCCATCACGTCCCGGAAAAGGGGACCTAAGGACGTGGCGGCCATCTTGTTTGGTTTCACCATTTCCATGGTGATTCGACCCGTAGTCGGGCCTGGCATCCACGGAGTGACGCCATCACGTCCCGGAAAAGAGGATCCAAGGACGTGGCGGCCATCTTGTTTAGCTTCACCGTTTCCATGGTGATTCTGCCTGCAGTCGGGAGTCGGGAGCGGTCCGGTTCCCTGTTCTGGAGGGAGCAAGCAGCCGCCATCGGACAACAGGCTGATTGGAGGTGGCAACGGCTCCCACAGGGCATATAGTGGCTCTTTGGCAATCCCATTCGACGGAGAGACTTTTGGTGAGACTTTTGAAGTTTTTGGTGAATGAGTGGACACTGCTGAGCACGAGCTGTTGGAGTTGCCGAGTACAGTTTTCACATACCCTCTGCATCACACATTGTGGGCATATCATGGCGAACGTTCCTGCGCCTGTATTTTTCCTTCCCACACTAGGAGAGCCCAGGGTGCGGTGGGTAGATTGGAAAGAGGGATTCAACAAGTATGCCTTGGCAGTGTTTGGTGCTAATTACTCTAATGAGCGCAAGGAGGCATTGCTGTTTCATTGTTTGGGAACTGCAGGGCAGGAAGTTTTGAAGAGATTGCCAGAACCTTCTGACTTGTTGGAAGCGGGTCCCTTTGAGAAAACTTTAGCGAAGTTAGATAGATACTATAGAGTGGAGGAGAAAATCATACTGGAGAGATATAAATTTGCCACGAGGGAGCAGAAGAGTGGTGAAAGCATTGAGGATTTTGTGACGGCTCTGAGGGGTTTGGCAGTGAAATGCAAATGTACTCACTGTCAAGATGAGCATCTTAGAGACCAATTAATGATAAAGTGTTCCAATGACGGTATTAGGAAGGAACTGTGGAAGGAGAGGAACCTCACTTTAGATTGAGCAATTGAGATAGCGAAGATGGTGGAACACACTGACAAGTGTATTAAAGTGCTTCAGATGGATACCAGTAACATTGTGCGGCCCAAGTCGGAGGAGAGGAAGGGGCAATACACAAGTTGTCAAAAGTAGTTCAGCGACAGAACACAGGAAACCCAAGGCGTTCCATGCAGTATGGGAAGAGAATGGAGGAAAACAGGCCAGCAGCTGGCAGAGGATGGCGACAAGGGGTTGCCATAAAAGATAGCAGAGGAATGTCCAGAGAACTAAGTTCCTTTAAGACAGCTAAGGATTCTGGGACTCCAAGGGGTTTTCCAGGGAGACGTTGTTTTAGATGTGGAAGCCTATCACATATAGCGTCTGATAAGGAATGTTTTGCCATACATATCATATGCAACGAGTGGAGTGAGAGGTCACGTTGCCCGATGCTGTAAGAGCTTCTATGCAGGGTCGTACCATGTGCATGAAATAAGTGCGAGTTACAAAGACGATTCACTTGGTGATGATGGGAGAGGTGGTGTTCGCAGTGAATGCCATCAATGGTAGGGTGAAGAAGCAGAAGCCATATGCTGAGGTTGCAATTCGTGGAGTGCATGTACACATGCTGATGGATAGCGGGGCTGACTACACGTTGATAAGTGTGGAAGAATGGAAAGATAAGTTTAATTGTTGCACCTTGTGGGAGAATACTGTTAGAGCAAATGCTTACGGTGATGTTCCCATAGACATTATAGGGTGCTTTGAAGCTGAGTTACAATTTAAGGATAGAAAGTCCACAGGCTATGTATGTTAGGAGAAAAGGGAGGGAGTTGCTATCATGGAGTGATCAGGCCAAATTGAAGATAAGACTTGAGGCAAGTCATCCAGAGCAAGTGCTATCTGTGGGGGGTGGAGATGCCACAGAGGTGCGAACCGATTCACCTGGGAAATTGGAGTGTTTGAGAGATTTTGTTCATGTGATTCGCCTTACGGCTTTTATCAGGCCAATTGGCTTATTTAGGCGCGTGCGTATGCCGTTTGGGCTAGTCTCAGCGGCAAGTGTGTTTCAAGGTATTATGCACAGATTACTGGGAGGAGAGAAAGGAGTGATGTGTTAACAGGATGATGTGTTGGTGTGTGGGAGTGATGAGAAGGAACACGATTATCGCTTGAGGAGAGTGCTAGCCATATTGAAGGAGGCAGGACTCACGATTGCCATGGAGAAATGTACTTTCAAGGCGAACAAAGTGGTTTACCTGGGCCACGAGATCACAGGTGAAGGGGTTAAGCCCAAAGAGGAAGCCATTGAGGCTATAAAGAGAATGGAGGAGCCCAAATCTAAAGGTGACATACTGTCATTTTTGGGACTGGTTGAGTTCTACAGTAAATTTATTAGAGGATTATCAGAAATGTCAAGAAACATGAGATTACTTACCCGCAAGGGATTAGCCTTTAAGTGGGATGAGCATTGTAAGAAAGAATTCAAGATTAATAAGGCGGCCGTTGTCAAGGCCTCCATTTTGAAGATATTTGAAGAGGGCAAGCCTACTTTGCTATTTGTTGATGCCAGCGATTATGGTGTTGGTGCAGTGCTCATGCAAGAGGATCATGCAGGTTTACATATCGTGGCATTTGCATCCAGAACTTTGAAGGGACCTGAATCTAGATATTCTGTTGTTGAGAAGGAGGCCCTAGCATGTGTGTGGGGAGTTGAGAAGTTTAAAATGTTTTTGTGGGGGAGGAAATTCACCATCTGCACTGACCATAAACCCCTAGTGGGGATTTTCACAAAAGGTGGTTTGGAGGGAGTGTCGAGGCGCATTAAGAAATGGGTCACGGCGTCACAGGGTCTACAGTATACCATGCTCCACGTAAAAGGGGAGGTTAATGTGGTTGCAGATGCTTTGTCTAGATCTGTTCAGAGAGAAGTGTTGAGTGATGATTGTGATGAGCACGTCAAGGGAGAGTGAAGAAATATTCCAGGTACATGAAACACTAAGGAATGATGATTGGGACACTGCCTGTAGTGAAGACTTTGCCTATCAAGAGTTACTTACACTGGTTGTGGAAGGCAAAATAAGGACTTACAAAGGGGAGATGAGTGGTTTTGCCAAGGTAAAAGAAGAGCTATGGGCTCAGGATGGCTATTTGTACAAATGACACCAGATGGTTGTTCCAGTTGGCATGAGGAGACTAGTTCTAGATTTGGCTCATGTTGGACATTTAGGGCTTGCCAGAACGAAGGGGTTGGTAAGATCCGAATTTTGGTGGCCTGGAGTTGACAAGGACACAGAGGAAAGAGTCAAAGATTGCGTGGAGTGTGTGGAGGGGAACAAGGGGATCACGGTGCAGAAAGTCCCCATGATAGTGAGAGAGTGTCCTCGGGTCCCTTGGGATGAAATTGCGTTGGATCTTCTTGGCCCATTTAACATTGGTGGTGGAAGGGATAGCTACTTGTTAGTGGTTATGGACTTGTTGTCGAAATGGCCAGAAGTTTGTGTACTTAAAGACATTTCTAGCAGTGGCATAATGAAATTTATGGAACAATTGTTCTGGAGAGAAGGTTCCCTAGGAAGTGTTTGTCTGACAATGGGTCCCAACTCGTTTCTCAAGAATTCAGAGAATTTTTGGATAAGCATGGAATAGAACTTATAAATACCTCTCTGTATCACCCCCAGACTAATGGATGTGTTGAAAGGTTCAACAGGACTTTAATGGAAGCTATCAGGATTGCGGTAGCTACTGGAGGAGATTGGGTAAGAACGGTAATGGAACGAACTTTCCAGTATAGGTTATCTCCTCACAGTGTCACAGGTGTGACTCCGTTTGAAATGTTGAGAGGCAGAAAGCCAAATACCCACTTGTGTTCAGGATGGATGGAGAAATCGAGAATGGTTGGTGTGAATATGGAGGTTGTGAAAAGAAAAATACTTGAGTCTGGTGCCAAATTCAAGGAGAGGTATGATCAGAAAAATTGTTGCAGAAAACTCAAGGTTGGAGAGGGTGAATGGATTAAAATTAAGCTTCCTACCAAAGTTCGCAAGGGAGCTTCCTTGTTTTCTGAACCCAAACAAGTCATGAAGGACTTGGGCTCATCAGTGTTAGTCAAGGGAGGAGGAATTTGGAACAAAGAAAGGGTGGCTATAGTCAGTCAACCTAGAGGAGGTGAGAGGATGTTCAAGGGATAAGGAGGAGTTTACCAGATTTACTTCTCATTGCAGCACCTCCCTCCCAGTTGCATGCAGTGATTTCTGATTTATTCATTGTGGGTTGTTGTCATGAAGATTTTTTTTTTTTTTATGCTTCTCTATGTTTCCGTTTTTCACAGGTTTTAACTCATGGGTTTTACCCACACTGTTTCTTGTTCAGGTTTAAGGAGGAGAGGTGTTAGGAGATTCGGTGTTTAACATACAGAACATTATCTTCCTCACTGTGGTTACAATAGAACTGTTATTATTGCTAAGGGTTCTAGTGTGCTGGTGGAGACAAGAAGGCTGTCTGAAGGAGGACAGTTGCAAGCCTCCTGCTGGGGGTCGTCATATGTGTACAGCTTAACCTTTTATCCCAATAAAGGTTTCATGTTGTAACCAGTAAATGTCAGCTGTTTGTGCGTGGATTGCTGACATGGCTCCCCCGGGAGTACCCACACACAGTGGCCGCAGTAGGACACCCAGGCAAGCCCTATACAGGGGGAACTATACCTTGACACGCTATCTGGACTCATGAGACACACCTGCCAGGTCTGGGCAGAGGCGCACCAGGGCAGGGTGGAGCCGGCAGCCAACCCTGGTGCAGCCCACATGGCATAATGCACTCCTGGAGGAAATATTGAAGGTGGGGTACCTGGAGAGCTGGGCGGCGGGTGGGATTGACACACTGGCATATATCAAAGGTCGGGACACCCCGGTTGTTTGGGGGCTTACAGTTGGAACACGGCCTGGTAATGGGTGAAGGGTTCAGACACAGACAAATATCCCACGCTATTGCAGACCAATTCCCCACCCCAGAGGATATTCCAAACAGCTCCCCGCTCGAGGCAAACTTATTTACTACAAACATCCCAACCAAGGTTTCATCCACCTTATATCCGGTGCTCACAGCATTTGGGGCTTCAGTACTTACCAACCTGCAAAGGAAATGGGAACAAAACCTGGGTCGAATGGAGCGATAGGAGTGGACAGAGGCGTTAATGTCCCCGAGGGAGGTGGGGATAGCGGCACGGTTGCAGTTGATACAATTTAAAATACTCCATAGGGAATACTACACCCGCACAATGCGCACCGGAGTCTCAGATGCGGTAGGGACAGAGGTGAGGTACCTTTTACCACACAATATGGGAATGCCCGCAAATCATGACCTGCTGGGCAAAGTGTACGGGGAAGCTGTCTGCTATAACGAGAGCCCTGATCCCCCTGGAACCGAAACTGGCAATACTGGGAATATGGGAGGATGCAAACCTCAAACACGATAAGACCTTCGTGGCAGTAGCCCTGGGTCTGGTCAAAAGACTGATTGCAGCTGCCTGGGGCTCAGCGGAACGCCCAAGACTAAACCAGTGGTTGGTAGAAATGGATCGCTGCATGGCCTTTGAAAGAAGGATCTACAGAGCTAGGGTATGCCTGGCAAATTCACGAGGATCTGGGCGAACTGGGAAGACCAGGTCTAGAAAATGGGAATAAGAGGAAGCCAGATCTCCGACAATTCCCTCTCCAGCTCCAGCCCCCCCCACAGATACATCTTACAGACAACTTGGAAGGTGACGCCCTCGTGTCACCACGATAAATACGCATGAACTTAATTCACCTTGCGCAACTGTACCTTGTTATGTGTCATGTACTGTTTACTCTGTTAAAATAATAAACAGAAACAGATTGGTTAAAAAAAAAAATGGTTACCTTTGCTGCTCTTAGTAGCATTTCCCGCTCTTCTTCATTCTTGCGACGTTTTTCCAAATGGTCTAGTTGCTCTAGAAATTTCAGCTGTGATCTGGTATCGCTAGACTGAATGTATCTATCACTGCCCTAGGAAAAAAGACATTTAAAGTCACAATATCGCCGGTTTTGAAAGAGACAAAATCAAATTACACCTCAGTTTCAAATCTATAATCTCCAAGAGCTGCAACACATTTAACTAGAAACAATGTACAGAATAAAACCAGGGATCAGTAAAATGCACCACTATTTACAAAATGCAGCTCCACATTTTAAAGAAATACATGAAAGTTTTCAAATAAACTAAATCATAAAAAATAAAAAATGCAACGGGTGTAATCTCAAACATAGACCTGTAGCACAACACATGCCACCAAAACAAAGCCTAGGAAAAACCCTGCACTGCCCACCCACTAACTCATTCTTCAGTTTTAGCTTCACCAGGGGTGCATGCCATGTAACCGCATTGGTAATCCAATGTACCTTTCTGGTAGTCACTGGGGTACCAACATATTTTAAGATTGCTCTCTGCCATTTTGTCTTTCAAGGCTTCCTTTCCTCTAGGGAACCAGGAGGAAGCCTTAAAAACAGCTTTTATGCTCATGTGGGTTCTGCGCCCACATGGCAGGCCCCATTTTTCTTTTTTACAGGTTTAGGCCAGTATTAGTCCCTGGGCTGAGTGGCAATTATAGTATTTGCGTGGTGTAGAGGCAGTGTGAACACTGAACTAGGAGGCATGGGTTGTGGTGCTGGGGAAGCATCAAACAGTGTCCACGTGGAGGCAGCAGAACTACCAGGCGAGAAGGTAAGGCAGTGCAGGTTAGGAGGAGAGACCGGATTGACTGTAGGTAGGAAGCAGACCGGTCTGGGCAAAGCCAGTAGTAAGCAGGGCAGGGTTGAGTGTGGCCAGTTTGACGGGTCAGAAGGAGGACGTGGACACCGATTCTCCATCTCAATGATGTTTTTATTAAATTAGTGAAGAAATGGCAATCTTTCCCTATGCTAGGGGATTCCCTATCTAACACAATTAACTAAGGTGTCGCCAGTGAGAGTACAAATTAAATTACAATCAGCCCATCATCCAAACTAAATTATCCTAACCCTATCAATATTATAAAAAAAATAAAACAGGAGAATGTCTCCCTTCTCCTGAATACTGGAGTTTCGAGAGAGTTCACGTCATCAATTGATCCCCAAGTAGTTCCTGATAAACTTATTTTTGTTATCAATTCATATAGTTCCCTTACGTTTCTATTTGACCTCTGATGCCTCGCTCTTATATCTATCCTCATTGTTCTTTCCTTTTCTCACTTGTATTCATCTTTCTATTCTACTAAGGTAACTTTACCCGCTGATAGGGGGCCTCCCCTCTGGATATCTGGCCTTTAAAATACAACAGAGTTTCTTGTTCCCTTTTGGTTAGACATGTCCTCTCTTTCCAATTTCTCTTCAAGTTTTCCACTTAACAATCCTCTTCTTTAGTTAGACCTTGGTACAAGCAGGTTTTATGCTGAATATTGCATTTGTGATGTACTCCATCTTTTATCTTGTATGAGAAGATTTTCTTCTTGACTGTTCGAGTATGAATACTTCTATGATACCTAATCACTTCCTTCAATCTCAAGGTTCTCATCTGTGACGAGTACAAGTGTTCAAATTCTGATTCTCTTTCCCTTCATTCAATCTCCATGACTTATTTCGGTTGAGATCAGTAAGAGTGTTCCAATAATGATTCTCTTTCACTTCCTTCAATATTAATACCTTATCTCGTGCAGGACAAGTATGAAAGTTCCAATAATGATTTTTGGCCTGGACCTCCTGTGTTCCCCGTTATCAGTCGTATTCAGGGAGCATGTCACTGGGTTTATGGTTTGGATGGCACTGTCTCTCTGGTTCGTCAAATGCTTCCTGCGACTTCTTGATTGCTTTACTTTCACTTTGCTGCCCACACAAATTCCCGGCTTCTCACTCACCAGTATCTTGAGCTTTGTTATATAGAGCGGTATCAGTGTTATTTTCAGGACCTCTGGTCTAACCAGTGGTCGAAGGGTATGAAAAGAAGTAGAAGAAATATGTTCCCTGCTGGCCTGACCCCGTTCCCCACAAACCCCACCACCACACCCCCCTCCGACACATAATCTAAACCCCCAAACAAACACACCTTCTCTTTATGGGAATGTTCAGTGCAGTGCAAGCTTCAACTTCTTCCTAAACTTTTAAATTAAAAGGAAACCATTCCAGACGGTTTCTTTTTAAAATAAAAGTATAGGAACGATGAAACTTAAAAAGTATTAGGAGCACCGCTCCCGACCGCTCCCGCCCACTTCGACCTCTGGGTCTACCACAGTTTGGTTGTGGTTACACCTCCTTAGGGAGATTCATCATGATAATGCTTCATCCCCTCTCCTAGTGAAACCTCCAGCACTTTTGCTTGACTTCTGGACCTTTTTCTTTAATCTTGAGTCAGTGAAGCCTTTTCCCCACTCATTGACTCTTATGGGCTTTGTCTTTTGGAACTATTCTTTGTATTGTACTTATCCTATGGAGTCTATTTTCCTCCATAAACTCTTAAAGGCATCTGTATTTTACTATTTTAGCACACAGCTCCTTAGATGCAGTGTTGCTGGGGACCCTTACGGTCCTCCTTTGAGATTCTTTTTTTTTATCCTAGCGTAACTACAGTTCTTAACACTCCTAAAACTTTATAGTTGAGAGATGGCACGGCCCCCTTTTATGGAGTGCCTAAGGGATATCTAGTATCCACCTTCTCTCTGCTCCTGTGACTTTATTCACAGACAATGTCCTAGTTATGGCTGGTGGCAGTGGACGTGTCCTACCAACCATTGTGTGATTTTTCTAATGCAGGCTATGTTCATAGCCCTGGTAGTGCACAACTGGGGCACCCAAGTACCAACTTCGGGCCTCCCTTCTTTTTTCACCATTACTAGCATGGTCGTCCTGCGTCAGCCCTTCTTTACCATTCTGGGACGGGACCAATTTTGTGCGTTTTGCCTTTGGCGGGAACCCTTGGGTGTCCCCGCCTAGGCTCCAGAGCGTCTGGGCAGGTGGGAAGTGGGGGAGGAGTTTTCCCCAACCTTGTACTTTGTCTGCCAGAGAGCCTGAATGGAACCAACTCCCACTGGGGGTCTGGCTGTGCTAATTTGACAGCCAAACGCCCCTTTCTGTAAACTGCTAAGGAAGGTTGCAGAGGAGCAATTGCTGGAATTGTATAAAAAGGTGAGGCTCCTGGAGTGAAAAGCAAGTCGACCACTGGAAGCTGAAGTAACCGAAGAAGATTACCAGAGGCGTCTGCAGACCCTTTGCCACATCCTGAAGCAACCACTGCTGTCCTGAGACGGTTTTCTGTGCGACAGGAACTCCGTATAGGACTCCTTCCCTTTAACTGGTGGGAACAACCAGTCCCAAGACGAATGTTGATATAAGCTATCTCCCGAGGTTCTGTGAGTTTCCAGAGCTAAGGATCCCAAATACCAAGGGAACTGCTACCCATTTCGAGTGCATCGCTGTGGAAAGGCGGAATCCCCCTAAGTCTCTGCTTAGCCTTTAAGGACACTCCAAAGACCCAATCCAACTCGTCCAGACCCCATCAGTGCCTGGGACGGCAAGAACTGAATATTGACCAGGCGAATTAAGTCCTTTGTTGGTGCTGCAGGAAAGGCGCCAAAATCGCAGTGAGCAAAGAAGTTGATGGAAGCCGTGCCAGAGGTTCTCCCACAAGACTGCTGCTGAGAGATCCTCTCCATTGTCCTGCCGTTCGTCATCAGACCAACTAATCCAGAGGTCGGGTCTAGAGCTGCAACATCACAAAGCATCCACCACAAATGCTTTCTTCAGACCAAAAAGGTACTGTGAGGTGGGGGGAGTCGGGGTATTGCTCATCTTAATCCAGAAAGACGCTCCAAGTAGTTGGCGTGCACATAGAGGCAACCCCCTCTTACCTCAGGCTCAAGCTGCTGCTTGTGTCCCTTCAGCGAGTCCTTTAACATGGTCTCCAACATTCGTTAAGCCTTCTTTTATCTTCTTTCCTAGAGACTAAAGTATCCACAGGAACTTTTGACATCTGCTGCTTTTCAAGACTTTAAGCCTCTGACCTGCCTTTTAAGTAGGGTTGCGTTTTGGACTTTAATTGCTGTGCCGCAAAACCACATCTAGAACCTGAAGCTCTACTAGGAGTTCACTAACCAACTGGTTTTCTTCCCAAAAATCACTATCATTTATATGTATACTGACTAAATGAGATTACTGTATTACTTTGGGTGTGCATTATTACTGATAGTACAGTAGACCTGTCAAACTCCTGTAACAATTATATGCGTTACACAACTACCAACTAAGAAGTGGCCTTCTGAAAGTATTGAAAAGTATACCTGCGTGTTGGTTTATTGTATTTAACAGTGACTCGTGTAAATATAATAAATCTATATTTTAATATTAATGTGTTTAAGGGTTTCTTCGATGTGCATTACTAACTAGCTTCCTCTTAATATAAGCCTGCCTGCTCTGCCACTCTACCAAGGTCTCGAAGTAGTACAGACGGATATTAAGTTGGTCTAAAAACCACTGGGTTAGCTTACTAAAGTCTTACCTAGGATCTAACTCGATCTCTCAACCCCCCCCCCCCTTTGGAAGAAGGGACACATTCCCTAGATTAGTCACAGCAGAAAGGATGGGATTGGTAACAGGTAGGGCTAGGCAGAGCGTAACCAGAGGGTAGATAAATGGACTGGTAGCACACAGAACAAGGCAAGTCATAGAAAAGAGGGAAAGGCTGACGCAGGAGTAAGTAGAACAAGGCAACGCAGAGCACAAGAAGGCAGGGTGCAGGGAGGGCTGATGCTATGTACAGCAAAGTAACTCGGCCCACGAACCACGTTACGACAGTTTTAATCCCCAGAAATAGGGATTAAATCGGGACAACACTACCAGAACGAGGTTCTGGATGAATGAAGCCATCTACTTTCCAGGCTGTCGCCTTTATGGAGCAGTCTTCATCAAAACGAACAGTGTACTTTCTTATGGATCCTGGGGTGGGCACTTGTCCTTGATACTCAATCTCGCAAGTCTCTCTGGTCCAGAGGGAAGACTTTTTTGGAAGCAGGTGTTGGTCAGCTTCCCATATGTTAATATTGGGGGGCTTCGTGCTGTGCTGCAACTCCTTCCGAGACTCCTGGTTCTCGATCCAACCCTCCTGGATCTATCCAATGAAGTCTGCTATGGTCTCCCCCGTTGTCATTCGTAACAGAACCCAGATATGTCTGGTAGACTCGAGGCTTTCTCTTTTCTTTATTTAGTTTTACAACAATTGGTATAACATGTTTATGTTACTTGTAATGACTTATACTTGTCTATTGTACCATTTGCTTATGCTTCTCTAGTAGCTCTTTTGTTAACTTGATTCCCCTCCCTCCCCCAACAACAACAAACCAGATGTAGCTACCATACATACATTTTACAGTTAATACCGTTCTTTAAATACACCTCTATGACCAGATTGCATTTTAGATATTACATACCTTTCCATATTTGGGTTAAATAACGTTAATGTTAGTCTGGTCCATTGTATCAAGTCTTCTCCTGGTTTTGCTCATCCATTGCCTGTTCCCAAACCTCTGTCTCTGCTATTGTCAATTTTTGCAAGTCTATCCACCATATGTCCACTTGCGGACCCTTCCCCAATTTCCAGTTCATGGCAATACATCGCTTGGCTATCACATACTGGTTCTTTGTTTTCCTAGTGCTTTGCCTTTCTTGCCCCACTGGTACAGTCCTTGAATGCATTCCTGCGGGGATTGCACATCTAGATCTATGCCTCCATTTGACACTTTATATGCAACTTCATGCCAACATTTCTTCATGATATTACATTCCCAAAACGTATGAAACATTCCTGCATTTATAACCGTACATTGGGGCCAACTTTAGCTTTTTGCGCCCTTAAATCTGACTATCAGTACCGGGGTTAGGTAGTTCTCTGTATTATGTACAATTGTAGATGCTGCAGTATAGCATTCATGGAGACTTTGTCATAGTTCGAGACCTTCAGCCATTCTTTATGTGTGAAGACCTTGCCTATGTCTGAATATCATATAGCCTTAACTCTCAAATCCCTTCTGATGCGGTGTACTATTAACACATCATATAACCTTGATATGGTATGTCCACCCTCTGAAATATTTATTATAGTTTCTACTTTCTCATGCCCCACTGTGTCCCCACGCTATAGTTGGCCACCTGCGCTTGATTGTGCTCACTATAGAATTGTATAGTAGGTGTTGTCCGTTCTGTAACTCAGTAAGTTCCTGCAGTTCTTGAAACTGTAGTAGCGTTTTCTCCCTGCAGCTCTTCTATGGTAATTATCCCACACGTTTCCTAGTGTAGCCACACACCGGCCCCCAGTCCTCTGCTGTCAGACATAGCTGCAGCTATTGGAATCTGTGGCGATATTGGATCTTTGATGTCCAGTTTTTTACAAGTACTATGCCATATTTGTATGGCCAGTTTTACGAATTGGGGATATCCCTGTGGTTCTGGTGAGGTCACCCATATTAGGTCTTTCAGGTGTAGGTGTTGTATTGCTGGTTATAGCAGTGGTGTGTTTACTTTGGGATCGTCCGAGAGCCATCCTACTACATATCGCATCTGGCATGCAAGGTAATATAGCTAAAAATTTGGGATTCTCAGTCCCTCTTTATCATAAGGTCTCTTTAGCGTGCTGAGCGCCACAATGTGTCTGCAGCCCTGCCACAGGAAACTCCTGCACTCTTTTTAAAAAGTCTCATAAATAAGTGTCTAGGAATATTGTATGGGATATTCCCAAAGCAGGGTAGCATCCTGGACAGCGCAACCATTTTCAATAGCGCTGCTCTGCTCATTACTCTAGCGGTAGCTTCCTCCAGAATTTCATCGATTTAACTAACCCTTCCATCACGCTCATGGTGTTATGTAGGTGTTCCTGTTTCGGGTTATGATAGAAGTACAACCCTAGATAACAGAAGGTGTCTTACACATGGGACTGTTTGTGACGGCAGTTACACACTGAGTTTGTTAGCTAGTTTGGCCAGTGGGAATACACAGGATTTGTTCTTATTCATTGTAATTCCTGACAGTTTGCTAAAGTTATCTAGTACCTACAATATCATTTGTAAGGTTTCCTCAGGATTCTGTAAATACAGTAAATGTCATCGGCCTACATTGACACTATATGACTTTTTTGATTCCAGCATTCTAATATTCCTGTCGCAGGAATGCCACCATTGGCTCCATCGCAATTATGTAGCCTATCAGAGATAATGGGCAGGCTCGTCTAGTTCCTTTTTGCAACTCCCATTTGTCGGAGAAGACTTTCCCAGTTTTAACCCTAGCCATGGGCTTTGTGTAAATCAATTTTACCCATCGTATGTAGTGGGGCCCAAATCCTAGTTTAACCATAGTTGCATAGAGCCACTCCCAATTAACTGAATCAAAAGCCTTCATGGTATCTAATGATGTCACATCGCAGTGCTCCCGTTTGCCCTTTGTGCTGCTAATTATCACAGCTTCTCTCAAACTTTCTGATGCCCTCTCTATTGTCAACAAAGTGTATTGGTGCTTTCCTGCTATCGCTTTTGTACAGCCATGCTAGTAGTCTTCCTGATTTGTCCCCGTGTGCATGTGTTTTCTAAAAAAAAATGTGCCCAGCTGGTCCCATTGGGTCAGGCATCCTTGCCTCAATTTTATTTCCACAGTCAATTGGTCTTGCCCAGCACCGTACTTCTCAAACTCTTCTAGTTCTCTTTCTATTCTAGTTAAGTCTGCAGTTATAACCTTGCATACTCCCCCAGCATTGGATACCATCTCAACCCTGCTCACCATTTTGAATGTCTCCCACACCATCCACACTGATTTTACACTCCCCTTGTTGATCTTAAAAAACGACTATGTGTTCCCTTACGTGTTCTTTGAATGCTGTGTCCAGTAGGGACTCCCTTCGTAGTCTCTAGGTCGGTATAGGTGGTCTAGGTGTAGATATTACCCACTTCAGTTCTAACAGGGCATGATCCGACAATACTCTTGCCTTATATTCCGCCTTCTAAAATTTCTTCATGTGTTCTTCTCCAGTAAATAAGTAATCTAATCTTGTGTACACTGTGTCAAGTCGAGTGGTGTGAATAGTCCCTTGTACCTGGGTGAATTTTCCTCCATATATCCACCAGGTTAAAGCAAAGTAGGAGGGCATTTAGGACTTTTGCCGGTGGTGCTGGTCTTCTGAATTTGTCACCCAACCGGTCCAATTTCGGATTTAGTGCGCAATTAAAGTCACCTCTCCATAGTATGACCCCATCTCTTTATGGTGCTAGTCTTGCGTATAAGGACCGAAAAAGCATTGTGGCATCATGGTTCGGTGCGTATGTGTTCACTATATATACTTACCTGCCTTCTAGCATGCCGCAAATCACCACCATCCTGCCTCCGTCAGTCCGTAGACGCGTCCGTCTAGTGCAACTACAGTTCTTAAGGCTACTATGGGTCCGATTCACAGAAGCTTTTTATAATGGCACAATCCCATTTGAAAACGCTCTGAATCAAACACCTAGTATCTCCCATAAAACATATTCGGAGAGATTGGCACACACCACCTTATGCGAGCACCAAGGGGATACTCTATTTGTCTCTGCTTCTGTGACTTAGTCACAGACAACCTAGTTATGGCTGGTGACAGTGGACGTGTTGTACCATCATTGTGTGATTTTTCTACTGCAGGCTATGTCCATAGCTCTGGTAGTGCACAATAGGGGCACCCAAGTACTAACGTGGGAGCTGGCTTCTTTTTTTCTCCATTTTTAACGTGGTTATTGGTTAGTCCTTCTACCATTCTGGGAGGTCCGTGTGTGTTTTGTCCGTGTGTCTGGGCAGGGCAGGCAGGAAGTAGGCGAGGAGTTTTCAACCCCCCTCTGTCCTTTGTCTGCCCGAGAACCTGAATGGGAGTGTACAGATTAAAAAAGCCATACACTCCTTTCAGTAAACTGCTGAGAGAGATTGCAGAGCGTGTGCTGGAAGTGTATAAAAGGTGAGGATCCTGGAGTGAGAAGCAAGTCGACCACTGGAAACTGAAGTAACCGAAGAAGCCAGCCAGAGATGCCTGCACACCTTTTGCAACACGATGAAGAGACCACTGTTATCCTGGCCCTGACAGAAGAACTCTGGAGAGTGACGACATCTTCCCTTGGGCTGGTGGTAACAACCAGTCCCAAGAAGAACTTAAATTTGAGCCATCTCCCGAGGTCCTGTGACTTTCCAGTGCTGCAAAACCCCAATACCAGGAGAACAGTGACCCATTTTAAGTTCATCGTCGTGGAAAGGCTGAAATAGTCCAAGTATTTGCTGAGCCCTTACGGATACGCACACCTAAAACTTCCCATTAGCCAACCAGGCCCACAGCAGACACTCCCAGTTCCTATTGTCCCATCCGCACCTCCCGCCTTAGATACAGACTCAGTATCTTCCGTCCCTCCAGGGGTTGAAGTTGAAACCACGGGGCAAGAGGCGGGACTGAACAAAGTCAATGCACGAGGGTAACTCGCAGTGCGATCAGCAAAGAAAGGAAGGTGGAATTGCAGCAACAGGCAGAAATGTATATAGACGGGAATGATGGGACGGCAGCATTGGCTTCGATGTATGACTTCCGAAGAAGCAACTTAAGACAGGTAGTGTTGGAATGCATGGGTGAATATTTGGTGGAGAGATGGAAACAGTTAATTGGGAAATTACCACTACAGCGATTGTCAGACTTAAATGCATTAGCACACTGTAGCCAAAAAGATGAAGTGAGGGAACATGTGTATGGACTTTGAGCTTAAAAATGAATTGGATAATGATTATGCTGAAATGTTTACTGCACCTGGGTACAGGGGTGAGGATATCGGGAGAGATAGGAAGGAAGCGGTAAAGCCATTTATACAGCGACGACTTTCAATGTCGTCAGTACAGAGGGGCGACAAATTGAAAGTATGTATACGAGAGGCGTTCAGATGGATGTCGGATCCCAGTATCCCCACAATGGAGATACATGAGATATTTGATGAATATTCCATGTCCATGAAAAGAAAAGCACTGCAGTTGATGGCTGAACATTTACTAGACAAAGATATAAAAACGGCAAGGCCAGCCTACCCGAAATAATGGCAGTATATAAGAGAGCACTAGAGCGAGGGACAGGAGGAACAGCCCTATCGCTTGATCTGGGAATATTATTACACATGAGAGAAGGGGGAGGGACAGTAAGTGGGGCATTCCCTATGAGGGAGGTCCCACCTAACTTTGTGCCAAAAACAGAGGTTCCCACAACGAGCAACGTAGCGGCGCAGGTAACACCAGCCCATTATACCGCCCAGTACGTACATGTCACCTTTTCCAGACAGGAGGTGAACATAAAGCAGACTATTCCCGATAGAAGAAAGAATCCTGCAGGATTTTACAAGGAAGTAGAGTCCTGCCTGCAATCATCCGTGCTTACCATGGGTGACAGACCTAATATTCCCAGTGATCCTGCCAACAGACACATGGAAGCAAATAAGAAAGGTGGATGACATAACCTTTGGCGCAACATGGGCAGACTTGATAATAGAAGACAGGAATAAAGCGCTTAGAGGGACACCAGGAGCGAACATGGTAGCATTACCAGCACTCATAATACAGAAATTAAAAGAAATTGTCCCAGAGAAAAGAATTCAATGGGACAAGTTGACTGCATGTGTGCAAGGCAAGGATGAGTTAGCAACAGATTTTAATAAATTCGAAGAAGTATTCGCAGACTTCAGTGGGCAGGATGTGAGCTCGGAAGCGGGGAAGAGGCTATTTGTTGATAAATATGTGAGGGGGTTGAGACTTCCAATTCAGAACCGAATAATGACATAAGAAAGTGCATGGCAAGCAAAAATGCTGGGTGAAGTATTGCACATGGCCCAATATTATGAGACGAGAGTGAATGCGGGAAAGGACCAGGAGGAGAAAGAGTAAATCTGAAAACAAGGGTGTTACTGCAGCAAGTAGCAGGACAGAATAGAGGAAGAGGGAACGCACAAGGGAGGAGTAATTTGAATATTATTAATATGCATGGGGGGCCATTGGGACCAAATCAGTGTGCATACTGTAAGGAGGAAGGACACTGGCGAGCACAATGTCCACATTTACAGAATAGAAATGGACCTGGTCAGAGAAGACAGCAGAAAGGGCACCAAGGAGCGAATGGACCAAACAGGAATAGTATGCAGTAGCACCACAATAATGAAGGTAATCAAAACCAAGCCCAAAACCAAAGTGCTCCTAACCAGGGTCACCAAAACTAACAGTATGGGAATCAGAGTGGGGGAAATGGAGGAAAGAATGGGAACATCTTTAATACGCAGCCAAATACGTATTACAGTAATAGTAGTGACTACACATCAGATGATGTGTTATTTCCCCAATAGGACAGCCCAGGGCAAGAGTCGGAACCAGTGTCTATTCTCGTGAATCAGAGAGGAGCCTACGTAGGAATGGGAGTCGGGAATAAGGAGCACCGCTTCCTTGTAGATACAGGAGCGCAAAAGTGTTCAATAGACCATCACTTGGTTCCGGATATACCACCGTCAGGGCAAAAGAAAGTTTCTGTAGGGTTTGCATGTACACCAGTCATAAACACAGTGTCCCAACCAGTCCCAGTTACTATAGGACCATTCAGTGAACATTGTCCCTTTCTCCTAACAGAAAATTGTGGGGAGAACTTGTTGGGATTGAACTTGTTGAAAAAGCTAGGTGCGAATATACATTGCACGTCAGACGGGGTGTTTCTGACGATTTGGCCACAAGATGCCCCTGTGTCAGAATTCATGTCTGAAACCTTGTCAGGAGAGTTAAGAAAAATGCCAACCTGTATATGGGCGATGCATGACAACGATGTAGGATGCTTGAAGATGGAGCCAGTGAGGATCATTTTGAAAGAAGGAGTTCCACTACCAAGAATTCCCCAGTATAAAATTTCGGCAAACGGATAGAAAGGATTGACAAGTATTGTTTCAGATTTGGTGAAATTCAGGGTAATTGAAGAAATTACAGGCAGTACATCTAACAGCCCGATTCTTCCAGCGTTTAAGAAAGGAGGCAGTGAAGTACCATATCGTTTCATAATTTATTTGCGCGCGCTAAACAAAATAGTAGATCCACAATTTCCTTTGGTCCCAGACGTCACTACAATATTGACAATGATACCTGCCTCAGCAGAATACTTTAGTGTAATTGATATAAAAAACGCTTTCTTTAGCATTCCGGTGGACAAGGACAGTAGATATTTGTTCGCGTTCACATTAGGGGGACGATCATTTACACTCACGCATTCCACAAGGATATACGGAAAGTCAGAGTATTTACAGTAGAGCGTTAAAAGAACAGCTAGTCATGCTAGAATTACCAGTGGGGTGTGTACTATTGCAATACATAGATGATCTGTTGATCGCTGCTGATACAGAAGAGATTTGTAAAAAGAGCACCGTATTACTACCGTCACACCTAGCGCACATGGCCATAAAGCTAGTTTAAAAAAGTTTCAATATAATCGAAAGCAGGTAGCTTATTTGGGCTACCTACTTTCGAATGAAGGGAGAAGGCTAACGCCAGAGCGCATAGAAAGTATTTCTTGTATGCCTATTCCAAAGACACAGAAAGGAGTCAGAGCCATAATAGGCATGGCTTCTTATTGCCGGCAGTGGATCAGTAATTTTGCGTTAATTGTGAAGCCAATGGTGCTATTAACTAAGAAGGATGCGGTGATGCCTTTGCAGTGGAATGAAGAATGTCAGAGCGTTTGATCAATTGAAAACTGCATTATGTTCTGCTCCAGTTCTGGGCACGCTGAATTACGAAAAAGTTTTTAGATCATTTGTATGCGAGAATGAAGGATGTGCATTCGCTGTTTTTACACAGGAACAAGGTGGAAGAAATAGGCCGTGCGGCTATTTTTCTTCTGCGCTGGACCCTGTAGCGCGCACACTACCATGATGTTTGCGATCTGTTGCGGCGGCTGCTGCATCGGTGAAACAAACGGAAGGGATGGTATTGGGGAATACTTTCATTCTGATGGTGCCACATGCCATAGATGTCCTATTAAATAGGACACAGACGCAACACCTCACCTCTGCTAGACTGACAAGATAGGAGATTATCTTGTTCACGCCCCATATCCAAATTATGAGGTGTAGTGCTTTGAATCCTGCAGAATTAATGCCACTGCCCATAAAAGAAATTGGTGACAACAAATCACCACCCCATGATTGCTTAATGGTCACTGAGGAAGAAACGAAGGGGAGAGTTGATTTAAGTGACATCCCACAAAAGGAGCCAGATGGAGTTATTTTGCGACGCTCGTGTTTGAAACTACCTGATGGCACGTCAACTGCCGCTTACGCTATCACTACCCTAGAGAGCTTTGTTGAAAGCAAAAGAATTCCCTACCACTCGGCACAAGCCGCAGAAATAATAGCATTGACCAGAGCCTGTGAGATTTCTGAAAATTTGAACGTGAATATCTATACAGATAGTAAGTATGCTTTGGGGTGGTTCATAACTTTGGTCGACTCTGGGCTGAGAGGGGTTTGACATCGCACGGGGCCAGAATTCAACATGGCCCTTTGATTGTACGATTGCTGTCTGCACTCACGTTTCCAAAGCGCCTAGCAATAGTGAAATGCGAGGCACATAAAAAAGGTAACATGCAAAGTGGGAGAGGGAAACGCATTTGCAGACAGAATTCCGAAACAAACTGCCACTGATTTGAATAATAAAATGATGACAGTCCAGACTGAGGAAGTACCCTGTATGATAGAAGATGGAATTGCCACTGTCAAAGAGATGCAGGCCGAAGCCACGGCCGATGAGATACAAGGGTGGGCAGAGGGCTCTGCAGAGTTAGATTTAGAGGGTTGTTGGGTGGACAAGGGAACTAAAAGCTGGATGTTGCCAAATTCTTATGTGCCTGCAATGGTCACGATGGCTCACAGCCCTACCCACATCTGTGCAAAAAAAAATACAGCACCTATCTACGGTATGGCAGAATGTAATCATGAAGAATGCAGAGAAGTTGGTGCAGAACTGCATTACGTGTTTACAACACAATGTAGGAAAGGGAACAGTGACTCCAATAGGCAGTTTTGGCCCACCCTCTATGCCTTTTGAGGTAATCCATTTTGATTTCATAGAGATGGAGAGGTGCCAAAACTTGAAATATGTCTTAGTGGTGATCTGTGCATTCAGCAAGTGGGTGGAGGCATATCCCTTAAAAGGCTGCACAGCAATGAGTACGGAAAAAGTAATGCTTAAAGAATACTTTTCCCGTTTTGGCTTGCCCCGTGTCATATGGTCAGATAATGGTCCACATTTTGTGGGCGCAGTGGTATTACAGATATGTGCAGGTCTTCAGATTAATAAGAGATTTCATAGTTGAGGCATCCGAGTTCGACCGGTCTTGTTGAGAGGCACAACGGAATCCTCAAGTCAAAAATTAGCAAGATATGTGCAGGGAGCAAGTTGAGTTGGGTGGATGCATTACCGATAGCGGCATTGTGCATGCATACGTCTGTACAGGCTAGAACTGGGCTCTCCCCGTATGAGATTGTGATGGTGAGGCCAGCAAATGTTTGGTGCGCACCCCAGCCAAAGCGACTGAGTGAAGTGGAACATCCTGTACTTAGCACTTATTGTGGCCTTTTAATGCAGAAATTGCGTTTGATTCATCAGCAGGTGCAGGAGGCTCTACCCGTAAGATATACTGGTCCGGGGCACGCGCTGGAGCCAGGAGACTGGGTGCTGCTTAAAAACGGAGAGAAAATCGTTGTTAGCACCCAGGTGGCGTGGCCCCTATCAAGTGCTTCTGGCAACGCAGACGGCAATACGGGTGTATGGGATGAAGTCGTGGATCCATGCCACCCATGCCAAAAAGATCCCATCTTCACTGAAAGACTTGCCCAATCCGGACGACCGGAAAGAGACAGCGGTCCCAGAAACGAAAGAAACTACTGCCAGTCCACCGCCGCTAAATCTGTCCGAGCGGGAAGTGAAACTCGAAACAAAGTCTGAAAAGATTGCCAAAAAGGGAGAAGGGCAAAGAGTGCCCCAACGTTGCCCAGCAGAACCTACATCACTGTTGGCCGACACAAAATCTGCATTGCAAATAATGAGATACTAAACGTGTACCCCTTTGGCGCCCACCAGCACTTGCCATTGCGCCAGAGCCAAAGACGGAATCCGCATCACTGTCGTGGTGCACACCAGCATCTGCCATTGCGCCGCAGGCTGACTGAGCCTGGATGTGCACCGGCACTGTTCACGGATCACACAATACCAGGAGTGAGGCGATATGATTTGCGGCCTCGAAAGACAGAGTGATTCACAGTTCTTTGGTGTTTATGCTAACCTCTGGTTCCGCTCATGGACGGAGAAGGAACTAGAGGTGTAGAGGAGAGAAGCATGAGAATTGTGCAAGTCGGACAATTCAAGACTCGCGGCTCCTCGGTGCGATCATAAAAGGAACAAGTTACTTACCTGTAACTGTTGTTCTCCAGCATGGGTCTGGCATGGATTCACATGCTCATGAATATTCCCCGTCAGGCCGGGAATCCTCGGTATAGAAAAAATCAGTATCGTTTCTGATCTGTCTTTCTTAGTAGTAACCAATCACTGGTCTCTGGGTCATACTGCCACTAGCCAATGACTGCCCTCTCCCTAAGCCCCGCCGCTGGCAGCCATCCTCAGATTTGGTAGCACGTAAAGTGGCAGTATGACCAAGTGAAGAGCCGCATAGGGGTAGGCAAGAGGGTTCGCATGTGAATCCATGCCAGACCCATGCTGGAGAACAACAGTTACAGGTAAGTAACTTGTTCCTTCTCCAGCATGGGGTCTGGCATGGATTCACATGCTCATGAATATAAGAATACATAGCAGTATACACATGCACAACCACGGGAGGTGGCAAAAGGCTCAATATCAAGCAATACAACAACTCAACATTAAGCAACTCTTACCTCCTCACCAGGCTCACCTTAGGCGAACAGGTTGCGCAGCACTGCCTGGCCGACTCTGGACTCCTCCCTGGAATCCCGGTCGACGCAGTAGAATCTCGTGAAGGTGTGCGTCGACCTCCACGTAACAGCCCTGCAGATGTCGAGCAGGGGCACACCAGACAGGAACGCCCTAGTAGCAGCGATCGCTCTGGTCGAATGGGCTCTCGGACGGCCTGGCAACGGTGGGTTTGCCAACCGGTGACAGTGCATGATGCAGCCGGAGAGCCATCTGGAGATGGAAGTCTTCGAGAGAGCCTTCCCTTGATTCACAGGTCCAAAGTTCACAAACAGCTGTGATGTCTTCCGAAAACTCTTCGTGCGATCCACGTAGATCTTTAGCGCTCTAGCTACATCTACCGAGTGCAGAGTACTCTCAGCCGGCGATGAAGGCGACGGGAAGAAAACTGGCAACACCAAGGGCTCGTTGAGGTGGAAGTCCGACGGCACCTTGGGCATGAAGGAAGGGTGCGTCCTCAGCACCACCCTCGTGTCGTGAAAAGTCAAGTATGGAGGCTTGCAAGATAGGGCCTGGATCTCTCCCACTCGTCGTGCAGCGGTGATGGCCACGAGGAATGCTGTCTTCCACGACAAACTTCAACGGCACTGAATGCATAGGCTCGAATGGGGCCCCCCCATGAGCCTAGTCAGCACCACGTTGAGCTCCGACGCCGGGGCAGGGGCCTTCACCGGCGGGAACGACCGGAACAGTCCTTTCATAAATTCCTTCACTAGCCGATGAGACCACAAGGACGCCCGTCCTGTAGTTCTGGTGTATCGTGAGACGGCAGCCAGATGCACCTTGATGGAAGCGTGAGATAGGCCAGCCTTGGCCAAGGACAGTAGGTACGGCAATACTTGATGGGCCGTAATCCACAGTGGGTTAATCTTCTGTGCACGGCACCAGACAGAGAACATCTTCCATTTATGTTCGTAGCACTTGAGAGTTGAGGATGCCCTGGCCTTTGCAAGAACTCTGCAGTCGGCCGGGATGTGGTATCCTCCAAACTCTAGTGCGGCAGGAGCCAGGCCTGCAAGTTCAGCGACCCTGGTTTGTGATGAAGAATGGCGCCTCCTTCTCTGGAGAGAAGATCCGTGTCTGTCGGCAGCTTGACTGGTGTGGACGCTGACAATTTCAGAAGGTCCGGGAACCAGATCTGTCTCGGCCACGCCGGTGCGACGAGGATCATCCTGCACCGGGACCTCTTGAGCTGGTTGACGAGCCGGATTAGCAACGGCAACGGCGGGAACGCATAAAGGAATAGGCCGTCCCAGGGGAACGAGAAAGCATCGCCCATGCTCCTCGGCTGGGGAAACTTGCTGGCGAACCTCCGGCACTTGGAGTTCGCCGCCGTCGCGAAGAGATCGATCTGGGGTTCGCCCCATCGTCAGAAGAGTCGATCCACTTGATCCTGGCGCAGTTCCCACTCGTGGCACGAGCGCAGCTCTCTGCTGAGTGAGTAGGCGATGGTGTTTTTTATCCCTGCCAGATGAAAGGGTACCAGAAAATTCCCTTGGGCGACGGCCCAATGCCACAGATCCTGGGCTTCCTTGGATAGGGCAGGGGATCTGGTTCCGCCCTGCTTCCGAATGTAAAACATTGTGGTGGTGTTGTCGGTGAAGATCCTCACCACCTTGCCCTTGAGGGACGTGAGGAAAGACCTGAGGGCCCAGAACACTGCACGGAGCTCCAAGATGTTGATGTGGAGTGTCTTCTCCTCCGGGAGCCAGAGGCCTCTCGCGTGGAGATCCCCGGTGTGCGCTCCCCAACCTTCCAGGGAGGCATCTGTCGTCACCGTCACCTGGTGGGCCGGGGCTAGGAAACCTGTTCCCGCCGTCAGATGAGAGCGGGTACCCCACCATCGTATCGCCTGAAGGAACGCTTCGTCGAGCGGGATCCTGAAGCTGCCCGTCGAGTGGATCCAGTGGGCGTCGAGGAATTCTTGCAAGGGCATCATCCGAAGTCTGCAGTGGCGCACCAGATAAATGCAGGAGGACATCATTCCGAGGAGGGACTTGATAGACCTCACTCTGGCCACGTCCGTGGCCAGCAGACGTTGCACCTATCCCAGGATAGTCCAGATCCTTTCCTCCGACGGTGAGGCCAGCCGCGCCACTGTGTCGAGCTGTGCTCCCAGAAACAGGGCGACTTGCGACGGGACCAGGTGGGATTTTGGAAAGTTGATGGAGAACCCCAGGTCCGTGAGCAGCTGGACGGTCTTCGCAGTATGTTCTACGGCGGGCTACCTTGTCCTTGCCCGTATGAGCCAGTCGTCCAGGTAGGGGTAGACGTGGATCCCCTGTAGGCGCAGCCGCGCCGCGACCGGTGCTAGGCACTTGGTGAACACCCTGGTCGCCGATTTTAATCCGAACGGGAGGGCCTTGAACTGGTAGTGCCGCCCTTGGACCACAAACCCGAGGAACTTTCGGTGTCTCTTTAGAATAGGGATGTGGAAGTACGCATCCTCCAAGTCCAATGACGACAGGAAAATCGCCCTCCTCCAGCTGTCCCAGCACATGCTGGAGGGTGACCATCCGGAACTTCTGTGCCTTGATGTATTTGTTCAGTCGTCGCAGGTCCAGGATGGGACGCCATCCTCCTGTGTTCTTTACGAGGAAGTACCTTGAGTAAACTCCGGAGCCCCAAAGCCTCTTTGGAACGAGCTCGATGGCACCTTTTCTGAGCATCGCCCTTACTTCCAACAGCAGTTGAGGGACGCGATTTTCCTTCCTGGCCACGGGAGGAATGCGGGGGCACTTCTTCTGGAACTTGAGGGTGTGCCCCAAGGCCAGGGCGTCCACCACCCAACGGTGGGTGAAGATGGACTCCCACACGCCGACGAACCTCGTCAGTCGGTTCAATCTTGCTTGGAGGCCGCCTTGCCTCCTTTAGCACCTTGGCGACGACGGTGGGATCCACCTGACTTGCCGTGTCCCCTGTCGGCCTCCTGCGACAAAGATCTTGCCGCATGACGGTACGTAGAGGAGCTACTGCCGGCTCCCTTGGAGGCACCCTGTCTGCCTCCGGAGCTCCGAAAGGACGGCCGTCGCTGTTGGAGCACACCCAGTGCACGGGCCGTCTCCGTGTCCATCTTGATCGCCTGGAGGGACTCATCAACCGCCTTGCCAAACAGGTTGTTCCCATCAAAGGGCATGTCCAAAACCTTGGTCTGTACGTCCTGGCGGAAATCCGTCTCCTTGAGCCATCCTCATCGTCTCAGGCAAACGCTGTTGCCCAACTGACGGAAACCGGTGTTGGCGATGTCCGTAGCCACTGTAATGGCGTGGTCCGAAGCAATCTCACCTTGCTTTATGATTTCCAGGGCCTCCGCCCTCTTGGCGTCCGGAAGGAAGTCCAACAGAGGGCCGATCTTGAACCACAACTCCCTGTCGTAGCGGGCTACGATGGCCAGGGCGTTGGCCGCCTTGATGGTCGTCGCTGCAGATGAGATGACCCGTCGTCCCATCGCATCCATCTTCCTACCCTCGCCGTCCGGCGGGGAGGTTGAAGTCTAGGCCGATGCACCCCCCGCTTTCTTCTTGGCTGCCGCCGAAACGACCGAATCCGGGGTAGGTTGCGCCCTAAGGCACAAGGGGGCAGCGTCGGGGACCCGGTACTACTTCTCGTACCAGTCCCTCTTTGCAGGTGCCGTGGCAGGGTTCTTGAGGAGGGCGAGCCCCTCATCCCAGATGTCATCAAGAAGCGGTACGGCGAGGACGGTCTTCCTTTTAGCCTCGCGCCGTTGGTAAAGGAACCCTTCCTTCTTTTCTTCGGGGCAGAGCTGGAAGAGCTCGGATGCCCTGGAAATCATGGCATGGAAGGATCCAATCTCGTTGCGTGGGGACGCCCGAGCAGGGGGCGATGGGGGACACGTGCCGTCGTCGCCTCCGTCCTCATCTGTACCTGTCGCAGCCGTGTCCATGCCTGTATCATCCCCGTGGGTAGTAGACCGGGGGGAAGGCAGAGAAGGCCGCAGAGGCGGGAGAGGTGGCGTAGGATGCGTCGTCCTCCTCTTATGCGGTGGACTCTCTGAAGGTCCTGGCTCCGGTTCCCCCGTCGGGTCTGGCTCAGGTACCTCCGTTGGGGGAAGGGGCAACCTTGTAACCTTGTCCTTATCTCTGAGCACAAGGACTGAATTGCTGACAAAATGGCCGCCGAGGTTTCCTGCGGCGCCGGAAACGACGGGAGCGAGGGCTCTTGAGGATCCTCGTCTGCGACACCGTCGCTCTCGTCGTCGCCCTCGTCGGGATCCCTCCCGATGGGCAGGGCCCTCTTCCACGACTTCGATGAGCTCTTCAGAGATCGTGTCCGTATCCCCGATGGCCACCAGCCCCTCCCTCTCCTTTTCCGAGGACTTTGTGGGGGTCTTCTCAATGGGCCTGAAAGACGACTCCCTCCGCGGTGGCAGGGAGACTGGGTCCTGAGGGCGCCTCCACTGGTGTAGCCTCCACAGGCTGAGCCAGGGCCGCGGCGACATCCTCAATCGAGGTCTTAGCAGGGTGAATTAAGGCCATCGCCACCTTCTAGACGCCTGGGGCCTTCACCTTGGGGGAGGGTCCGAGCCTCACTCCACCTCTGCCGGAGCCTTTGAGATCAACCGGGGCCTCTCCAGAAGCTTTGGCGGGTTCTCGGACTTCCTCTTACCCGAGCCAGAGCGTTGGCGCGTGGTTGATGGCGCCGGGGAAGATGCGCCCTGCCTGACAGCCAAGGAGCCCAACCGGCGCTCCCGGTGCCTGCGGACTCGCGGTGCTTAGCCTTTTGTTGGGCCCCCGGCGCCGGGGCACACTCACAGGATTTAGACCACCACTCTGACTTCTTTTTCTTCTCGCCTGGCGGGCTCTTACATTCCAGCCAGTTGGTGAGACGGAGGTGGCGATCCTTCATGGTCCGCTCCGACATGTTCCCACAAAACGCGCAGTCCTTCTCCTTGTGCGTCTTGTCCTCATGGAGACAGAGGCATAACGAATGCTCGTCCTCCTTGAAAACGTTCTCAAGGTGGCATCCAGGGCAGGTCCTGAACAGCGTCCCGGGCGTCGAGCTGCCTTTCTCCTGGGCCATGTCCGGGATAGGCCTCGGAACTTCTGGAATCCTCCAAAAGCATAACTCGACAACATTTTCACCCTTGAGGGGCGTAGAAACTCCGAAACGGATCCCTGTTGATCGGATGTAGAAACGGTGGAGCTTGAGGCTCTATTTAAACGAAAATAGAGAAAAATCTCCTGGAAAAGCGGGAAAACGCAGCAAAAGCTCGAGAGCTACAACACGAGGACTCCCTACACTTGAATGTGCGGTAAAAATCTGAGGATGGCTGCCAGGGGCGGGGCTTAGGGAGAGGGCAGTCATTGGCTGGGGGCAGTATGACCCAGAGACCAGTGATTGGTTACTACTAAGAAAGACAGATAAGAAACGAAACTGATACTGATTTTTTCTATACCGAGGATTCCCGGCCTGACGGGGAATATTCATGAGCATGTGAATCCATGCCAGACCCCATGCTGGAGAAAGTACATGTGTCCTGAGCCAAAGCGGACAAGCTGGGCGCACATGGTACAAAGGCAATAGAGAACTGTTCAGAAGTCCTCTGAGCAGTCAGAGAGGATACGTGATCTTGCCTAGAACGAATAAGCAAAACAGACTGCAAAGGGCTGGCAGACTAAACTGTTGACAATTCCTTTGAACTTATTGACATCCGGACAAGTGCGACAAAGAGATACCCACGACGAACTTTGTCAGGAAGAATGAGGGTGAGAAACATGTCGGGACCGGTTTCAGCCTCCTCCTGCACCACTGCTGAGAAGACTGTAAACTTAGGGAAAACGCATGGTAAAAAAAAACTATATGCTGGCTTTGTCAATAATCATGTGCTTCATGAGTGTGGTAGCACCTATAACGACAGCCTTTGTTTTATGGTATATGGAGTCTATACACCCATTGGGAATGTTTTTACCAATAGTTAATATATCCACTACTGAAAGCCCGGTGCAGGTGATTACTTATACCTTGTCCCCAATGGAAGAGAGGCACAGAAGGGTATGGGAACAATACGCTATTACTCATCATGAATATGATGCATGCAATTCTAAAGAAAAATAATTGTTGGGTATGCGCCCATTTACCGCAGCATGCGGGGAAAGGAATAGGGTGGCATGTACAACCATTACCATTAATTTCTGCATGCAGTGCATCGTTAAGTGCAATGTTTTATGGGAAGTAGAATAAGAGTAGTGCGGGTCAATTAGCTAGAACAAACATGAATGAGTTTGAGGAAATAACTATGAGGCCTGTGGGTTGTTCCATATTCCATAAAGCACAAGTGATGATCCCAGAACCTACGCCAAAAAGTATGCGAAAAATAACACGACAAAATAGACAAGATAGATTGTCCCCACCAGTTAAAACATCTGTGATGACGTTTTGTGTAAGAACAGACGGGAACAAAGATGCAATTCCCCCTTCTTACACAGTGAATTACAACCAGAGAACTGTCCCGTTTTGTCTAAAAAAGAAAGGCTCCTATTCAGTAGGAACATTTACTGGATGCATGAATACAGCGGTACTAAAATGGGAAATAGAACCAGTATCTGTGGGAGATCCAGTCTATTTTATATGTGGAGAAAGAGCATATCCTTGGTTGCCCAGAAACTGGGGAGGTACAGGTTACCTAGGTCTACTGTTCCCGGGAGTATTCCTCTTGGAAACAGCAGACATGGCCAGGCTATCCAGATCTAGAACCCGAAGGAGTAGCGAAGGTGTTTTGATAGCAAAGGACGTAGCAAAATCATTCATACCATTCTTGTCCTAGATAGTGAACTCCTATAACACAAGGCAACTGCCCAGAATACTAAAAGATACGATAAACACAGCGACAGATATACTATTTAACATGATGTTGGAAGAAAAGGGAATTAGGTTAATGACGCTGTAAAATAGAATGGCTCGCGAGGTAATCCTGGTTGATTGTGGGGGAATTTGCAAGATTGTGGGATCAGCGTGCTGCATATTCGTAGAGGACTACTCGACTATGATTTTGAAGCAATAAAGAAAAAGCATGTCCTAAGTGCCGAACGCCCTACTGAAGAAGGGGGCTGGGGAATAGAGTCCTGGTTTTGGGGAATTCTGCATTCTTGGGGATTGAAGTTGATTGCGATATTAGTAGTAGTGTTTGGAATATTCATAACGTGCTGTTGTTGCATACACTGTATACCGATAGCTTGCACTGAGATAACTGAGGGATGTACTAAGGGAAGTATGCATATGATAACAAAAAGAAAAACTTATGGCCGGGATAACAGAGAAACAAATGAAATGAAAACAGTGAAAGAATTAATGACTATAGATATGACGATTATGATGCTTATAATAGCATGCAAAATTCAGACATAAGTACTTCAGACTGATCGTCATCAGAGGAGGATACAAGAAATGAATGAGACGTTGCTGCCAAAGGAGGGTTTGTCGGTCTAGAAAAATGGACACCTCTCACGATGGATGGCAAACGCATTTTGGTGGCCGAAGGCCAACCGTCTCATCTACGTAACGATAGAAATACAGGTTTCCGAGTTTGACCAATGAACGGCCATTTTGATGTAACAAGGATCGCCATTTTGTTTTCCAACGATTGCTCATTGCTTTCTGTTCAAATTGCTTCGCAGCACATTTCTGCGTACACTGCTTGACTGTTAACATTGTTGTCTGAACGTGAAAGGACAAGGCCGCGAGGTTAATAAGAGTTTGTTAAAACAACGTAGGCAGCACCGGAGAGGAATGCCCGGCTCCCTCCCGAATGTAGCCTTGAAGCAGAGCCGCAGGGCATTTAATCATTTCACAGCTGCCAGCCAGTCTTGTTATATGGTAGAATATGTTAGAATAAAGCAGCTAAAGCCTTTAATTATGCTCTTCTTACGGCCCCCCCTTTTCCGAGCCCTGTAGAGCGTGTCGGCTCCCAGGACACAAATAGCACCTCATAGATAGCAAGGTCTGGAATGTGACTCTTCCCCCGTATCTAGCTCGCTTACAAGAACAGAAGCACTGTGTTCTGTTCAACAAAGAAAAGATGTCTCTGCACTTGCAAGGTTGCATATTGTTACTAGAATAGATATTTGAAGGGGTCATATTCGTCGGAAGTGTCCATCATCAAACCGAGTTCAAAGAAACCCAATAAAGGGGGGTGTTAAACATGTTGCAGCTGATTGTATGATATGCATTTTGTATATATGTAACTGATTTACGTAATTCACTCTTGCGTCCCGCGAGGTCTAGAGATGCACGTCGCGGGGCGTGAGACCGAGTTGGCCAACTGAGATTATTTGCTTTGCAATAAACCCTAGCTTTGGGAATACAACCTTGTGTCTGGCGTATCTATCGTGTGTGGTGACTTGCCTTGTTTCCATAACGCGAGGGACCCCTTTCAGTCTTTCCAAACTTAATTGAATTACTGTATTACCTTGTGGGTGTGCGTTATTACTGTTAATATGGTAGACAGGTCAAGCTCCTATAACAATTGTAAGCGTTCAGGAACTACCAACCAAATAGTGCCCTTTGAAAAGTATCTAAAAGTAATCTTTGTGTAAATATAATAAAACCTCTATTTAATATAAATGTATGTATAAGTGGTTCTTTGATGTGCATTACTAACTAGGATCAGTGTACTGCCTACAGCTCACATCTTCCCCTTTTGATCAGCCTGACTGCTCTCCCACTCTACTAAGGTTCCTGAGTAGGACAGATTTGAGATCTACAAACCACTGGGATAGTTTTTTTTAAGTCTACTTAACTGTGGACCTTCCGAAAACTGTAACAGATTTCAAATTAGCATCAGTTAAGCACAGGAAGGTCCTCATTCTGATAGAATGGTGGACTCCTTTTTTCACCATGTGTTTGCTTGCTGTTTCCTAGGTCGTTTTCTCCCACTCTAGGTGGGAACGACCTTGGTTGAAGTTTTGTCTTCGACGGGAATCCCTTCTATTCTCTAGAGTGTATGAGAAGGCAGGAAGTGGGGAAGGAGTCCAAAACTCTGCAGCCCTTTGTCTTTCACCTTGCCTAAAAGTAACGAGTTCCCACTGGTGGGTTGGCTGTCCTAAGTGGACAGCCAGACCACCCTTTTCTGTAAACTGCAGGGAGAGTTTGGAGAAGTTGAGCTGCAGTTCCTGATAAAGACCCCCACTCTGGAACGGGCAGACAAGTCAACCACTGGAACCAAATCTAAAGATGAAGTAACAACGGCTGTAACATCTCCAGTGACCCTAGAGCCTGCTGTGTAACGGTAGCCTGATGCAATCCTTCCTTCCAATCGACCTGGGACGAGACAACTCCTACCCAGAGGCTGGTGAGCTCCACTAGTCTCAAGAAGACCTGAATTTCGAGCCATCCCATGATGTGCTGCGGCTTGCTGGGCTCCAAACTGCCAATACCCTGTGACCTTGAGCCAGTGTGCGGAGCACTGTCTTACAAAGTACGATTTAATCCGATTCCGTCCAAAACTATTTTCATTCTTCATCTGGCTCCTGTAAAAGGGTGCCAAATCCACAGAACTGCGAGAATCAGTGAATAAATCTTTGCTGGAAACAACCTCCTCCGTATGCTGCTGCAAGTTCCCATCTAATGTCCAGCTTTTTCATCTCCAGACCAAGAATCCAGGAACCGGGTCTTGTGCTGCTGCATCCTGAAGGCATCTCTCAGAAGATCTTTTCTCCTAAGGCACTGTGTTGACTTTAAGTCTTGTATGAACCCTGTGAGGCATAGTGGGTTGATTCATGTGGTTGGGAGTTTGACCATACAGCTTGCCCAGGCCTAATGATGGAAAACATATAGGGAGTCTTTTGTTAAGCCCCTAAACACTTGCAATTCTAAAGTGAATACTTACTTGTTTAGGAAGATCTCCTATCACTTTCCTGCAACTGAGCCTTACTCTGACCTGCCTACTGCTGGATTCTAGACCACTAGGGTCCCTCGTCTGCCTCAGAGAAAACTCATGCTATAGACTAGAGAAGGATTTCATAATATTAGGATTCTGTCTTGAAAGTAGAACAAGTGTAAAAGTAATTACTTGTAAAAGAAGTTAGTGTGGTAACTACCTCTGTGAAAGAAGTAGTCACAAAGTGTCACATTTATATTTACCCTTCAGTTGCATTCTGCCCCTTTAAAAAGTTTAAAAGTTATCGTACTTGCTTTGAATGTTGTTGCCCCACCTTCTTAAAAATTATAAGTGCTGGTACTCTTATTATTGTTAACTGAATGAGTGTAAAAGCATTCCAAAAAGGTTTAAATGCATTGAACAACAGATTATCATTGTTTAAGTGTACTATTGGGTTTTGCTTTCCCCGATACGCTTTATACAGATCTAAAACAGTCAGTACAACGTGGTTTCATTGACAGTTGCTTTTTCAGAGGGTGTTTTTACAAAAACACTTTGCCGAAAAAACTATCGAAATTTGGTTGGGGGGGCAGATAAGGGATAGGAGGGTCGGGAACAGTTAAAAATAAGCGGGAGAAGGGGGGACCCCCCCATAAATAAATACAAAAAACCTTGATGACTTTCGGCAAAATGTTTTTGTAAAAACACCAGTCGTAAAAATGACTGTCGATATGACAAAGAACCAAACAGTCGGAGAGTCAATCCTTGTCTTTGAGTTGATTGTAGCCCCTCTGAAAAGCACAGTAGGTCTTAAATACCTCAGATTTGTATGTCACCCTTCTGAACTAGGTGGACTTTTTCACAAAAGGTTACTGTGCTAATCTTTGGTGCAAGCCACTACTAGTTAAACAGTGGAACTGTCATTACTGTCACTTCTCTAACAATTGTTGGCGCGAGCCACTAACATTTAGGTTGTTTCCTGAAATAGTGTAATAGGTTAATTGCTTCTGAAATACATTGGGTCTTTCTTGAACTGTAATTGCGGGTTGCTTTCCTGGAATTGCTTAGTGCATTCTAAAATCATTATTCAGTGTTCATCATTGAGAAGCTTAAGCTCCCTCCAGAAAGTACACAAATTGCTTTACTTGCTCTGAACTATATTCTAGAAAGTAATCTCTGTTAGGTGTATAATTGTAACTTGCTTGGTTTATTAAGTGATTTCTGTAACTGAGTGTCACTGCATGACTGACAGGGTCTACCCTTGGATTACTAATGGTGATCTAAAAGTATACATAACCTGGTTTTACTCCCCAAAAATAAATAGTGGACTGCCATTTGGAAATCTGTTGTGGGTTTGACTCACCTTCGCTGCTTATTATAATATAAACAAGGTTACACTTTGGGTTGTAACCCATAAGTATTGAGTTGGTGTTTATAATTGTGTTTATGTGAGAGGTTAGAGAGTAGTTTCTTACCAGTAACTCCATTTCTCCAGCATTGGTATCGTTCATGGATTCACATGCTGTGAATATTTCCCGTCAGGCTGGGAAACCTCAGTAACTTTAACTTAGCGTTTGCCCATGGAAAATGTTGCCACTTTAGTGTCCTAGCAACATTCTTTTTGGGTGCTGCAGGCTACTGTAACGCTCACCTGGTTCCCAAGGAGGCGCGGCGTCGAAGGCGCAGAACTCTGAAGATGGACAGGAAGGGCCCCTCTATTCTGGCTTCCCTGGCTCGTTGGATACCCTCCTGTGCGTGAAAAGGGAGTATTACCAACTGTGGAACAATGCTCAAGCCTCCCACTCCCTTCCAACCCTCCACGATACCTCCTCCACGATTCCCCGTAAAGCCTCACCTTAGGGTTTGGAAGGATGAGCTCTCCATCCTGCTTTTGATGCAGGGGCGCGTTGAAACCCAGTTACTTCACTGGATTGAGGATTGATGGGAGTTCAGGTAAGCTTGACTGTTCAGGTAAGGCGCTGTAAAAGTTCTGTTCAAAAGTTCAAGCTTAATAATAATGTTGGTTGTCTAATTGCAGCAAGCGCTAATGCTTATGTCTTTTTCCCCTTAGGGGCCGGGGTTCGGAGTGCCGGAGATATGGCGCCGACCCGAAGTGAAACAGTTCTGGATGAGCGCTCAGGTAATGTCTTTGCATTCGCTCATTCAATGTCTTTGTCTTTTTTCCCCATAAGGGCCGGGGTCCGGAGATGCCAGGAAGCGGCAGGACCCGAAATGCAGTGGGAATAATCCAGCAGGTAAGACTTAAAAGGAAACTGAGCTTTCCTTATTCCTTTTCTCCCTCTCACCTTTGTTCTTGTCTTTTTTCCTCTAGGCGCGGGGCGTAGCTGAATCCGGAAGATCGCTGCTGAAGATGGAAGCGCCTTGCAAAAGTGAGTAAAATGCAGCGCTGCAGCGATCGAACCGAAATGCCTTTAAAATGATGTCTTCCTTTTCAGGGCCGTTGGAGAAATGACTCCGGGATGCAGATTTAGCAGGTAAGGGCTTTTCTTCTCCTATTCCCTTCCTTTCTCCCCTTGCAGGTGTTCCAGGGTGCTGCAGGCGTGGCTGAAGTCAGGATGCAGAAGCTGACATGGTGAGCGTCCAGCTGCTAGGTGCAGAACAACGCGAAGCATGTGTGGCTGTTCGGGTGGGGTTTAAATAGCCTTGGAAGAAGTTCCTGGTATGTATCCTTCCACCAATCAGGTATGTATCCTTCCCCGACCACACCCGGGTGGTGAAGTAGTCCTACAGGTTAAGTAGTCCCATTCAGGCCTCAAGAGGGCCTGGATGAAGCAGCAAGGTCTGCATCAGGTAAGTGTGCACCCAAGCACTTAAACACATATCCTCTATGAGCCTGCCGCCTAAGGCGCCAGGACTGGGGTCCGCTATGAGCCTGGCGCCTAAGGCGCCAGGACTGAGTCCAAAGGGCCCCGACTTGGGCCCGCTGAGACTTCCCTGGGGAAAATTATGTCTGCCTTTGGGGTTGCTGGGCCCGGCCTGGCTCCTTAGAGGTAGGCATCATGACAGCTACACCAATAGGAATGTGATATAAATAGCCCCCCTCCCTGCGGCTTCCCTTCAGATTTTAACCTCCAAAATAGAGGAAACCCAAACCAAGGTTTGCCGGCAGGAGCTGGCCGGTGGGCACATGCTAGTCCATGAAAGATACCAACGGTGGAGAAATGGAGTTATAGGTAAGAAACTACTCCCTTCTCCAGCATTGGATCGTTCATGGATTCACATGCTGTGAATAGATCATATAGCAGTATGACAACTTGGAGGCGCAGGGCAGGCAAACCACACCCCATGCCCAAAGACATGAAAAATTCAACAAATGACATGTACCCCCAGGCCTGATAACACACATTAAGGTAAAAAAACAAACACCCCTAAAGCTGCAGGGCCTACCTTACTGAAACAGGCATTGGAGGACTGCTATTCCAACCTGCATATCTTCCACACACTGCTGCCCCAGACACTAGTGCCTGGTGAAAGTATGCGGCACCATCCCAGGCAGCCGCCTGGCAAATGTCCATGAGCGGTATACCAGACCATAGCGACGCCAATGACGCCGTGGACCGTGTAGAATGGGCCTTAGGAGTGCCCATCTAAGGCTTATCAGCTTTTGCGTGACAAAATGAAATTGTAGAGGAGACCCAACAGAGAAGGCCTTGCTTGGAAATAGATAGCCCCTTGTTAGAGGGACCAAATCCCACAAACAGCTGTTTCGACCACCTGAAGCCTTGCATAAGCAAGTTCAGATAAAACTTCAATGCCGTCTTGACATTCAGAGAATTCAGGGGTTTCTCTGCCGGCGTGGGCGCATTAGCAAAGAACGAGGGTAAGGCAATGGAAGCAAGTTTGTGAAATGCTGACGGCACTTTCGGGATAAAGTGCGGATTGGTAGCCAGGAGAACCTTGTCCCTCATAAATCTCAGATACGGCAGGTCAATGACCAGTGCCTGCAATTCTGACACCCGTCTGGCTGACGTGATCGCAACCAGAAATGCAACTTTCCACGAGAGGAACTTCAAGGAAGCCATCGACATGTGTTCAAACAGTGGTTTCATCAGAGCAGAGAGAACCAAATTGAGGCTCCACACCGGTGCAAACCTCTTCTCCGGGGGAAATGTCAGAAACCATCCTTTCAGAAAATGTTTAATCAACCGATCACTAAACAGGGGAGTAGCATGGCGCCATCTTGTGAACCTGGAAATAGCCACCAAATGCACCTTGATCGATGATCACACAAGCCCCCTTGCGCAAGATGTAAAAAGAATGGGAGAATCTGGGCCGGAGAGAAGTCCAATGGTTGCACCTCGGTACGATTTATTGGTAGAAGGGGCCCTTGCCGCCTCCAGAATCTGACGACACTCCTGTGAGATACATAGATGACCGAACTCTGCGTGGTCAGGAGCCACGCAGCCAGGCTGAGATGTCGGATCATGATGCCACAACTCTGCCTTTGTCCTGCAACACGAGATTCTGGTCCGCTCCTAGGCGAAACAGCTGTTCCACCGCTAGATGGAGATCTGAGAACCACATCTGCATGGGCCAGAATGGGGCTACCAAAATCACTCTGCACTGGTACTTGTGCACCCACTGGATCGTGCTCTGATTCAGTGGGAACACATACAAGGCCCGTCCACAGGAACGCGTCCCCCATTGACTCCAGATGAGCCACTACTTGTTTTCCTGCGTGGCGAACAAGTCCAGCGGGGGCGACCCCCATTTTCGGAAGATTTTTGCATCCTGCTCCTTCAGCTGCCACTCGTGCAGCTGACTGGTGTCTCTGCTAAACATGTCTGCCTGAACATTCAGAACCCCCTGGCAGATGGAAAGCTACAATATGGATCCCCTGAGCCAGGGACCAATGCCAGACCTCCTGAGCCTCCTTTTACAGGATCCTGGAATGTGTGCCGCCTTGCTTACTCAAATAGAACATAGTGGTGGTATTGTCTGTCAACACCCGCAGCACTGCTCCTCGAATGCGAGGTAGAAACGACTTCAGAGCCCAGTGCCCAGCTCTCAACTCCAGCACCTTGATATGCAACAATGTCTCGTCCTGAGACCATAGGCCCCGTACCTGTGACTTTGAGGTGTGCCCACCACCCCACCTGGAAAGCATCTGCCACAATCATGAACTGAAACTCTGGTTCCAGCAGGGGCATGCCCGTACAAGATTTTCTGTGCAAGTCCACCACCAAAGAGCTTCCACCAGCCCCCCCGTCAACGACCATTTTGTTCGACCACAACCCTCGACTCTGCGACCACCTGTCTGCGAGGAATTCATGCACTGGTCTAATGAACAGGCAGCAATTTGGAAGGAGCAGAATGCAAGACGCCATGGCTCCCCAACAGCGACACGTAACTTCAGACCGAGACCACCGTACAATGGTCCCACTAAGCAGCTTTGGACCACAACTTCACCACTCTTTTGCTGGAAGGTTTCACCAGATTGTCCTGGGTAAGAAACTGAGCCCCGAGAAACACCAACTCCCTGGACGGCGTCAGATAGGATTTTTCGAAGTTGACGGCGAATCCCTGCTGTTGCAACAGGCTCATAGTCTCCATGAGAGACTCCCACATCAGTTCCGGCGACAGACCCCTTAGCAATCAATCATCCAGGTAGGGGTACACATGATGGCCTTCCCTGCGGAGCAAGGCAGCCATCGGTGCCAGGCACTCTGTAAATGTCTTGGGAGACGCCTTCCGGCCAAACGGGAGGACACAGAACTAGTAATGATCCTTCCAGACCACAAAACGCAGGAACTTGGTGTTTTTGCTGCATCGGGATGTGAAAGTAGGCGTCTTCCAGATCTAACGACGCCAGGAACTCTCCCGGTTGCAACGATTGGATGACATCCTGAAATGTGAGCATCTTGAACTTCAGGCCTTGCAGATTCTTGTTTAGTGGCCAAAGATATAGAATAGGCCTCCACTTGTCATTGGGCTTTTTTTAACTACGAAATACCGGGAGTACACCCCCTGGCCCTGTTCCGAGACCGGAACTGTTTCTATTGCCCCTTTCGCTAGCATGAGTGCCACCTCCTGCCGCAAAACTGGAAGATGCGGTTGCGCTATATACGCAGGCGGAATGGGGTCTGGAGGACGCCGAAACTCCAATGAGTGGCCGAGACTTACTGTAACCAGCACCCAATGGTCTGAAGTTATAAGTTGACACTATCGACTTGGTTCACCACCTCGCCCCCCAGCAGATTGCCCGTATGGGCAGTCGGTCATTGTTGAGACGTTGACTGCTTCCCTTTAGCAGCCGAGGCGTGTGTACCCTTCTTATGCTGCGTTTGAAAGTCTCTGCTCTTTTGAGCAGACTGAAACGAGCACCTGTAGCCTTGAGCTGAATAGCTGGAGTGCCCATAACCTCTGACTCGGGAGGCGGCAAACCAGGCATTACCCGAGGCACCACAAAAGGACCGAAACGAGCGAAAAGAACGGCCACTCTGCAGGGAACCTAGACTTCGCTGTCTCAGTATCCTCTTTCATCCCCTTCAGGGCCTCGTCGATCTTTTCCCTGAACAAGTGTTCACCCTCACAGGGCATATCGACGACCTTATGCTGGACTTCTGGGTGAAAATCTGTGTACCTCAGCCAAGCCTGCCTTCGGAGTACACCACCATTATTGATTTGCTTAAAACCTGACTACGCCAGGTCCACTGCAATTTTGATGTTGTGGTTGGCGGCCTCCTACCCCTCACGAACCAGCAGCATTGCCTCCTTGTGGTGTTGCTCCAGGAGATGACCAAGTATCGGGGCCAGACTATGCCACATCTCCCAGTCATACCAGGCCATTATAGCAAAGGAATTTGCAGCTTTCACTGTGGTAGCCCCCACAGTCAGGACCTTCTTCCCAAACACGTCCTGCTTTCTGGCTTCACTGTCTGGGGGCATAACACATTCGTGTTGGCTTCTGACCTTACGGCTAACCGCTGCCGAAACCGCTGACTCGGGCGTGGGCTGCGACACGAGACATTTGGGGGTTGATTCGGGAGCCTTGAACTTCTTTTCTAGCCGTCCCTTCACCGCAGGTTCAGAAAAAGGGTGGCGCATCGTGCGCAGACCCTCCTGCCACACGTGGTCCAGAATCGGGCCAAGAAGAACGCCTTCCATTGCTTTACAATATGGTCAAAAGAGAAAACAGTATTTTCGTACTTCTTCAGGAGCCAGGCCAAACTCCTGACATGCTTTTGCCATCATGGCGTGGTACGCCAACATCATCCGCAGGAGACTGTTGAGCCGGGCTACTAAGCTGTTCCACCTCAGGATCCGTATCCCATGCATAGTCCCTCATTGGCGATGAAGACACCGCCGACAGGGTATCACGCCGAGTACTTTCCTGATCCAAATCTGGCAACTCCTCTTCTTCAGGATGATTTAGGGGATGGCCCAACACAACTGGCAATAGCAAAGGCAACCACAGCGCAGGAGACTTCCTAGGGGCCCCAACCACCGGAGCAAACGGGCTCGGAGGCGGTGGAATTCTTGCATCCAGTTGCCCAAACGACTGGAGCATATTTAACACCTGCAAGGTTAGCAGGGAAGGTTGATTCACCAACGGGTAAAGGGGCAGCCCGGTCCACCACCAAACTAGACGTAGAAGGGTATGCACCTTGTAGACCCAGAGCTGACGGATCAAAAAATAAAAGTCCTGAGGAAACAGAATACGCAACCGATTCCTGTTGCAGAATGTCCACTGGAAGCATGGGCCCAAAGCCGGCAGATTGCCACGGTCCTCCAGTCGGCAACAAGCCCTCTGAATCCAGCTGCGCCAATGACAACAGTGGACCACTGTCTCAGACGGAGCCGACTACACCATTGATGGAAGAGCAGATTGTACCACCACCGTCGACGAGGGAACATCGGTTCCGACAACGAGCGTGTCGTCGACGGAAGCCTCTACAGGCTTAGCCTTCTCCGGTGAAGCAGACATTTTGGAATAAGAACTGGAACGGTGCTTCGACGAATCCCAGCTAGAAGATTATGTATGATGATCTTTAGACTAGTGCTTGAGGAGGAAGACTCCCTTGGCTTCGCCTGGCCTCTGTCTGACGCCGCCTTCTTCTCGGGCCCACCATCGGACCCACCATCGGACCCCTTTGGTTTGCCCCTTTTGAATGATACAACCTGGACGTAGAGGGCTTGCTACCTCTCCCCACCTCTGACGTTGGCAACTCAGGCCGTTGCTTCTTAACGGGGGGGTTCCACCGACGCTGCCCGTCGGTGTGTAGAGGCCTTCCCTGCTGTCACCAAAGACAGCCTCCCCAGGGCCGAACCCACCTCCGAAGCGCGCTAAGTGCCCTCGTTCAGCCAACAGATGAGCCGCCGGATGAGGTCCTTCAAAGTCTTCTGCGAAAACCCTTGGCATATCTCACAGGCATCCTAATGAGTGGGGTACAGACAGACAATCCGTATGGCTATCCCCTTCAAAGACCTCCTTTAGGCCACAGATAGCACAAGGTCTAAACAGCGATTTTTTCTGGCCCACATGACATACTGGCCGGATACGAAAAAGCATGTGCAAAACACGAAGAGAAACACAAGGTGATCCCAACAGTTTGGAGTCGGTTGAAATCTGAAGGGAAGCCACGGGGGCGGGGCTATTTATATCAGACGTCCTATTGGTGTAGCCTGCAGCACCCAAAAAGTATGTTGACAGGACACTAAAGTGTCGAAGTTTTCCATAGGAAAACGCTAAGTTAAAGTTACTGAGGTTTCCCAGCCTGACGACGGGAAATATTCACAGCATGTGAATCCATGAAAGATCCAAAGCTGGAGAACGGCACTGAACTCAAGATTTATCATGGCCTACTTTTATTTCAATAAACCCGTCCTTTTAACAATACATAGTGTTTGAGTTTCTTTGGACCATATGCATGCTACAATTTCTTTGTACCAAGCTACAGCCATCTCCCCCTCCTAAAATGAGCCTGGCTGCACAGTCTAGGCTAGCAAATGTTCTCAAGTGGTATAGCCCTATACTAAGAGTGGATGCAAGTACTGCCTCAGATGTATGGTTTAATGAAGCCCTTAGTAGGACTTTAGAACAACTGCCCTAACATTAATGTTTAACCTATGGAATGTTCTACTCCTAACGAGATGCTGGCGGTACAGACCTGCCCCCTGACATTTTTCCAGTAATCATCTGGAAGTTCTAGGACAAGAAGTGTATTTTCTGTCATTCTTAAAGCCATGATCTCTACTCCCATACACAGTCTTTCTATTTTTAATAACACTATTTGCCTTGGAGTGAATTTCACTGGTAATTTTCTAAAATTTACCTGAATTGAAGCCTTTGTTTCATCATTGTTTTTAACCTTTAGCCCTGATTGCAACTGTGTGCAGCTCTCCAGGTGTTTAAAACCAAGTCTCCCATTGTAAAGGCTGAAGGGGGCATCTGTACTTCTGCCCTCTATATGGTTGGGAAAGAAGCACAGAGCACCCCAGCCAAGGCTCTCAATTGGTAGCGTTGGACGAGCAGCCAGGCTTAAGCTCGCAGGAAGTGGTGCAGGCTGGTTCTTAAGTACAGTAATTCTCCAAGCCCCCACAAAGGAAAATCCGCACACTTATGTGATAAGTTTGTTACTACCATCAAGATTTACATAAATAAGGTGTAGGTGAATATATACATACATAATAACACTTTGTACAGACAGTCCTATTGAAATAATTGCAAAATTATAAACTATGTGGTATCACACTAGACTAAATTCAGTAAAAATGCACCAACTGCTGACAGTTTTAACAGGCATGTGAATTCTTAAGTCCAGTGTACTTTCATATATCAAGGAAGAAAGGCAGCTTAGTTTCAGAACATAGGCAGTATAGTCTCTTGAGACTCAAATAGTAATACCATGTGAGGACATGTTTTGTAATTTCTTGCTTGTTTTATTGGTTTATTTGAAACCTTTAACAAGAGACTGTAAAAAAAATACATTTCATACAATTCTAAACCAAAACATTTCATATGTTTATAGACCTAAGAAGAGGGGGGGGAATCAAAAAGACGAAAGCCATAAACTATAGGTCCCCAAAGACAGCCAGCAATAGTACCAAAACTTTTTAAAAAAATAAAATAGCAAGAGTAAAAAATGTTTAAAAAAAAAAAAACACATGAGAGAGCAAAACTTCCCCTTGCTTCTTGACTGGCTCACGCTTAAAACATACATACTTCACTACTATTCAAGTTAAAATACTGTTCAGTTATTTGGCAAAAGCAAAGACTACCAGGTGGTTGCCCCCCCCATTAAGAATTTGAGCCACCATTTATAATCAGAAAGCATAGGTGATGTTGCAAAAATGACACCCAAAAAAAAAAAATAAGTAAGGCGGTCTGTCAGACCAACACAGTAGTTAAGATATGTCGCAAGGCTTCTGCGTGTTTTAGGCAGAATCAACAATGCACCTGCTTCTCAATCAGCTGTTTGCGAGCAGCGAACAGCTCCCGAGTAGGGTATACATTTAGGTGTATTGTCAGGAAGCTTCCTCTAGCATTTGAACAAACAGGAATTCCTTTAAGTATTTTGGCACATGCTTTGGTGACCTGTATTCCAACCCATAATTTTTCATTAATGCCAAGTTGTTCATTTTGGCTTGAGTCAATATTCAACCCGGCTGCCAGATTTTCTTTAACCAGTGCAGGACTGGATGCTAAGGTCAACACAGAGGAATACAAATCTTTCAGCTTGTTCATGCATTTCTCCTTCCAGGGCCTAAGATGATCTGTGTTAGCCAGTAGGGTGTGGATGGTCAGCTGGGGGTGCCATGGGAACTAGCCGGGTTTTCCGGAAAAGAGAAAGATTTCCATAATTATACAGAATATATCGAGAATAAGCCCAATTCGAAATGTATAGAAGCCATAGGAAGGATCCTCAGGAGTCCCATAATTCGCTTCCAAAGAGGCACCTTCCAGAACATCCCATATTTGCAAAGTAATATTTAGAGACGATTCCGCTCCATAGGTAAGAATTGGAGTTAACTTTTGGTTATAAAAGGTAATCAGAGTCATGGAGAACTTGCATGAGGACGGTAAGCAACCCAAGGGTACTTTCCCCATGTAGAGCCTAGGAATCCCTTATTCAGGTGGCCAGGACACGGCCATTGCTGTGGGATCCAGTTCCTGGGGAGGATCACCCGAGTAGGGGAGTCCGGGGTTATTCTCTGGGAAATAACCCAGGTGAGACGCTGTACCATAATGGGGAGGATGGTGAGGGGAACAAAATCCCTGAAGCTTTTATAAGCTATTCCTGCTCATCATCCCTTCCACCCATTGAATCTCCCTTACCCAAAGGTAAAGCCAACAACCAATTTGCATCTGGTAAGCTTGCTAAGAACCACAACTCCCAGAATCGCATTTTCCTGGTTCCTATCCGAATACTCCCGGTCACTCTTTTCCTACTCCCTTTAATTATTATTTTCTGAACTCCCGGTCCTCTTTAACCAAACCCTACAATTCCCCCTCCCCCCCATTTATTTTACGATAAGAATCCTCGTCATTTCTGTTCGTTTCATAACCCCTTCAAATCCTACCCTTTTCTCAGTTTCCCAATCACCACCTTTCTTATGACACCTTTTCCCCATCCTACCCTGTAGGACACTCAATCTCTAACCCCAACTTTTCCCAATACAAACACTTTCTCACTGATTAAAAACAGACTAATGTTTAAAACAGTTTACCTGACATGTCCCAACCCAAGAGTCAGGCAATTAACCCGAATCACACACACGACAACCCTTTCCTTTCCCCACAGGGAAATAAGGTGGAGCAAGAAAGCACACTATGAACAATGCAGACCGCACAACGTGAGAGCTAACTCCACACAGCAGTTCAAGAGGAGGAGAAAGACGGCGCAAGTTGAGAGGATACCAAGGTGAGAAGTGACCTTGCCGTTAGAGACCTGTGAAACCTCAAGAGAAGGAATCGTAAGACCGCAAACAATTTCCAGCGTGTTGCAGCAGATGTCAACGGTACCAGAGCGCCTCCTCCGCTGACAGCCAAGCCGGGGAGAGACCCATGTCCCAATGGTACCGGCCTTGACTCTACAGACACAAAAGCAAAGCAGTTCATCACAGCCGATGAGTCGAGGGGAGAGCCGATAACGAAACCGAACTGTGTTGAACAAAGTAGCAAGCAGCTAATTGAACTTGGAATAGACAAAGTACTGTTGGCATAAGAACAGGGGAAAGCAAGCATAGAAGAATTTGTTTTTTGGAATACAAAAACATTGTAAGACCAAGGGAAGTGGAGTGTCCCCCTTAGTATTGGGATCTGAGCCCGACAGAGGGAGAACCCGAAAGAAAAGCCATTATGAACCCGAAAGAGGGATGCAGGGAATTGAAAAGGGGTCCAAACCCGAAAGAAGGAGATCCAGGGGTGGAAAATCACCACCCAAAGTTCTATGAGAAAAGAACTGTTAAATTGAATTGTCGAGTATGACAGAGGTCTGCGCACGGAGGAGGGGGACCCAGGGGTGAGACCGTCACCCAAAGCTATACGTTGAATACAACTTTTGTGCTTATTTGTTGAAAATATCAGACCCTCGAAGGCAAGAGACTTTATTGAAAAAGAGACTTAACCATTGAAGAACCCGATAGCTACAACGGAACTGTTGCCTTGTGCTGGGAAAGCTCGAGTGTGTGCTGTGCTCAGGAGTCCCACCTTGCCCCATGCTGAAAACATGGGGAAGGGAGAACCCTGGCAATTACAACCTGACTTCTATTTGTGAACACTTTCTTTATTGAAATCCCTATCCACACTCTTTTGATAATTCGTTGTAAGGATCTGGCAATAATTTTATTTTAGTATTGGCCTTTTTACTTTGACAAGACGCCACCAAGACTGCCTTATTTTTCATTTGATGGTCGAAGCTTGCTCCCATTTTAGATTTAGGTTAGGTATTTTAAATAAAGACCCTAGAATCATGATGACTTCTGTCTGTCTTTACTGTTGCCACCAGGAGTCACTTAAAGAAACCCACCTGGGCAACCTAGAATGGAAAAGTTACGGAGTATCTTACCTTGTCTTTTACAGACCAGTCCAAAAACGTTCAATAACTCTGCTTTTGTTTTACAGATTCTACCACCCCAATGTACCCGAGATGCCATAGGAGAACGGAATACAAGAGGACTCTCCCCTGGACGACTCATGAGGCCAGAAGATTCTTCGTCGTCAGTACCTTTGGCGCCTTTGCAGGCGAAGTGGTGGAGTTTCTTGGCATCCCTCGACGGGACCCTCTGAAGGATGGACCCAACTTAAAAAGGAGTCACTGGGATGCCGAGGCCAAGAGAAAAAAAGTGGAACCAGGTGCTTCTGGAAAGGCAGCACTTTTGGTCTTCGTGGTGGTCTCCTTTGGATGGGTGTTACTCCAGGTTGGTGAAATTAGCTGCGGACTCTGAAAAAGGCCTGGCTGAAGAAGAGAAGACATCTGGGGACCTTGGATGCCTCTCTGTGGAGACGAGTGCAGTGGCAGAAGTAGGTATTTTTGTATTTCATTTGGGTTTTATATAGCACTTTAAGCCAAAACTCAGTACAGTAGATCATAAAAACAATATAATACAAGTGAGAATTAACACAAGCAGTCCATCATGTTTTCCAGAGTGAAGTAGACAAGACTTCAAGGAGTCAGGGAATAAAGAATGGACTGGGATAGCGCGAAGAAAAAGAGGGAGAGCATTCCAATGCAAAGGAGTCAGCAAAGAGAATGATCGAAAATGTGACTGAGCACATGGGGGACAACAAGAAGAAATTAAAAACAGGAACGAAGAGTGCGAGAAGGGGTATAAAATTAAACCAAATAAGAAAGATAATCAGGTGGAAGACCTTGAAGTGATTTGTAGACAAGACAAAGTTTTTATTTTTGTAAACTTTTTTGGTGTCATTTTTTAATTTTAAACAGAACGAGCATCAAAATGCAAACTGCGACATCTCCCTCCCCCTTAGTGCTCATCCGTACCTTCAGGACAGTAAAAAACGCGCATTATCTCTTGCATCACATTTTAATTCGCATTCCCCATTGACAGTCCAGTTCCCGCAGATGGGAATCTGCGTTGATACCCGTGTATTATTGTGCAGTGACTTTCTCCAATGTCCCTGCAGTTGTACAGACCGGTTCATTTCTCAATCTATATTGGGTTTGACCAATCAAGTAGCGTGCATAAGGACCCCCCATTTAGGGCTCTGGACAGGGTTGGTCCATTTTAAAGCATTGTATTCACCCTCCTTATGACAATACAAAATATCTGCCCTCCATTGTCCCACCGAGGGTCTTTGTTTCCCTCCCCATGCTATTACCACCCATTGTTTAGCCAGTATCATACTAATCAGTTTCTGTGTGCTCTTTGGTATCAGTTTGGTGCATCCCAGTAGGGCTATTTACGGATCACGTACTATCTCCACCCCTGTAATTCCGGATACCGTCTCAAATACCTGTGTACAGAATGCTAGTGTGGGGGAAATGGGGGCCGATGCCACGTGTATGAAGTCAGCCGTGGCTTTGCCACATGTCGCACAGTTGTCTAAAACCTCTGGGAAAAAGCCATCTTTGAGTTGGGCAGGTGGATAGTAAAATTGTTGTACCTATTTAAAGTGTATCAGTTTGAGCCTTGCGCCGATTGCCCCCTTCCTTGTCCCTTCCCAGCAGTACTTCCATTCCCCTGCAGGTATCTCACGTCCCAAGGACAGCTCCCATTTCTTTCGGGGAGATGCTTTTGTCTCCTCCCCGACTGTGAGGCATGCAGCATCAATGTCACCCTGCCATCGCAGTGGCCTTGGAGTAGTCCAGCTAGGATTGGCACCATCTCTGGTTGTCTAGGAAATGTGGCAAACTGCTGCTGCATGGCTATTCTCAACCTTAAGTACTGAAACACTTCTAATGCTGCGATTTCCCCCTTGCCTCTCAGTTCCAGTGTAATGAGCGTCCCCTTTGGGAAGAGGTCGCCAAAACAAGTGATGTCTAATCTTACCATAGTGGTGACGCTTCCTTCCGCCGTGGCCGGTACCCCCGGGACATGTATAACCAGCAGTTTGGGAGAATATAGGACTTCTCTAGTTCACATTCTAATCGGGTCCACGCTTTACACATGACCTCAACCATGTTCCGTGATCGGGCATGTCTGCTGGGTGCCGTCAGAATAATGGATCACAGGAGGGATGGCGCTACTACTGCCCTTTCCACCTCTACGTGTCCCCTGAATCAATAGAGGTGAAACCCTGCTTGCACCATGTAGCATTGTAACTTTGTCGCTAGACGGACAACCCTTTACTCATCGGTGGCCATCCATTTAGTACTTATTCCATATATAAGTATCCATTTCTGTCACCAGCCTAACCGAGGCAGGAACCCCCGAGGCAGACGCATGGGGCTTAATTCTCCCCCATCCACCGCCATAGGTGATTTTTGAATCCAACCCCTAACATTGGCTATCCTTAATACCATAATCTATTCCCACAATTTCTGATGACATGTCTAGAAACCTGGTCTTTCCACTCCTGGTCAGTCCTTTCTTTTCCTCCCTTCCCCTTATTTTGCTTCAAGTTGTTCTCCTTCCTTAATTTTCTTCTCTTTTCGTAATTCATTTTCACTAATTGTAATTTCATTAATCCAGCATGTTTAGCTGACCCTTGCATCTGCCAAGCATTACCGTTCAGTAATGAGTCCTCCCTCAAGATGGGTCCTTTTCTCGCCACCCGCGCCGTCATTCGGCAGTCGGGCTACGTGTTTAATTACTCGCAGGAGCCGCGCACGCCTGGCTCCTGTTCACTGTTACAGCCGAGACGCTGGTAAAACCAGCTACTTCGCGTAGACCCCTAAACTGATGGAGGGGCTTTGCGCACATCTAATCTGTGCCCAGACGTGCACCGCCGCTCAATCACTAATTATGTTGTTCTGTCTGCTTCTCTCCCTTCCTGTCTGCGACCTGGCTCGCTGTTCCGTGTGTACCTCCACTCACCGCCGCATTTGCAGTTTCACGCGATTACGCTTTCATTTGACCTTGCATCTGCATCTTAAGGTATGCAGGCTTGAACCTTTTCACTTCTGTTAAATCTGAGTAATTATACAATTCACCATTAACATGGTGTATGTTATGACCATTTTTACAGTGGAGCCCACGATCCTTCTATATTTGGTTGCTTACCACATATATTGTTAAGTTAATTTTTCTTGTTTTCTCCAATTACCATGTCCTCAACTGAGCCATTATTGTTCACACGCTATTTTTCCCTTACAATTTCCTGTCTTTTTAGTGTTATTTTTAAAGAATTCCCACTGCTCAGGTAAATTGCTTCAACCTTTTGGAAATACATTAACTGGATGGCCAACCCAGATAAAACATGCTAACGTATATTTTTAGTTATTTTTGTTTTTTCTCCCCATTCCTTCTTCTGTGTGCTAATTTCTTCTGTGTGCTAATTTCTTTGCCATCTCTTGAATTATTTTTTGTCCTTTTTTTCCCCCATATGCACTGGCACAATTTATTTGGCAATCGAATTACCTTTTCATGTCCTTGATTGCTTCTTTGTGTTTAATATGATTGCTTTTGATCACATGTGCCTGATGTGCAATTGTATGTTGAACTTGCCACTTTTTGCTTTGCTGGTTGGGTTGTTTTCATGTATAATACATTACTCTAATTCTATGTACTGGCCTATTCTGCATGTACATTAACCTGTAGCCTCAGTAGAAGAGCAAGTGCTCGAAACATGTGTCAGGCTACCTTCTTGGGAAATAAACACATGCCAACTGTAATTTATCTTGTGTGTGTGCGCAGTGTGTCTGTAAAATCAACTTGGCCATGTTATAATAGGTTTCAAAATCTGGGAGAGCCAAACCCCCCTCATGTATGGGTGCCATCAATTTTTCCCAGGAGATTCTAGCCAGTTTACCCACCCATATAAACCGTGCTATGGTCATCTTCTGTTCTCAGAAATATTCTCCAAGTACTGCTATGGCATGTTTAGAAATACATACAAAACGGTGGCCGTCAGGGGGTGCGTGGATGCAGTCTACCTCCACGTGAGCTCCCGGATTGACGGTCCTATAAGAGGGTCTGAGCCCTCACTTTGGACCCCCCACCACTGAAATGGTTCCCCCAGGCAGTGAACCTCCCCTGCCTGAGCGGAAAGAAAGAACAGAACACCGGCCACTGAATAAGGAGAAAGACCAGCGAAGCAGGGACTGAAAGCGAAAGTAAATCCAGTCTGTTGCAGGACCAAGTAACTTGAGACGGAGCGGTGAGCACTACCCAGAGAGGGAACAGGCTGTTCCTGAAACAGTGTTTTTCAATCAGAGCGGTCGATGAGACCTCCCCATGCACCCGGGGAGTGCCTCAAAATCTGGGGACCCACCTGATCCAACGGGCAAGCCGTGTGGTGGTCCTCGTATAGAAGACTGCGTGTGCGCTGCAGATACGGGGGACACGTATTGAAGAGGTACAGGTCATTGTGCTGAGGAGAACCGCCCCGGACAGCATTGGGCAGGAGGTCCGATTCCCACGGGACCCCGTGGCCAGTACCGTACAACCCCTCTCAGCCACAGATCAAGCCCGTATGAAAGTCAGTCCGGCTACGAATGATGCACTAGTGTGCCCAAGCGGTGGAGAACCGCCTCTGTTGGCAATCCGTGGTGCCTGCTCTTCATGCCGGAGCATCGACCCCCGATTCAGGGACAAGAAGCGCCAGACCCGCCTCACAGCGAGCTGCCAGATGAGGAACAGAGTACCGCTGGCCTTGCCCTCACCCCACACCTCTGCATCCACTACGGGTTCATGCCGAAGAGCTGCCGGACCCCCCTCCTTCCTCTTTACACTGGAGGTTTGATGCCTCCAAATGGGGGTCTGTCACAGCAGAGCACGTACTCTGGCGGTGGGAGAGCTGTGTAGTGCAGGTGGCTCCCTTCCCACACCGTGGATGCTATGTGGTCCCCACCGCGTATAGGAAACACGGTGAATGCCACAAACAGGAAGGCGACAAGTCGCCCTCCGGGAGAACACATTAATTACTACCCTGACATCTGGCCGTAATAGCGGTAGTGCATGTAACCCCGGCCCCGCATCGCGGGGCAGAGCTCTTTTGCATTACAACCTCAACAGTGACTCTTCCAGAGGCTTCCAATATGGCCTGAACCCTGACCACTGCAGGGAATGAGAACGTATACAAAGAGACCCCAGAATATATTGTGAACTGGTGGGTGCAGCCCATCTCAATGTACGGAGAGCCCACACGTCCATGGTGAGAGTCTGCACACTGGGTGAGAACCATTGCTACAGATTAGGGGCAGGGAGGACAAAGTCCCAAAGGAGGACGCCATATGAGACATAGGGTAGAGGCATGGTGATGTGGGCGAGCCCTACCCTGAAAGAGCATTGATGAACATAGGGATTTTGCTCTGGATGCCATAATAAGCCGCTTGTCCTATATCATCCCGGTTGCAGCAGGGCTTAATAAGTGGAAGTATACACACCAGGGTTGGGCTTACCCAAACAACTTGAACAGAATCAATGAAGGGTTGGGCCCCTAATCTTGGGCGTGTGCCCTCCTTCGAAACCCGGAGCAAAGACTAGTTGAAGCGGCACCAATCACTATCAAGACATTGAGATGTAAACTATTGACTCATGCCCAGTTATCTCACCTGAAGGCGGCTCTAACTGCGATTAGAAGACTCTCCTACCTACCACAAGAATCCTGCTTAAAGTCCAGCCGTCTGTTCCGACCGAGCTTCCTGTTAACACGGCAATCGTACCCTGTGAGCTTTGGGCCCCCAACCTTGGGGTGTGTGCCCTCCTCCAGAGGTTAGGGACCTGCAGAAAGTAGAGGACACTACAACAACATCCCGGTAAGGGAGATTCGAGTGCTATGGTCTTGACTGCTCCCTTTGAAGTGATAGACCCCGAAGAGAAGTCAAACTGGTTGGTACGAAGACTACAAAGACGGAGCAGGAGGATATGCATAGGTGTGGGCACTGGAGTGCATGGATATAAGGAAGAAACGTGCATCATATAGATACACCCCACCCTGCACTGAATCAGAAACCCCACATATATGCGCCATGGCAACCTCAGGGGCTGAGGCCGCAGCAACCAAAGGAGATGTGGCGGCCTTACTTGAACAAATTAAGAACATGAGAGCGGCCATTGGGGGAAAGGTTGATCAAATCACTCAGAGGATCGACAAAATGGAGGAGAGAATTGAGGGAGTCGAAAACAACCAAACCTCATTAAGCACTCTCGAGACACAAATGGACCAGAGACTCACGGAAATAGAGTCCTGAGAAAAAGAATTCTGTCTTAAGATGGACGATTTGGAAAATCGTGAACGACGGAACAACCCAAGACTCTTTGGTATCCCTGAAAGACAAGGTGAATCTGAACAGGACCTCAAACACATGCTCCACGAGATTATGAAGCTTCCATTTGAGGACGACTCCATCGATGAACCCAAGATCGAAAGAATACAGAGAGCTGGGGGAGCAGCGGTGGGACCGAAAACTGTCCTAGTCCGGTTTCACAACTACAGAACAGAATTTTGGAAAAAGCCAAACTGAGTAGGCCTGTCTCCCTTGGAGCGGCAAGGGTGACGATTTTCCAGGACCCGTCTTCATTAACGCCTGCCTTGAGAAGGATGTGCATGGCACTCACAAAGTGGCTAAAAGAACAAGGGATCTGTTATAGATGGGGCTACCCATTTTCTCTTACATTTGAAGTGGAGGGATGAAGTAAAGGCTGAGAGGGGCATAAAAAGTTGCATAGTCGAACTTCTGGGCAACCAGGATAATGAGCAAAATCTAGGCGAGAGACGAGAGGATGACAGACGCTTGCGCATCCCAGGACTAAAACAAAGGCGAATACCAGGGTCCAGGAAATATAGAAGTATGAATGCCTCCCCAAATGCAGATGCCTGAAGAACCATGGAACATTCAGCAGACCGACCTGGAGTAGGATGCTCCGTGTGTTAGGGAGAATTCTCTTTAGGCTGAATTTCCTAACCTAGTGAGTCCCCCAGCAGCTTTGTTGTATTTCTGGAGTTTGTTTTTTCCTCCTGCCAAGAGTGACACTCTTTCTCCCACTCTTGGACATGATTTTTGGTGTTCCTTTGACTGTTAATGTGTTTTATGGGCTATGGGGTCCTTTACTCCATAGGGTCTCATGTGTTTTTACTATGTGTGTTACACAGCACCCTCCGTGCAGTAACGAAGGGGTGTCAGTGACACCCCACCACAGACTCCATACCCTGGGACCGACTACTGTCTCCCAGGGCATGTAAAGTCACCATTGGCTTTACTAGTCCCAAATTATTAACAGAAACCAGTACAAACCATCATATAGTGGACATACTGGTCGGGGCAATTCGATTGCCCCGGGGTCTGTTAGTCGAGGGGGCACGTCTCCGTCCCCCCTGATCGAGTTTTGGCTGGTGGCAGTGGTAACTGCTTTTTATATTCGACCGCAAATATTTTCCTATAGGATTTTCCCATTGTTCGAGGCTACCAACTTTAATTATTTAATTCTCATAGCCGCGAACATACCGCCGGTTTATTTAATTAATATTAATTTGCCGGTTGGTATTTTTTTGCCAGGACTCGATTCTAAAATGGCGTCTGTGTTCTCTTCTGTGACTCCAACCCAAGTCGAGCCCTTTGTTCCACTTTTTGGCAGGCTTCTCCACAGAAGCCTCCAAAAGTGGTGCCACTCTGTCTGGGTACCACAGGGGGTGTGGGAGGGGGTTTAGGCACCCTGGACTGAGTTACCTTGGTAACTCAAGTCGCACTCTTGTGTGATTGGCCCAAGTGGTGAGCCAGCCGGCTCACCACTTAGCATGTTTGATTGACAGCTAGGCTGAGTGAATGGGGGTGTGCTGCATAAAAGCAGGGCTTTGGGGACTGGAACTTCAGAAGTCGCCACAGGACCTGAGAATCTGACGAGGGAGAAGCTGAGCCAACCTACCACGACGACACCACCTGCGGGACCGACTCACCACTTCCCGGCGACAGAGAAGATCTCCTGGCTGGAGAGGCTTCTTCCCCTGACTGGTGGGCACAACCAGTTTTTACCTTCTTTCTTCGCACCTCAGACTGGTTTGTAGTCGAACTGCCCGTGCCAAGCACCCCGGCGGCCGGATAGCCACACCACTGAACCGGGAACGAACGGACAGCTCCTTGTACCTGAGAAACTCCGTGGCTGGTTTCTTCCCTGGCAGTGCAACGGACCCGTCTTCTTCCACGACGAGATCCTCTCTTCCCCCGGACGAAGCACCGACTTGCATCCGCTGCCAGGAACAACTGCCCCCGCTTGAGTCTTCTCACCACTTTAAGGTACCGTGTCCTCCAGGCCTCCCTTTCTAAAGATTGCTACAAGGTAATAATAACTCCTTAACCTTCTGGACTGGGCTGGCCGCCTTGACCCTCTAACTGGTCCCTTTCTTTGGTCCAACTCTTTTTGAACCTTTACAAGACTTTTGTGCACTACAACCGTGTGACCTTGGACACATTTCGTTTGGATCCTCTGAAAGTGGATCAGGCCTCTTGAACTCTAACTTCACGGTTTTACTTTGCCTTCCCCTCTTCTTATGTTCTGGTAAAAGTGTTGGGATCTGTTTCAACTTGTTCTCTGCTTTTCTCTCCCTTTTTAAAAACAAACTATTAGAGTGCCATCTACGTTAAGCGCTCACCGCTGTCTGGAAATAAGTGGGGCTTTACTTAAGACTTGTCTAATATTCTTTTAAGGGAGTATATCTTTTAGTGACCGTGTTTTTGAATTGCTTACTATTAGTGCCTGTGTTTTTCTAGATGTGGTTTTTTAAAATAATTATATCTCTTTTACACCCTGGTCCGTGTTTACTTGCCTATTGTGTTCTCTTGACCTATTGTGAATACTCTGTATACTGCCTAACTCTTCTTGAGGGAAGTCTGACTGCTCAGCCACAGCTACCAAGTGAATCTGTGTGGTACAAACTGCTACCAAGTGGGTTTACTGCCAAACGCCTGTAGTCCTAAACCTTTTGCAGTGGTCCCAGAGGGAACTGCACAGGTTTCTGCCTAACACCATGCAAAGCTGGCCAACGGGGTCTATGATCTACACGTTGGTCCCAGGTGGTAAACCCTGGGGTAGGGCTGCCCCAAGAATGTTCTAAAAACACTGAGCTGGTTGGGCCCTAGGCCACCTGGACAGTGGATAGAGGCCAGGATGCTGATCAACTACTCCACTGAGAATTGTTGTTTAACCTCTTGCCCCCCCCCCCCCCCATGCTCATGACACGGATCGGAAGCACCACCTTGGACGATTTCAAGTACTACAGAGTTTGGACTGGTGTGCACCCTGGACATCTGTGCTCCGGGTGATGTATGAACCAAGGGGACATGTTCCGTATGTGAAAGGTTGGGGATTTGGGGACACATGGGATTTTTGGGGAGTGGGGGGCAATGGGGGCTGAAAGTTAATCTGTTCGATTTGAGGAAAAGACTAATATCCGGTCTCCGCTGGTGGTCCGAACTCGGCTTGGTGATGTTAACCAGGCTGGATCGGATTCCATTCTCGGGGAGGGGGAGTAAGGGGGAGGGTAGGTCTGGCGTGAAAGGGTGGGAACAGGACTCTTTTCAAGCGCAAACCAAGTAGTGACATGAGCGCTGAATCACAAGCGTGATCGCTGGGCTTAGGTGAAAGGTCGATGGGTGCACGAAGGAAGAAATGGCAGTAGAACTAGGCCCCAATAAATAGCCCCAATAAAGACAACCCCTCCTCAGATTCGGAACACTAAATGGCAAAGGCCTGAACTCCCAACAAAAAGGTCCCTAGTCTCCAGGGAGTTTCGAAGAATTAGGCTTGACATGATGTTTCTTCAGGAAACCAAATACGTACCTGGGGAAGAACGCAGGGTTCCAAATCAGAGAATTTATTATTGGGATTTAGGCCCCTTTAGGAAGGCGGGAGTAGGAATTCTCATTAAAAAAGGATTGAATCTTAAGGTCACCAAGGTGTGGGCAAATGTGGAAGGCAGATCTTTGATTATAGTGGGCACCGCAAAAAAAGTAACCTTTACTGTGGCAACACTGTACTCCCCCAATGTGAGCCAATCTAGAATCTTGTTGAAAACACTCCCGAAAAGTATGTTAGAAGCTTCTGGACATTTAATCTGGGGGGTGCAGGGGAATTTAATTGTCTGAGGTGGTCAGTGATACAAATGTTGGGCCATCTTCAGGACATTCGTGATTTCTAGAAGATCAGTTTTGTTCCCCATTCACATTCTAAAACATATATATTTTTTACTATGCAGAAATATAGTGTTACTCAGATTGATTGTCTCTAAGGTGATCCTGAAGATTGCCCAACATTTGTATCACTGACCACCTCAGACAAAGGTGGTACACCGTCAAAGGCTGAAACATGTCAACCGCAAAAGGAAAATCAAAAGTTTTTTTCCTATGTCATGCACATTAACAACAATTGTTATGCTAGAAAGAAAATTGAAGTTGTAGAACCCCGTTTTTTGTAAAAAAGCTATGAATTGTATGAAAGGTACGATTGATTTGAGTGGAAATTTGTAATTTTTTTATGATGTTTTTATAAATTACTATTAAAAAGATTTATGTCTTTACAATATTGCATTTACTTTCAGAATGTGTTCCCAGTAAGGTGTTAACTCTGCTTAATACGTAATCAGCATTTCTCCACCCAGTCATGTGTTCATACAGGACCTCTAGAGAGGGGTAGTCAATCTGTACTTTACTTATTTTCTTCCCCACCTGGCCAGAACGGGCTCTAATGGATAGATTTAGACAACCACAATCTGGCCACGGTAGAAGAATGGATATGGGTCCCGAAATCTAAATTGTTTTGCAGAATAAGGGAACACCCGCTATTGGGCACCATTTGGGAGATTTGGAAGGTGGGGACTGACATGCGGGGAATCACTACGTGGCCATCTCTCCTGAGTCACATCTGGGTGCCGGGGGTCCGGGAGGACATACCAAATAACTTAAGATTCCAACCTTGGTTTGAAACCGGTCCTGAGAGAGTAGGTTAACTCTGGAGGGAGGGTAACTTTGTCACGATCTTAGAACTGAAGCCTTGAAGCTCCGATAGGAGAGAGACCTTAGATAAGAATTGGAGCCGGTTATGTGGGGGAAAATATGTAAAGGAGCCTCGCAAATATCAATAGCAAGCCAGTATAAACTTCACACCATTAAGCTACTACACAGATGGCAATACGATCCACACAGACTGTCAAAGATGTTCCAGTCAGCAAGTCCCCTGTGTTGGCGCCAATGTGGCGAGAGGGCAGACTATTGGCATATGTGGTAGGGATACCCCAGGATTAATATCTTTTGGGATGAGGTCCTGGGATGGATTACGGAAGTGGACGGGATCCAACGCATTACTGAACCACCTCCTTTTACTATTTGGATTTGAGCAGTGTGAAGGAGAACATAGAAGGATGACAGGAACAGCAGAGCAGCTCTTACTGGCTGCCCGGGCCTGTCTTGCGATGCAATGGAAAGCGGCCATAGTAGCAGGGAAGAAGGAATGGTTAAATGTTGCCACTAATATTTGTGTAATGGAAAAAATAACTCCAGCCCTCCATGGGAAATCCACTGAATATGAACTGTTGTGGGGCAGGTTTGTGAATAAATATGTATCCAATAACTAGGAGGATGTCTTCTATAAAGGCCAAGGTCCCAGGCCTGGATGGCCACTGATTACGTCCAGAGAAACTGCCTTATGATACTGACACGTTGCACCTGAGGAGGCCCAAGATGCATCACATAATGTGCCCCAATGAGGCGGCCTAAACCATGGAAAGATAACGAGTGGCACACTACCCATATGCCACGGTTTGGAGATCACTGAATAGAGACAAACACTCGAAGACACACTGTTCCATGGGGGGAGGGTGGAGGATGAAGGGGAAAGTTGTTGTAAAATGAAACTTTAGGGGTTGTCTGGGGACAGGTAAAAAGTTGAAATGTTGATACTTGTGATATGCTCCACACAATGGTAGTGTACTGTGTAACATGTTTTTGAAAAATAGAACTGCATACAAAAACCTGGGGAGCAGTGTCATTTTGACCAGTGAGATTCTGCCATAAAGATTCAATGATAGGTTCATCCATTTTTCATGGCCACTCTCGCCTGGTCCAATGTGCTTCTATAATTGCGTTTCAATACATATCCCGTGCAATATTAATCCTGAGGTATCGAGTAGTGTTGATATGCCACTGAAATCCCAGCTATCCCGATAGCGCTCCACCCCTTCAGTAAGGGGGAACAAGACAGATTTTCCAGCATTTACTGTTAATCCCGAGGGGTCACCAAATCTCTGCACATCTTGCATTATCGGAAAAAGGTTTTGCTTGGGATCCTTAAAGATCACTATATCATCTGCATATAACAAAATCACCCTGTGGTTGTATAAGCGGACCCCCTGGTGCGTGTGAAGTTCCCTGACACACTCTGCCAGGTGCTCTATTGCCAGGGCGAACAACAAGGGCAAGAGCAGACACCCCTGCTGGGTAACCCTCTCCAAGGAAATATCTGGCATGAACCGACCTTTCACCCTGACTTTTGCTAGCAGGCTTGTGTATAACAACTTCACCACATTTATGAATTGCTCCCCCAACCCCATTTATCACAGTACAGTGAACAAGAACGGCCACTCCACTGAGTCAAAGGCCTTAGTGGCATCCAACAGAGCAGCCACTATTGGATCATCCTGTTGCACTGCCGAGATCCGGCCATACATTCGCTGCAACCTGTGCAAAGTGGATCAACCTGGTATGAAACCCGACTGATCCGACCTCACCATAGTGCTCATCAATGGGGCTAGCCTAGAAGCCAGTATTTTGGCCAATATTTTATTGTCGAGAATAATGAGCAAGATTGGCCGATATGAGGAACATTTGTTGTAGTTTGCCCGGTTTGCTTAGTACCACCACCACAGCCTCTCTCATGGACCCAGATAACTAGCCCTCCTTGAGGCTCTGTTGGAACATTTGCAGCAATTAAGGGCTAATTTTGGCCATATAACATTTATAAAATTCAGCCGTTAATCCATCCGGGCGATTTCCCAGATGGAAGGGATTTAATTGCCTGCACAACTTCCTCTAGTTAGCTGGCTTCCCCAGCCACTCCCTCTCCTCACTCTTACACCAATGTAAGGCCACCTGATCCAAATAGGCGTCCAATTCCCCTCGAGTAGCCTGGACCTGAGACAAATATAACTGTTTATAAAAGCAGTGAAACTCCGGAGTAATTTCGGAGTGTGCATATTTATCCACCCTCTGATCGTCCGTTATAGCCATAATCCGGCCCGGCAGGTTGTCCACTTTGGTTGCCCTGGCCAGTGCTCTGCCCAGCTTCTGCCCCTCCCCATATTGCCGTGCAGTCCAGCCATCTTACCCCATATGTATTTAACTTGCCTTTGTGCCGGTACCTCAAAATCCTCCAGTTGGGTTAGAATCTCTGCTTGTTCTGGTTGAGATGGTGTGGCGGATGCAGAATGTAGTGTTCCAGATTCCCTCAAAATGCGCTCCCTTATCACACACAAAGCTTTCCCACAGGACCGACGATGAGCCCACCGAGCCAGCATTTATTTCAAAGAACTGGGTCATCGCCTCATCCAAACCTTTACAAAACAGTGCATCCATGAGGCGATTGCTCTTAAATTACCATGGGGGTCTTTCCTTCTCCCGGCCTACCATTTCAATCGTCATCAGAACCGGGACGTGATCAGACAGTTTGTGTGCAAGGATCGCTACCCCAGTGTGTTCTTCCATCAGTTTATGCGAGACCAGGAAGAAGTCCAACCATGAGGCAAAGTCATGGGCAGAGGGGTGGCGTGTGTACTGGCGCACCCCCGGTTCCTGAACCTCCATATATCCAATATCCCACGTCAAACAGATCCCTTGTAATATATCCGTCCCCTTGGGAACCATGCGGTGAGTATTCCCTGTGCGGTCCCATGCTGGGTCCATGAGCGCATTGAAGTCCCCAGCTCGAATGACCTCCCCTACTGAGAGCTTTCCTAGTTGTTGATCAATCCAATCTAGTGTTTCCAGCTTGTGCTGATAAGGGCCACAGTAGTTGACCAGTGTGCACAGCTTGCCTTGTATAACTCCCCGCAGGATTAGGCCTCGCCCATCCTCATCCTTAATCACATTTGTCTGGCAAAATGCCACTGAGCTGTGAACCATTACACACACCCCTCTAACATATGATGAACAGGACGAGAAGTACCAATGTCACCCCCAGCTGGGTCTCCTGTAAGAATGTGATCCCAACCTGATGGCGTTGCCTATATAACAAAACTTTACGACACTTAGATGGACAGTTCAGTCCCCGCACGTTCCAAGTAATGTCGCCATTTTGTTCTACTGTAGACAGATCACCTGCGCACATCCCATCCTTAATGTGATTCTTCCCGATTTTTCCCCCCGCATCTCCAGCACATCCCTGACCGTCTGTACCCTTCTCTTACCTCAGGTCCCAAAACCGTGGCTGCTCCTCTCCCTTCCCCACCCCCGACAACCCAAATTCGCCAGTATCTTGTGACCCCCCCAGAACCCCACTATCCCCCCAACTTATTACTTCTCCGATACCCCCCGCTGATCACCCCAACTCACAAGCAGTCTCCATGTCCCAACTCTAACACAAAACTTAAGCTTTCGCATGAGGGATAGCCAGGAGACCAGCCATCCGTCACACCTCTGAAATTTCGTGGTTGCAGCCCGGCCACCAGGATCTAACCCCAATTGGATTCAAGTGTCGTGAAGTATGAAAGGATGTATGACACCATGCATTTTCACCCACTGTTCGCTCGTTGCCGGGGGTTCCTAGGTTACAGCTCTAGAAAGGCGTTGGCCTCCTCCAGGCTGTTGAAGATGGCACGCCCCTCATGCTACTTTCGTAGCTTGGCCGGGAACAACATGGCTTAGTGAATGCCCCCATCTTATATCTGCTTAACTTCTGTGTATGTCCTCCTGGAGGCTTGTACCTTGTCTGAGCAGTATGGCAAAAGCTTAATTACGTCCTCTTTGCAAGTCACTGTCCCTTTTTCTCAAGCTTTGCGGAGAGCAGTGTCCCTGTTGCGATAGTTTAACATGCAAGCTATGTTCGGGCGAGGTGGCGCCCCGGAATAGGTCTCCTCCCACTGGGTATCCCGTGTGCTCTTTCCACTATATACACTGCTGAAAAATCCTTGGGTCCCAACGCCTCCCGTATTATCTCCTCAACGAGGGAGTCCATGGTTCCTCTGCTCCACTGACTCCGGGACACCGACTTTCCTTAGGTTATTCCTCCTTGATCCTGACTCCAGGTCGTCCAGCTTGTCGGCAAGCTCCTTCAGCGCTGGTTTCACCATTGTCATGTCTCTAGCCACTGATGCAAACTCGTCCATGACACCGGATGCTCTGACCTCTACCGCGTCCAGTCTCTCCCGTGCTTGTCCAGACAGACCTGCATGTGGTCAAATTTATAGGCAAGTGTCAATTTTTCTGTCTAGGGACTGTATACTATTTTGCAGTTGATTGAACATGTCTTTAATATCTTGGAATGCCCCGGCCGAGTACTTGGGGGCTGCCTGGCTCTGCGATTCCAGGGTGTCCATCACCTTGCTATTCCTAGTTTAAGAGGGAGTGTCAAAGTGTAACTTGGTTTGTTGTTTGCTCCCCTTGCCGGACTTTGACATCTTTTTGCTCGGGGTCTATATACTGTGGACTCGCTGTTCTGTATTCGATTCCTTGTCCCGGGGAGCATCCATCTAACAACTGTTATGCGCCCTGCTATTGCAGCCCTCGTGGGCCCTCCCAGTCAGACCCACAATGTGCTATCTGGGGTGGTATTGTCATGAGCTCTACTCCCGAGGAGCCAAGCCTGGCCCAGCGTCCCCGGAAGCAGGCTCATCATCCACACCCCCGGTTCCAGCAGACCCCTACAGGGGCCCTTTGGACCATGTCCTGGCACCTCTGGCGCCAGGCTCATAAGGAACCACAGTCCCTGCGCCATGGGCGCCGGGCTCATATTCTTAAAGTGTGCAGTAGTGATTGGGTGGACTTACCTGTGGCAGACTATGCTGCATACTCACCTAGAACAATCCAAGCTGGGTGAAGTCCCAGCCACTGGCTGGGAGGGACCAATCCTCTGTTACAGGAACTCTTTTCTTACCTGGGTGAGGCTGGAGGAAGAATACGCACCAAAGCACTTCTCCACTATTTAAACCACGCCCGATAGAATTCACGTGCTTCGCGTTATTCTGCAACAGCAGCAGGACGCTCACCGAGTCGGCTCCTGCATTCCAGGTCCAGACACACCCTCAGCTTCTCGAGCAGCAACCTGTGGATGAAGAAAAGGCACAGGAACATCTACTCACCAGAATTCAGCCACAAGAGTCCAGTCTCCGACAACCTGCAAATAAAGACATAAGGTTAGAAAATGGGCAACACGCTCGCAGCTGCGCTCGCTTACCTTATCCATCCGTGATCACACCGGAGTTCACCGCGGCCTTCGCTTCGGCAGCATCCCAGCACCTGGAAGACAAAAGACATTGTTAGTGGTGTCCGAGCCGAAGGGTTCGCAACTCAGTTATACTTACGCGCTTCTTCACGCGCGGCAGCATCGCACTCAGCATTTCGGCATCTGAAAGACAGAAAAGGACATTATAAAAGGGTGCTCCTTCAGAAGCGACCTCAGATCTTCTATACTCACGAGCCTCTTCTTGCACAGCAGTGGTGGTGTCGCCAACAGCTCCTCGGCACCTGAAGGACTATTACAAGCCACAAAAGGAGACTGAGCCTAAACACTGAAATCATCCAGTGACGTAACTGGATTCCACGCGCCCCTGCACCAGAAGCAGGGTGGAGAGCTCGTCTTTACTAAACCAAAGGTGAGAGTTCGTGGAGACCAGTCGAGTACCAAGAAGTGGGAAAACATATCCAACCAGCTTGTAATTACCCCTTTTTCTTCCACCTGCAGAAAACTCACCTTACAAGCCAGACAGTCAATATTCGGAGGTCCTGCCCAGAGCGTCTTCCGAGTTCTACGCCTCATCATAGTCATAGAAGCAACTGTAGTAGTCCAGTTTGGGTCAGCGCCTCCGTGGGAATCAGGTGAGCGTTACAGGTATGTTGGAAATTAAGGGTCTTTTCAGGTATTCAGATTCCACGTTAATCGACGTGAGCCGTATATGCTTCTCCGTCCAGTCTGGCGGCTTGTTTCACTCCAACATTCTCCTGGCGTTTCCTTTGCCGTGGCCAACGAGAGCCCAGCTCCACTCCTTTATTTGTCCGGATGTCTGAGGTGATTGTGTCCTTTAACTACCGTGCCTTGCGGTAGCCATATAAGCTGCCAAGTCGAATTCCCTTTCCACCCATTTAGTTTACATTGACTTGTATGAAACATCAGTGGCAAGGGCGCCCCGCAGGTGATAGGGTCTCACTGTGAGCCACCAGACCCAACACCACTGACCCTGCCTATCGGATGGTTCGTTCCGCTCTTGAAGTTACCACACAAACCTCGTCCTGGAGCAGACCAGAGCCCAATGCAGTTACTGGTTTATATTGATATCCGATGCTTCAGGGTGTCCGTGGATTGAAATATTGTAATCTGTGGTGGTCTGAAGGCCATTAAGGCATAAGGAACAAGTTACTTACCTGTAACTGTTGTTCTCCAGCATGGGTCTGGCATGGATTCACATGCTCATGAATATTCCCCATCGTCAGGCCGGGAATCCTCGGTTTAGAAAAATATCAGTATCAGTTTTGTTTCTGATCTGTCTTTCTTAGTAGTAACCAATCACTGGTCTCTGGGTCATACTGCCCCCCAGCCAATGACTGCCCTCTCCCTAAGCCCCGCCTCCGGCAGCCATCCTCAGATTTGGTAGCACGTAAAGTGGCAGTATGACCAAGTGAAGAGCCGCAGAGGGGTAGGCGGGAGGGTTCGCATGTGAATCCATGCCAGACCCATGCTGGAGAACAACAGTTACAGGTAAGTAACTTGTTCCTTCTCCAGCATTGGGGTCTGGCATGGATTCACATGCTCATGAATAAGAGAATACATAGCAGTAGACACATGCACAACCACGGGAGGTGGCAACAGGCTCAACATTAAGCAATACAACAACTCAACATTAAGCAACTCTTACCTCCACACCAGGCTCACCTTGGGTGAGCAGGTTGCGCAGCACTGCCTGGCCGACCCTGGACTGCTCCCTGGAGTCCCGATCGACACAGTAGAATCTTGTGAAGGTGTGCGTCGACCTCCACGTCGCAGCCCTGAAGATGTCCAGCAGGGGCACACCAGACAGGAACGTCGTGGTAGCAGCGATCGCTCTGGTCGAATGGGCTCTCGGACGGCCGGGCAGCAGTCGGTTTGCCAACCGGTGACAGTGCATGATGCAGCCGGCGAGCCATCTGGAAATGGAAGTCTTCGAGAGAGCCTTCCCTTGATTCACAGTCCCAAAGTTCATAAACAGTTGTGACGTCTTCCGAAAACTCTTTGTGCGGTCCACGGAGAACTTCAGCACTCTAGCTACATCCAGCGAGTGCAAAGTCCTCTCAGCCAGCGACAAAGGCGACGGGAAGAAAACTGGTAACAACAAGGGCTCGTTGAGGTGGAAGTCCAACGGCACGTTGGGCATAAAGGATGGTGTGTCCTCAGCACCACCCTCGTGTCATGAAAAGTCAAGTATGGAGGCTTGCAAGATAGGTCTTCCATGACAGGAACTTCAAAGGCGCCGAATGCATAGGCTCGAATGGGGACCCCATGAGGTTGGTCAGCACCACATTAAGCTCCCATGCCGGGGCAAGAGCCTTCACCGGCAGGAATGATCGGAATAGTACCTTCATGAATTCTTTCACCAGGCGATGAGACCACAAGGACACCCGTCCCGTCGTCCTGGTATATCAGGAGATGGCAGCCAGATGTATTTTTATGGAGGCGTGAGCCAGTCCAGCTTTGGCCAGCGACAGTAGGTACAGCAGTACTTGAGGGGCCGTAATCCGCAGAGGGTTAATCTTCTGTGCACGGCACCAGACAGAGAACCTCTTCCATTTATGTCCGTAGCACGAGAGTTGAGGACGCCCTGGCCTTTGCAATAATCTCTCTGCAGTCGGCCGGGATGTCGTACCCTCCAAACTCTAGTGCTGCAGGAGCCAGGCCTGCAAGTTCAGCGACTCCGGATCGTGGTGAAGAATGGCGCCTCCTTCTCTGGAGAGAAGGTCTGCGTCCGTCGGCAGCTTGACTGGTGAGGACATTGACAAGTCCAGAAGGTCCGGGAACCAGATCTGCCTCGGCCACGCTGGTGCGACGAGGATCATCCTGCACCGGGACCTCTTGAGCTGGTTGATGAGCTGGAGCAGCAACGGCAGCGGAGGGAACGCATAAAGAAAAAGGCCGTCCCAGGGGAACAAGAAAGCATCGCCCATGCTCCTCGGCTGGGGGAACATGCTGGCGAACCTCCGGCACTTGGAATTCGTCACTGTCGCGAAGAGATCGATTTGGGGTTCGCCCCATCGTCGGAAGAGTCGATCCACTTGATCCTGGCATAGTTCCCACTCGTGGCACGAGCGCAGCTCCCTGCTGAGTGAGTCGGCGATCGAGTTTTATATTCCTGCCAGATGAAGAGGCACCAGAAACATCCCTTGGGTGACAGCCCAATGCCACAGATCCTGGGATTCCTTGGATAGGGCCGGGGATTTGGTTCTGCCCTGCTTCCGGATGTAGAACATCGTGGTGGTGTTGTCAGTGAAGATCCTCACCACCTTGCCCTTGAGGGATGGAAGAAAGGACCTGAGGGCCCAGAACACCGCGCGGAGCTCCAAGATGTTGATGTGGAGAGACTTCTCCTCCGGGAGCCAAAGGCCTCTTGCGTGAAGATCTCCAGAGTGTGCTCCCCAACCTTCCAGGGAGGCGTCCGTCGTCACCGTCACCTGGTGAGCTGGGGTCTGAAAGTCCGTGCCCGCTAACAGATGGGAGCGGGTACCCCACCACCGGATCACCTGACGGAACGTCTCGTTGAGAGGGATCCTGTCCTTGAAGCTGCCCTTCGACTGGATCCAGCGGGCGTAGAGGAACTCCTGTAAGGGTCTCATCCGAAGCCTGCAAAGGCGCACCAGATAAATGCAGGAGGACATCATCCCGAGGAGGGACTTGATAAATCGTACCCTGGCCATGTCCGTGGCCAGCAGACGCTGCACCTTGCCCAGAATGGTCCTGGTCATTTCCTTCGACGGCGAGGCCAGCCGCGCCACTGTGTCGAGCTTGGCTCCCAGAAACAGGGCGACTTGCGACGGAACCAGGTGGGATTTTGGAAAGTTGATGGAGAATCCCAGGTCCATGAGCAGCTGGACGGTCTTCGCAGTGTGCTCCACGGCGAGCTCCCTTGTCCTTGCCCGGATGAGCCAGTCGTCCAGGTAGGGGTAGACGTGGATCCCCCTGTAGGCGCAGACGCGCCGCACCGGTGCTAGGCACTTGGTGAACACCCTGGGTGCCAACTTCAATCCGAACGGGAGGGCCTTGAACTGGTAGTGCCACCCTTGGACCACGAACCTGAGGAACTCGGTGTCTTTTTAGAATGGGGATGTGGAAGTACGCATCCTCCAAGTCCAACGACGAAAGGAAATCGCCCTCCTCCAGCTGTCCCAGCAAATGCTGGAGGGTGACCATACGGAACTTCTGTGCCTTGATGTACTTGTTCAGTCGTCGTAGGTCCAGGATGGGGCGCCATCCTCCGGTGGTCTTTTTTACGAGGAAGTACCTCGAGTAAACTCCGGAGCCCCGAAGCCTCTTTGGGACGAGCTTGATGGCACCCTTCTTGAGCATCGCCCTTACTTCCAACAGTAGTTGAGGGACGTGATTTTCCTTCCTGGCCACAGGTGGAACGCGAGGGCACTTCTTCTGAAACTCAAGGGCGTGCCCTTGGGCCAGGGCGTCCAACACCCAACGGTCGGTGGAAATGGACTCCCACACGCTGACGAACCTCGCCAGCCGGCCTCCCACCGGGGTGCTTCGGCGGGGGCCCGACCCCACGGTCGGTTCAATCTTGTTTGGAGGCCGCCTTGCCTCCTTGTCGACGACGGGCACCACCTGACTTGCCACGTCCCCTGCAGGCTTCCTGGGACAAAGATCTTGCCGCTTGGCGGTAAGTGGAGGAGCCACTGCCGGATCCCTTGGAGGTACCTTGTCTGCCTCCGGAGCTCCGAAAGGACGGCCGTCGTCGTTGGAGCACTCCCAGTGCCCGGGCCGTCTCTGTCTGTCTTGATGGCCTGAAGGGACTCATCAACCACCTTCCCAAACAGGTTGTTCCCGTCGAAGGGCATGTCAAAAACCTTGGTTTGTACGTCCTGGTGGAAATCCGTGGCCTTGAGCCATCCTCGTCGTCTCAAGCAAACGCTGTTGCCCAACTGACGGAAACCGGTGTCGGCGATGTCCGTTGCCACCGTGATGGCGTGGTCCGAAACAATCTCCCCCTCCTGTAGGATTTCAAGGGCCTCAGCCCTTTGGCGTCCGGAAGGAAGTCTAACAGAGGGGCCGTTTTGAACCACAACTCCCTGTCGTAGCGGGCTACGATAGCCAGGGCGTTGGCCGCCTTGATAGTCGTCGCTGCGGATGAGATGATCCGTCGTCCAATCGTGTCCAACTTCCTGCCCTTGCCGTCCGGCGGGGAAGTTGATGTCGAGGCCGATGCCCCCCCAGCTTTCTTCTTTGCCGCCGCCGAGACGACCGAGTCCGGGGTAGGTTGTGCCCGAAGGCACAATGGGGGCAGCGTCGGGGACCTGGTACTTCTCGTACCGATCCCTATTTGCCGGCGCAGTGGCAGGGTTCTTGAGGAGGGCGAGCCCCTCATCCCAGATGTCATCAAGAAGCGGTACGGCGAGGACCGTCTTCCTTTTAGCCTCGCGCCATTGGTAAAGGAACCCTTCTTTCTTTTCTTCTGGGCAGAGCTGAAAAAGCTCGGATGCCCTGGAAATCATGGCGTGAAAGGATCCAATCTCGTCGGGCGGGGACGCCCGAGCAGGGGGTGACGTGGGACATGTCCCGTCGTCGCCTCCGTCGTCATCTGTACCTGTCGTAGCCGTGTCTGTGCCTGTATCATCCCCGTGGGTAGTAGACTGGGGGGAAGGCAGAGCAGGCCGCAGAGGTGGGAGAGGTGGCGTAGGATGCGTCCTCTTCCTCTTATGCGGTGGACTCTCCGAAGGTCCTGGCTCCGGTTCCCCCGTCGGGTCTGGCTCAGGTACCTCCGTCGGGGGAAGGGGCAACCTTGTCCTTATCTCCGAGCATAAGGACTGAATCGCTGACAAAATGGCCGCCGAGGTATCCTGTGGCGCCGGAAACGACGGGCGCGAGGGCTCTTGAGGAGCCTTGTCGGCGACACCGTCGCTCTCGTCGGGATCCCTCCCGATGGGCTGGGCCTCTTCCACGACTTCGATGAGCTCTTCTTCAGAGGTCGTGTCCGTATCCACGATGGCCACCAGCCCCTCCCTCACCTTTTCCAACGCGGACTTCGTGGGGGTCTTCTCAATGGGCCTGAAAGACGACTCCCTCCGCGGTGGCAGGGAGACTGGGTCCTAAGGGCGCCTCCACAGGCTGAGCCAGGGCCACGGCGACATCCTCAATCGAGTTCTTAGCAGGGGCCTTCACCTTAAGGGGAGGGTCCGCGCCTCGCTCCCCCTCTGCCAGAATCTTCGAGATCGACCGGGGCCTCTCCAGAAGCTTTGCCGGGTTCTCAGACTTCCTCTTACCCGAGCCAGAGCGTTGGCTCGTAGTTGATGGCGCCGGGGAGGATGCGCCCTGCCTGGCAGCCAAGGAGCCTGACCGTTCGGCGCTCCTGGGGCCTGCGGACTCGCGGTGCTTAGCCTTTTGTTGGGCCCCCGTCGCCGGGGCACCCTCACAGGAATTAGAAGACCGCTCGGACTTTTTCTTCTCGCCAGGCGGGCTCTTCCCTTCCAGACGGAGGTGGCGATCCTTCATGGTCCGCTCCAACATGTTCCCACAAAACGCACAGTCCTCCTTGTGTGTCTTGTCCTCATGGAGACAGTAGAGGCATAACGAATGCTCATCCTCCTTGAAAATATTCTGAAGCTGGCATCCAGGGCAGGACCTGAACAGCTTCCTGGGCGTCGAGCTTCCTTTCTCCTGGGCTATGTCCGGAGTAGGCCTCGGAACTTCTGGAATCCTCCAAAAGCGTAACTCGACGAAATCTTCACCCTTGAGGGGCGCAGAAAACTCCGAAACGTATCCCCGTTGATCAGATGTAGAAATGGTAGAGCTTGAGGCTCTATTTAACCGAAAAATGAGAAAAATCTCCCGAAAAAGCGCGAAAACGCAGCAAAAGCTCGAGCTACAGTACGAGGACTCCCAACACTTGAACGTGCGGTAAAAATCTGAGGATGGGTGCCGGAGGCGGGGCTTAGGGAGAGGGCAGTCATTGTCTGGGGACAGTATGACCCAGAGACCAGTGATTGGTTACTAAGAAAGACAGATCAGAAACGAAACTGATACCGATACCGATTTTTTTCTATACCGAGGATTCCCGGCCCGACGACGGGGAATATTCATGAGCATGTGAATCCATGCCAGACCCCATGCTGGAGAATCACCTTCCTCCTCCTCAGTTTGTGGCGTCGCACCTTTGTTTTATTTTGTGTGGGTGGGGGCCCCCCAACCCCAGCAGCACCACAGATCACTATCTGCACCACCAAGCATGCGGGATCAAACCCCCTCAGATGGGGAAGGGCATCCAAGTCTCGCTTCAATTGGGTCCCTGAGCCTGTGTGCCCACCCGTGTAGACGGAGTCAAGGTCAGAAATGTTTCAATGCCCCATCTGTCTAGCGTGCCAGTATTTTCAAGCATACATGGTCTACCTCAGTCGCTGCGTGGGACCTCAGGCAAGCGACCCCTCCCCACTCATAGTGCAGTTACTGAGGTTCTTCGATAGAGCTATTATCACACTTGCTGAAAGCACTGCACGTCGCTGGGACATGCACCTCCCTTCCCCTCAAGCTTACTTGTGCCAGCGCCGTCTCCTGTGTGCAGGCTGTGTTCCGCTCTGTTAGGGCCAGTGTCTGCTGCCCCTGCGGTCCAGGTAAGCGCACAGAGCCTGGCTGCATGCTTCCACCCCCTTCGGGACCCAGTCTGTGGGCACTGCTGGCCGCTCCACCCGGAGAATTGAGGCTGGTGCTGCGAGAGTCCTCACCTCCCACCGAGTGCCACCACCGCAGCTCCTTGTGCCGTCACAATCTTGCCTTCCTGCAGCCGTGTGCAAGTGCGATCCGCAGCATGTCTTTATTCACAGGAAGCATCCACCATTGGCGGTCCCAGGGAGCAGGTCGCCCAGACCCCCTGCCCTGCGGGCAGTTATCACGCTTCCCGCGGTGCCAGATTCCAGAAGAGCCTAACCTAGCAGGCCGTCAGCAGTCCAAATATCACCAACCGCCTGCCGCACACCATGGCGGCTGGCCTCTACCATCAGACTATGCCCCGATAATGCTTTTGGTGCGCTCAGCACCGGTGTACAGAGCCCGGCGAAACATCCACCTCTCTTGGATCGGGAAGATGTCAGCAGGGGCTCGCACCCGCTGCTAGCTCTCACTCCCGTCCGCTAGACTCCACAGCTGCGCCGCCCTTCTCCTGGTCTGGGGAACACCAGGTCTGCATGCTCCACACCGGCTCCTCCTTCCCCACCTCAGCCAGAGTGTCCTGGGGCCTCAATGCTGCCTCTGGAACCTCGCTTTCCCGGCAGCGTTTCACTTTGGCATTTCGCCTCGGACTACATGCGAGTGTCCTCCTGCACAACAACGTCTTCGAGGCTTGTAGTTAGTGGGGGAATCTCTGAATATTAGCCGGATTTATTTTGGTGTGTTGGAGCGCACGGGCCCGTGGCCATCTTGGCTGGGCTCACTAGCGCACCCCACCTCCCCCCCACACTCGCTAACAAGACAAGGTTAAATTTAAGTCAGGACTGGAATTTAAGACAGCCAAGAGTAGAGAGAAGAAATGCAATCACGAGTAGAAGGAAGAAAAAGTAGATGGATAGAAGCATTGAAAAAAGATTTCAGGGGAGCAAGATGGGTAAGAGGAAGACCAAAGTGAGCAGTGGAACAGTCGAAAAGTCAGAAATAAATTAGGTTACATATCAAGAGTTAAGTAGCATCAAAGGTCGAGAAGGAACGGGCTTTCCCGAATATTATATAAGTGATAACGACAGGCACGTTGAGTATAAAGAAATGTGGCGCTTAAAGGATAGATCAGTATCTAAATAGTCCCAGTCTGCGAGCTGTGGCACAAATAGGAGCTGGGGAGGAGAACACGAAACAAAAGAGGGAGGAAGAGGAGACGGAATAGTGTTAGCAGGAAAGAAAAGTACCTCAGTTTTGGCAGCGTTCAGTACTGGGAAGTGAGCCGACATCCAAGATTTGATGGCAAATAGACAGTTTAATGTGGACTTCAGGAACAAAGGATGAGAAAGACAGAAAAAGCAGAGTATCGTCAGCATAGAAATGATGGGATCGACCAAAGGAGGAAATAACCTCAGCCAGTGGGGATGTATAAACAGAAAAGAGAAGGGCCAACAACCGAACCTTGTGGGACACTCTGGACAAGCGGGAAAGTGTCTGATGATGTCCCTGCCCAAGAAACCGAAAATGTCCTTTGGGACAAGTACAACTTGAGCCAAGAAAGAACATGGAATTAGAGACAAAAGTAGAGACTTGTGAATAGACAAGACGTTCGAATATATTATAAAAAGATGGGGCAATGGAGAAATAGAACGAAAATTAGAGGCTAGTGAGTAATCACTAGTAGGTTTCTTTAAGATAGGAATAAACGAAGCATGTTTAAAGGAGGAGGGAAAAGTCGAGGTGAGGAGACGCATTAAAAAAAGGAATCGAGATAAGAAACAAAAGAAGGATCGACAATGGGAACAAGCACCAAGGTTATGGGTTCGGACCGAAAGGCAGTCAGGTGATACCGAGCCAACAAGAGGGAAGTCTCATCATTGGTGATTAGCATAAAGCAAGAGATTGTCGCATTAGGAGGCAAACTAGAGGAGATAGTAGTTGACTGCAGAGTAGAAGACTCAATGGCTGATCGAAGGGAAATCACCTTAGAGGAGAAAAATAAGGCGTGTGTAAAAGATCTGAGAAATAAGAATGTTTAAGCTGAGAGAAAACAGTTGTCGTAGAGAGCATGGAAAGAAGAATAGGAACTGTAGTCTCCCAGAGTCTTAAACTTCAGCCAATATATTTTAAGGCGACGAAGAGCATGTCACATAGCATGAAGATGAAAGGAGAGCCAAGGTTGTGGGGTTTACGAGAAGGATAAAAGACAGAGGAAGGGTAGAGAGTCTAGTGAGGACGAAAGCGAAAGCATGATGAATGCAGCCTCATCAGCAGCCAAAGTAGCAAAGGATGAATGGGAATGTAAAGCAGAAATGCATGAGGAAACAAAAAGTGGAGTGTTAAAACTGCATAAATCGGGCAGACAATATGATGGAGGCTGAAGAAAAAGCAGGAGCAGAAGAAGTTGGAAAGATTGAGATAGAAATAAGTTTGTGATTAGAAAGATAGACAGGAAGAGAACAGAAGATGTGGCGAGAGGAAGTAAAGAAGGTCCTAACAAGATCCAGAAATGAGAGAGTAGGGAGAGGAGAACACAAATAGGAATCAAGGATTGTGAGTAGTGGAACAGGTTGAGTGTAAATAAGAGAGATGGAGATTAAAGTCTCCTACAAGTATAAGAGGGGTAGCAAAAGGAAGAATACAAGAGAAATGTGTCAATGCCATCACAAAATTAACCAACGGACCCAGGTGGGAGATAAATAAGAAGAAACGAAATAGGATCAAGCTTACAAAAAGCAGTATATGAAAATTCAAATGTACTAAAGGCTGGAAGAATAGTAGGGATAAGTGCAAATAATGAGCGAAATAGGATACCAGAACCACTGCCACAAGCAGATAGGCGTGGGGTATGGCAGCAGGAGGTGAGAGATGTACAGAGAGAAACAAGAATATTGGTGTAAAAAGATGGAATCCCGGTTTCAGTAACAGAGGAAATGTAAATTCAGTCATAGAAATAGGTCAAGAACAGAGATGGATGTACTATATAGCGATCTGGGATTCCATAGACCCAGATCGATGGAGGTAATATTCGAAGCGCAGAAGTGCGGGGAGGCAGGGTCGTTAGATCAGGTTAGCAAGGTTCCAGGAAGAAATAGATTGCAGATTAGCTGGAAGACATGTATGCGGCATGAGATCGATATGGAGAGAATCAAATTGTAGAGGAGAAACAATGAACCAAGTACAAGAATGGAACTCAAATGGTAACCAACAAGTGAAACTGCTCGGTGTACCGGTAATAGAAGACCAAATAAATCTGCCAAGCACTACATCTGAAGTCAGTAAACAGGCACACCGATGGAGTGGGAATATGAGCGTTGGGCTGCACCATTCCGCGGACAGCCGCAGACAGCGAGGTCAGACTTATCCTGACTTCGCCTGGGCTTTGCCCAGGCCGGATGTTGTAAAGCACTCCAAGCCATTGCATTGGCAAGGGGGGCGTGGTCACAGGCGTCACTCAGCAATGGGGAACGCTGATATTCACACCAGAGGAGCGGGCTGGCAAATCTAGTACAGCTGTTGGGAAAAGAATACATGGTCACGCCCTCACAACCAGGCAGATGATAATTACTGCAGTCCAACAGTGGGTGATGCGCACCACAGACTCAGCAGGCAGCTAGGTCAGACTAGTGTCGCACATTACCTGCATCCGTGCTTTGCCTTTACAAAGTTGTTCCATTAGCATTACGCGCATTTCAAATGCCACAACATAACATTGTGCCTACCAAGTCTTCCCCATTACTGCTACTGATATCTGTGAGTAAAAAAACAACAACAAAAAAACAAGGTATTTACCAACACTGTGCCTGCCTAGTCTGTCCAGTAACTGCTTTGTTGCTTAAACTTGTACTAAACTTTAATTTGCTCACATTGTGCCGTGCCCACCCCGTCACACCAATGTATCCCACCACGCCAACCCAGCCATCACACACGCTTACTCATCAATACACTCCCCACACCACACCTCTATATTGCAATAGTATTCACATTAGCCTCTTTCCAGCACACTTACCCTACGCCACCCTGTTGACCACCAAAACACCTCCCCACACACTCTCTCTACATGCTTACAAGGATAGCCAACACTGCCCCCATAAGCAACCTTACTGCTCTTCTAGGTCCTCGTACCGACCTAGGAACTCTAGGATTAGAGTACGCACCAAGCCCTCATTAGACCCTAGCCTTCCGAAACCCATGGCTAAGAGAAATCTCAAACTAGGCTCTCGCACTCCTATCGCCAACTCACCACTAAACATTACCACTGCCAAACCTTCTCATGGCATGCATACACAACTGAGCCAGACTCCTTCCCGCCGCTTCCCAACACAACCTACCTGCTTTCCTTCAGCCCCAAATACCATCTATCTGTACCCATACAGTTCCCCAATCATCTTCTGCACTGATCAGATATACCCCATCTGACTAATCTTGCACTTGCCGGCTGCACTACCACCTTTTCATTGCCTGTATCCATTTATGTAACTTATTTATTCTTTTCTCTCCACTGTTCTGCACTTTCCACTTCTCCCCCTTCCACGCACTTTTCCCCTTTTTCCCTTCTCCATGCACTTGCGCGTTCTTAACGTCACTGGGCCTAGTAAGATCGTTTTTATTTTTTGTTCTCCCTTGTTTCCCTCCCTTTGCTTGGTCGCGCTCTGAGACACTTGTGTACGAGTGCAATATAAATAAAAATATATCAAACACAATCCCTCCACCACCACGTTACCCTCCCCACCTGTTTCCCACTAGATTCCCACCAGACACCTCCCACCCTAAAAAGAACAGTCCCTCCCATGCCCTCAAGTATGCTCTTATTAACGCAGTCTCTGCCCGCTCACACCCGAGATAAACTACTCATCACCACTTTTGTCTTTGACCTACTTGCCCTCACGGAAACCTGGCTCCCTGAGGCATCCGTCCCAGCAATCTTTTTTTTCCACAGGGTTATTCCATCCTCAGACAAGACGGACAACTCTAAAGGTGGAGGTGTAGCTCTCATTTTCAAGGATAATTTCTCCATCAGGCTGTGCAACCACCCATGGGAAAGTAAAACTGACCTCCTTTCAACCAAACTGTCCCTGTCCCCTAACTGTACCATAAACACCATCATATACAGGCCTCCTGGCACAGCCCCCGACTTCCAAGGGCCCCTTCTCCGCGTTCTAAGTAACCACTTAATCTCCACAAAAACCATCCTGCTCGGTGACCTCAACATAGGTCTCAGTGACCCCAAGGATAAAACAGCCTCAGCCCTAGCCAAGGAACTAAAACATCTTGGGTTTACACAAAAAGTCACTTGCCCAACTCACTGCAAAGGCCGCACCCTCGATTGGGTGGCAGACCTCAATTGCTCATCCACCATAATCTCCAACTCTGCCTACCCTTGGATGAATCACAATTGCATTCAATTCACCATCACCACTGAACCTACCACCAATGTACTCTCCAATTCTCCCCAGCTAAGGTCAGAAGTTCCAACAAAACTAACAAAGGATAACCACCTTCCTTTGTTAGATGTCCAGGAACAAAACCACTTTTCACTAGTGACCCCAACGCCCTCGCTGACATCTACTCTCACACCCTCAACAGAGCCATTGACACCATAGCCCTGTTTGAAGCGAAAAAAGAAAGAAAATCCATGCACACAAAATCCTGGTTCACGGACGACTTACTAACCCTCCGAACCAGCAAACGCATTGCCCCAGCCAACTGGTAGTCCAAGCCCAGTGATTACAACAAAGATGAATTCAAAAGGCTATCAACCTAATATAAGAAAGCAATTTTCAAAGCCAAGTCTAACACCTTCAACCTACGGATATCCAACGCCAATTCTAAATCAAAGCAAATGTTCTCCATCTTTAAAGACCTCATCACCCCATCCACTAGCCCCGACGAGATCATCAAGGATGAAGCCTGGTGCTCCAACATACAGGCAGCCCTGCTAAACAAAATTACCCTTCTCCAAGACAAAATACAAGCGCAACACAAAACACACCTAAACCAGATCTTCATGCTATGCCTAGCACCGTCCCGCTTAAGTCTAGGACCTCCCCCACACAAGCCTCCCACCCCTCTTCTCCTTTAGAGACGTCTCAGAAAGGGAAGTCATTGATCTTCTCCATCATCTTAAACCTTCCATGTGTAAAGGAGACATCTGTCCACCCAACATTATCAAAGACTGCGCTGACTCCCTGGCTCCTCATCACTGCATTTATTAATGCCTCATTCAGGACAGGTACCATCTAGCTTAGCTAGAAAGAAGCCTGGGTCCGCCCTCTGCTCCAAAAAACCTTCCTTATACCCCACCTCCCCCAACAACTAGCGTCCTATTACCACTGTCCCATTCCTCCTTAAAATCCTAGATAAAGCGGCTCACAACCAGATACAGCAATTCCTACAGTCAAACGCCATTTTAGGTAAAAGGCAATCAGGATTCCGTAAAGGCCATGGCACCGAAACAGCCCTCCTGGATCTTAAAAACCAAATAACCGGGATCATGGACAAAGGCAATCCAGCACTACTACTGCTTCTGGACCTATCGGCCACGTTTGATCTCAGTGACCACAAGATTCTCACCTCCCATTACACCAACGCAGCCCACTTCTCGAAACAGGCCTCCTCCTGGATAACCTCTTTCCTAGAAGGCACAGCCATAAAGGTCTTCTCTGACCAAGCAAATGCAGCCTCTACCACCATCCATTGCAGAGTCCCTCAGGGCACCTGCATAGCGCCCACCATCTACAACTTGTTCACCGAGCCCCTTTTCGACAAACTTGACTCCTTCAGCATAGCTTACACCAACTATGGCGATAAGCAAGTTCTCCTCCCTCTCTCTGGCTCGTACGATCAAGACTATGCAGCCCTCCTCCAAATCTACACCACCATCCAAGCTTGGATGGTGACCAACGGACTATGCCTCAATGGCGACAAAACAGAGATCATCATCATAGACCCCAAAGAAATGCTGTCCATACTTATCCAAAAATACAGCAACTTTACCATTGACAATACCATTAGCCCTGTCTCCTCTTCAGTGGAAGCCCTTGGGGGTTTTCCTAGACTCCACTCTGTCCATGAATCGTCAGGTTAGTGCCATTGCATCCGCCTCCGCCCACACCACCAAACTAATAAATGCTATAAAACCATTCCTCTCTAATCAAAACTGCCTCTCCATCGGTCGAGCCACCATTGAGCTAAATTAGACTACTGCACTGCTCTCCTAGCAGTCACCTTAGCAAAAAATCTAAATCCGCTCCAAATAGTCCAGAATAACACGCTTAGGGCAGCACTTAATAACCCCAAAAGAGACCACATCACACTGGCAACCCACTGGCTCCCGGTAAAACAGAATCACTTTCAAGACCCTCACATTAATACAAATGCTTAAGCCTCTCTGCCCCTCCCTACCTATCAAACCATCATCAGGGATACTCCCTCGCACCCCAAGAGAACTCACCATTCCAACCAATAGCGCATCCTACCAATCAAAAGGTCAAAAGCGGGCAGGGGGGTAGGGGAACTGCTTTCTGCACATAGCACCCAAACTCTGGAACACCCTGCCCTACACACTCAGAGCCGAGACACACCTTACTGCTTTCCGCAAAGGCCTATAACCACAATATTCAATTAATATTCCCCCATCCCACAAATATCCATACCTTGCATGTCTTTATGTACTGCCTTTTTAACCTAAGTATGTACATCTTAACAGTCATGTAACTAAGTATTGAAAAATAGCGCTGGGGTAAAGGCACCAGCGCAATGTCACTTTGCGTCCATTTATGTGCATTTGTTTGTTCAAATTAGGGTGTTGCAGACTCTAGAGGGACAGAGGTCTAGACCCCACTTCTCAACAGACAAAGAATGATCCCCTCCAGCAAATGATTCTGCGCTGCACTTAGGAGAATTCAATTTAGAAGACTGATTATTTTAATTGAAGCACATTTTACAAAAGTAAATCACACTTTGCCCATTGATGACACGTGTTTCGGAAAGCAGACCTATTGCCTTTTTCAAACCAGGGCTTTCAAATTAAATTATCAAAAGAAACAGTACGTCAGCAACAAACAATTTACAATGATGTTTCAAATAGTGGTAACAGTTAAGTCATTGGAAATAGCACATCACATAATGTAGACAGAGAAAAGGAGGACGGGGAGTGGGGAAAGATTCAAAGAGGTGAAAAGAATTGGAAACAATGTTAGACAGCACATAAAATTCGAACCAAAATCAAATAGAAAATACACAACAAACAACTTTGAACAGGGTCTATCTCCTTAGGACCTCTGCTTTGTGATTGGGAAAATACAGAGGAAATATTAGCCATACATGCACATGAACGACTGAAATTCTAGGATATGCATACAGTGCCATATTTAAGATCAACATAGGTTCACATCTTGTCTTATACAACGTAAATGACTGATTAGAACGGTAAAGGTAAAAATGAAGAAATTCAAAAGATTTACACCCAGCAATAGGAGAGGCACCAGAGGAGCCCTGTACAAATGTATTCAGATTAAATGCTTGGTTTGCGATCAGACCCGTGATTATGTAAAGAAAATAACATGATTTATTGCTAGTTTACCTGTATCAAATAGGTTTCAGTTTTCTGCCATAATTAGTAATCACCGTGATAACTGGGTTAAATCTCACTGTTGAAAAAATGATAATGAAAACCTTAGTTCTGTTACAAGACATATGTTGTGTGTCTTTATATATATAGGAATATATCTTTAACTGTTGCGGGTGGAGATATATGGTAAGTGTAGACAGTGTCTGTAATTGATAAGCTGGCACACAGCATTTGTATTTCAAATTGAAATAGGAACACTATATGGCCAATTTTTTAACTTTTCTATGATTACGCGATTGACCTGTTTCTGCAATCCTCAGGCGTAACATGCCGAGCAGTAACGAGGAAAGTCAGCATCCAAGGGCGCACAGCCAACCGCAGCCGCGTGTGAAGTTAATGGAGATCACTTACCTTATGATATCTCCACCCCAACATTTGAATATATATTCCTATAGATACAGACACACAACATATGTCTTGTAACGGAATTAAGGTTTTCATTATCATTTTCTCAACAGTGGGATTTAACCCAGTTATCACAGTGACTAATTATGGCAAAACACTGAAACCTATTTGATACAGGTAAACTAGCAATACAATATGTTATTTTTTTTTACGTAATCAAGGGTCTGATCGCAAGCCAAGCATTCAATCTGTATACATTTCTACAGGGCTCCTCTGGTGCCTCGCCCCCATTGCTGGGTGTAAATCTTTTAAATGTTTTCATTTTTACCTTCACAGTTATAATCGCCGATTCACGTTTTATATAACCAGATGTGAACCTATGTTGATCTTAAGTATGGCACTGATTACATATCCTAGAATTTTTCAGTCTATGTGCATTAATGGCTATTAACACCTCAGTATTTTCCCAATCATGAAGCAGAGGTCCTAATGAGGTAGACTGTTTAGAGTGGTTTGTTAAGTAGTATCTATTTGATTTTGGTTCGAATTGTATGTGCCAAAATTTTGTTTCCAATTCTTTTCACCCCTTTGAATCCTTCCCCACTCTGTCCTCCTTTTCTCCGTCTACGTTATTATGTGATGTGATATTTCCAATGACTTCACTGTTACACAATTTACAATGATGTTTCAAATAGTGGTATGTTGTTGCCATACTGTTTTTGATAATTTCATTTGAAAGCCCTGGTTTAAAAAGGCAATAAGTCTGCTTGTCGAAACGTGTGTCAACAATGGGCAAAGTGTGATTTACTTTTCTAAAGTGTGGTTCAATAAAAATAATCAGTCTTCTAAATTGAATTCTCCCAATTTATGTTACTTGGCATTTATATAGTGCCTTATATATCATTGGTATGACCTCAAAGCGCTGGTAGGTTGAACTCCCTCGGGAACTTCAGAGAAAGAGAGATATGGTGCATGGGCACACCGGATATGTGTACAGCTGGTGTGGTTGTTTCAAGATAACTGCTTCTTAGCGGTAGGTGTGGTGCTGAGGAGATCGGTTGGATGTTTTCAGTCTGGAGGGTGGAACCCAGACTGAGTTCTGGCTGTGTTAGGCCTGAGGAACGCCTAAGCTAGCCGGAATGTGGCTGATGAGGTGTTTGTGGGGTCATGTTACTAAGTGAACAGCTTGGCCGAATTTACCATGGTATAGCTGTGTACTAGTTGAATGATGGTGTATAGGAGAGAGTAAGCATAGTAGTGCGATATGGTATTTATCAGTAAAGCGCCTAAAACCAGGTACGAGAGCAGGACAGTGGGGGGTGTACATAGCGGCATACAGCGACAGGATGGATAGGGATAAACATGGGGAAACAGGTACATCTCATATATAGGAGATACAGATATGTACCATCTGCCCGAATGTCCGCAGCATCTGCACCGTCTCTAACATCTGCGTCTTTTGCACCATCCATAACATCTGTGACATCCGCAGCATCCACGCCAAAGACATTCGCTTGATCCGTTCGATCTGTTCCATCTACTCCATCCGTTCCATCTACACTATATGTTCCATATATTCCATCCTTTCCACTCTATCCGTTTCACTCACCCTTTCCGTTTTAGTCATTCTATCCTTTCCATCGACTCCTTTTGCACTTTTATTTTCTTTGTTCGAACAACCATGGATTTCTGTTTATTGTGGCTATTCATTCCATTTGCTCTATGCATCGATTCTTTATGGGAAGAGCCACGTTTGAAGTAATTGGCGGAAAGATAGGTAGTCTTCGGTGTGTCAAATGTGGGGTGGAAGCGAGTTCCATAGAGTGTGGCCAAGGCTGAGAACGAGGATCCTCCTAACCGGACTGAGTTGATGTTGGGTATCACTAAAAGGAGGGTGGAGCTTCAGCTTACAGTGTGCGGTGGGTGGTAGGGTTTAAGCTTGTCCTGTAGGTATAAAGGGCCGTTTTTTTGCACTACTCTGGGTGATGCATAGGGTATTGAAGGTCACCCTTCGTCCAACCGGGAGCCATTGGAGAGTTCTGAGAGCTGGAGAGGTGTGGTCTCTTGGGCCAAGTGCTAGAAGCATTTTGGCTGCAGCATTTTGTGCTCTTTGTAATTTAATGAGGTGGTATGCTTGGAACCCGAGGTAGAGGGAGTTGGCATAGTCCAGTCTCGACATTATAATAGATTGGACAGCGGCAAGTCTGTTGGGAAAGGAAAGGTACAGAAAATGCATCTAAGAATTTTGAGGTGGTAGTGGCAGCACTTGAGACATTGTTGATTTGGCGAGAGGGTTGGGTCAGAGTCGAGAGTGCATCCAGGGTTTTTTTTTTTTACTGTGGTCGAAGTGGTGGGTAGATCGCCCATGGATGTGGGCCAAAGTAAAGGGTGGAGGAGAAGCTTGATGTTGCTGTACACCATGATTTTGGTTTTAGGAGGAGGTGGTTTGTGGTCATCCAACGATCAATGTAAAGGAGTCATGCTGTGAGGTCGGGATGACAGTCAGAGTTTTAGGATTAATCGGGTGTGATCAGCATAGTTCTAGCACAGGATATTGTGCAGGCGGATTATTCCAGGGAGGGTTGACATATAGAGGTTGAACAGTAGGGTTGATAGGCATGCTCCTTGTGGAACTCTAGTATTGACTGGTCGGGCGGCGGAAACAAAGGTGGAGAGTAGGGTCATTTGTTTCCCATTTGTTGTTTTTTTTTTTTTTTAGAAGAGGCTTGACATGTGCAGTTGTGAAGGCGTTCAGGGAAGATTCCTGAGTTGAGGGAGTCATTTAGGATGGTTCTTGCGTACTCTGCTGCGCAGCTGAATGAGAATATTTTTGATTGTGGCGGGGCAGCGGCCAAGCGCGGAGCTAGATGGTTTTCGAGCAGAGAAGGTTGAGAAATGTGTCTCTTTATATTGGTGTGACCAAGTTGAAGGTGGGTGGGTTGTTGTTGCCGTGGCAGGCAGGCGGGTGACAGGTCGGGCGGATGGATTACAGTGGTGGGGACAGGAGGGCCAGTTTGTTGTTAAGAGAAGTTGTTCTGTCGAGAGAAGTGGTTTAGAAGTGGAGAGAGAGCGAGTTGCAGAGGGACAGATGGGGTGGAGGTACAGGTTGGTTTTGTGAATTCAGAAATGATTTTGTGGAGTTCCTTGCTGGGGTTTTTCTCAGTTGAGAATTGTAGTGCACTTTTTTTGCTTTTCGGATTTCAGCTTTGTAGTGGTGATGGTGCTGGGTCAGGGTGGATCTACTCAGGTTGTTTCGGTCTTTCCGCCATTTGCGTTTGAGGGATTTATGCAGTTTTGCAATCTTCAATTCTGGTGTAAACAATCTGGGATAAGGGCCACGCCAAGCAGAGGATTGGCAAGTGGGGGTGAACAGGATTAGTGAGCTATTGAGCTAAGAGTCAAAGGAGTCGATGGTTAAGGGTTCATTACGTGGGATGGTTGAGGGAGGAGTTTGAAGCAGGGCTTTGGCTAGGTCAGGGAGGATCATTAGTTTCTTCCAGCATTTGCGTTGATTCAGGGGTTCTGGTTCACGTATGCGGATGGGGCGGGGGAGCGAGCGAATGGTGAATGGCACAATGAAGTGTGGCACAGAATCATTTGCTGGAGGGCTCATTCTTTATGTAACTAAGTATGCTTCCTTCTGTAACCAGCAATGACTTCTGTAACAGCACCACGATGCCCTAGGGCTGCTGTGCGCTTTATAAATGATAATAAATAAATGGGTGTCGTGATTCAGGAATTCGCAGTTCAGTCTTTCGGATCTTCACTGCTGCAGCCACAGCACGGACCTCTGGACGGATTCTGGTGACCTGCACTCTAACACTGGACTGGACTATGGGCCATCACGAAGGCTGAACCGTCGGGACGCCTTCTTCGGATTTTGGTGGCGGGAAACCCAGCGGTAGACCCTCCGCAGCACACAGCGAACTGTAATCTTCTTTGGCAAGAAAGCATGGTAAAATGTGTCAGATGTCCCTTGAAGGATGGAATTTTCACAGCTCCAGGTGTCAAGCAGCACTATGCAAGGGGGCCCCCCTCTTATGGGCGGTAGACAGCAATCTGGCTTCGAGCAGTCACAAGAACTCCTCCGGACCCTGGGCGACACAACTGTACTTCTTTGGCTCAAGATGTTCAAGCATTTCTCTTCTGAACTCACAAAGACCCCTTACCCGGACGGCAGGCACGGAGGAATGCCTTCCAGGGTACTTCTGATAAAGAGTAGAAGGTGCACCATAGTCCCTTGTAGCTTGGGAAGAGGTCCCCTGTTCAGGTCCTCTCTTGGATCAGTCCTTGGAAGAACACAGCACCTTTCGGGTCACGTGAAGAAAATGCAGCAGCAGCAGACTTACATCTTCCTCCAGCTGGGCTCACGGTACAGCTTATTCTTGCTTCGACTTCAGCTTCTAAACATCAGTTTCAAGATTTGTTTCTAAACAAATTGATGAGTGGGAGGTCTCCAGTTATACACATTTGGTCCCCATTCACTCAGGCTGAGCCAGGAACAGGCATCCAATCATTAACAGGTGCATACATGCATGCAGGTAATAAAGCTCACAGGCAATCAGGCCATTCACTCCATCCAGACTCCCATTACACAGAATGCGGATTGGAGTAAGCGCCCAACCTTTCAGAGCACTACAATGCATTCACTCCAGTTTCACTCGGGCTGTCTCAGGCATTGTGTCATACAACCAAAACTAGACAGCCATAAAACAGAATTTGAGTTCACTTCAGACTCCATTCATACTGGTCCCACCCCAAGGGTGTACCCACAACACAGCCCCTGGGAAGGCTACAGTCAGTCTGACAGGAAGCAGCTGCAGAGCCATATATGGTATTTCCACCCAACAGCCAGTCAGGAAGAAAGGGACAGAGTCAGGGCTTCGCAGGACTTTGGTAAACAAGGTGTAAAGAAAATAGAAACCAAGAGGCTAGAGTGGCCATCTTACCTTTCTTCAGGAATCCATTGATTCCTATGGCAGGGCCACGGTGTACCAAAAAGTGAGGACACTCCGAGCCACTGCCAAGTCAGCATGTAGCTGCCACCAGCCTATACCTTGCTCTGTGGGCAACACAAAAGGTGCCCAAAAAAACCCACAGGTGGTACAAGGGTGTATCCCCACCCATGGGTGGTGTTCACCAAAAGGAAAACATGAAGAGCTTCACTGCCAGAGGTCCAGACTGTACCTCAGTGGCATAAAACAGTCAGAACACACTGAGAAGAGGTAGAAGAAGGATTAGGAAGCTCTGTCCCTCCAAAAGGCATTTCCAGCATCACACCCATGATCCCGTTTCTATCAGCCATTTCGCTACTCCTTGGCAAGTGCAAAGACTCCTTGTGGTCCTGCCCCCATCTTGGGTGAGTTTTCCTCAGGCCGTGGGCCACACTTCCATTTCTTTGGCTCCCTCTACCCCTTCCTTGCTTGCTTGTTGCGCTTCCGTGCTCCGACTCTTCCCTTCCTGCTCATCTTGTCCCACTGACATCGGACTGGTGGATCCATCACGCCAGGTGACCCATGTGTACACCTTCACCATGCAGGATATAGAAATCCCATTTCTCCGCTCCCCTGCGAGTGCAAGTACTCCTAATGTTCCTGCCCCATCTCTGAGTTTTCCTCGGGCCATGATTCCATTTCTTTACCTCCTTCTGTCCCTTCCTTGCTTGTTGCGTTTCTGCGCTCGGACCAGCTGCCCTTGCCTGCCTGCCTGCCTGCCCACACACTTTGTCCCCACCCCCTTGCCACGGATTTGTGGATCCATCGGGTGAGGTGTTCCATGTGTCCAACCCAAAAACTTTCCATAGGCCAGACGGGCACAGGCAACAGACACCTACCGTACCAGTTTGCCTGTTCACCCTTGTTCCACAGCCCCACTGGATGCCACGCTCACTATCTGCAGCTACTTGCAGGTAATAGATGTTGTCACTGATTCTTATCAATGCCGTAGTTGCCACACTGGTATTGTGCTTCTCAGAGGGCTCCAAGTTTAGTTTTGTCACAGTGAATCTAGCCATTGTTTATATTTAGCCACACATGCATCCACCTATAATGCTCCAAATGTAGGACTGCTACTTTGAGCTCACCACTGTTGTGTTTTCTCCTCCCACAGCTTGTCCGGGGGTGGGTTTGCCGTTTTGAATGTCGCCACTAAAGTGTTTTGCCACACTAACTTCAGTCTTTCTTCATCCAGAGCCTCACGCATCCCAGGGACTACAACTGGGTCCCACCGGGGGTTCGGTCCACACAGCCACAAACGCCTGTGATACACAGCAACTGAGTGCACCCACCCTAAACATACATCACTCTCGGCCCAAATGACACCTTCCACAGAATACAGCCGAGTCACACACAAAAGTCCAGCCGCTCACCATTGCCTGACTCAATGTGTCATAGCACCCAGGACCTAGCCACTTCCTACCTTTGTTATGTCTATAAATGCACAAATGCATTTTACAACTCCTTTCACCACTTCTCAATCCTTTGATTTGACTAGGGTCTTCCAAGGGCGTTTCATCCTGCCAGATCTTCAAGGCCATAACAATGGCATTAAGCACTATGGCAATAAAACATAACAGAACATTGCTCACTATTGACTATGCTGGGAAGGGTTGATGGGAGTTGTAATTCAAAACATGCGGGGAGGCAAAATGTTTTGTATGCATGCATATTATTCACTTTTTAAATGTTTGGTTCCCATTTCTTCCCACCCCTTTCCTTTATGTGTTGTGTGAATACTGCCAGGTAGTGGACCTACACAATAAAATAGGAGTGGGTTATGTCTAGGCGGACAATGTACTGTTTTGATGCAGGAACTAGGTATTTTTAACTAGATTTAGAGTCGTTAGGCAGAAACCTGTTCAGTTCCCTTAGGGACCACTGAATATGATTTAGGACTACAGGTGGTTGGCAGTAAACCCAATTGGTAGCAGTCCGTACCACCCAGATGTACCTGGTAGCTGTGGCTCAGCAGTCAGACTTCTCTCAAGAAGAGTTAGGCAGTATGCAGAGTATACACAATAGGTACAGAGACACAGTAGTACAAGCAAACACTGACCAGCGCTTTGGTGTAAAAGTATATTATTATTTAAAGACACTTATAATTTACACTAGCACAAAAAGAGGTAAGTAAATTCAACACACAGTCACTATTACTAGATGTACATCCCTTATTCCTTATTAGACAAGTCTTAGTTAACACCACTTATTTCCAGACAGAGGTGAGCGCTTAACTAAAGATGGCACTCCAATAAGTTAAGGAAAAGGGAGGGAAAGAACAAGTTATTTACCTGTAACTGTTCTTCTCCAGCATGGGTCTGGCATGGATTCACATGCTCATGAATATTCCCCGTCAAGCTGGGAATCCTCTGTAAAGAAAAAATCAGTATCAGTTTTGTTTCTGATCCGTCTTTCTTAGTAGTAACGAATCACTGATCTCTGGGTCATACTGCCCCCAGCCAATGACTGCCCTCTCCCTAAGCCCCGCCTCCGGCAGCCATCCTCAGATTTGTTAGCACGCCAAGTGGCAGTATGACCAAGTGAAGAGCCGCAGAGGGGTAGGTGGGAGGGTTCGCATGTGAATCCATGCCAGACCCATGCTGGAGAACAACAGTTACAGGTAAGTAACTTGTTCCTTCTCCAGCATGGGGTCTGGCATGGATTCACATGCTCAAGAACAAAATAATACATAGCAGTATACACATGCACAACCACGGGAGGTGGCAATAGGCTCAACATTAAGCAATACAAGAACTCAGCATTAAGCATCTCTTACCTCCCCTACAGGCTCACCTTAAGCGAACAGGTTGCGCAGCACTGCTTGTCCAACCCTGGACTCCTCCCTGGAGTCCCAATTGACGCAGTAGAATCTTGTGAAGGTGTGCGTCGACCTCCACGTAGCAGCCCTGCAGATGTCCAGCAGGGGTACACCAGACAGGAACGCCGTGGTAGCAGCAACCGCTCTGGTCGAATGGGCTCTCGGACGGCCGGGCAGCGGTCAGTTTGCCAACCGGTGACAATGCATGATGCAACCGGAGAGCCATCTGGAAATGGAAGTCTTCGAGAGAGCCTTCACTTGATTCACAACCCCAAAGTTCCTCACGAATAGCTGTGACGTCTTGCGAAAACTGTGTGGTCCACGTAGAACTTCAGCGCTCTCGCTACATCCAGCGAGTGCAAAGTCCTCTCAGCCAGCGTCGAAGGCGACGGGAAGAAAACTGGTAACACCAAGGGCTCCTTGAGGTGGAAGTCCGACGGCACCTTGGGCATGAAGGAGGGGTGTGCCCTAAGCACTACCCTTGTGTCATGAAAAGTCAAGTATGGAGGCTTGCAAGATAGGGCCTGAATCTCTCCCACTCGTCGTGCAGAGGTGATGGCCACGAGGAACGCTGTCTTCCATGACAGGAACTTCAAGGGCGCCGACAGCATAGGCTCGAATGGGGCTCCCATGAGCATGGTCAGCACCACATTAAGTTCCCACGCCGGGGCAGGAGCCTTCACCAGCGGGAATGAACGTAATAGTCCCTTCATAAATTCCTTTACCAGGCGATGAGACCGCAAGGACACCCGTCCCCTAGTCCTGGTATATCGGGAGATGGCAGCCAGATGTATTTTTATGGAGGCGTGAGCCAGTCCAGCTTTGGCCAGCGACAGTAAGTACGGCAGCACTTGAGGGGCCGTAATCCGCAGAGGGTTAATCTTCTGTGCATGGCACCAGACAGAGAACCTCTTCCATTTATGACCGTAATACTTGAGAGTTGTGGACGCCCTGGCCTTTGCAAGAACCTCTCTGCAATCAGCCGGGATATCGTACCCTCCAAACTCGAACGCTGCAGGAGCCAGGCCTTCAAGTTCAGCGACTGTGGGTCGTGGTGTAGAATGGCGCCTCCTTCTCTGGAGAGAAGATCCGCGTCCGCCGGCATCCTGACTGGTGGGGACGTTGACAAGTCCAGAAAGTCCGGGAACCAGATCTGCCTCGGCCACGCTGGTGCTACGAGGATCATCCTGCACCTGGACATCTTGAGCTGGCTGATGAGGCGGAGCAGCAACGGCAACGGAGGGAACGCGTATAGAAACAGGCCGTCCCGCGGGAACGAGAAAGCATGGCCCATGCTCCTCGGCTGTGGGAACCTGCTGGCGAACCTCTGGCACTTGGAGTTTGTCGCCGTCGCGAACATGTCGATCTGAGGTTTGCCCCATCGTTGGAAGAGTCGATCCTCTCGATCATGGCGCAGTTCCCATTAGTGGCACGAGCGCAGCTCCCTGCTGAGTGAGTCGGCGATGGTTTTTTATTCCTGCCAGGTGGAAGGGAACCAGAAACATCCCCTGGGCGACGGCCCAGTGCCACAGATCCTGGGTCTCCTTGGATAGGCTGGGGATCGGGTGCCTCCCTGCTTCCGTATGTAGAACATCGTGGTGGTGTTGTCGGTGAAGATCCTCACCACCTTGTCCTTGAGGGACGGGAGGAACGACTTGAGCGCCCAGAACACTGCACGGAGCTCCAAGATGTTGATGTGAAGAGACCTCTCCTCCAGCAGCCAAAGGCCTCTTGCGTGGAGATCTCCGGTGTCGGCCCCCCAACCCTCCAGAGAGGCGTCCATAGTCACTGCCTCCTGAAACGCTGGGGTTTGAAAGTCCGTGCCCTTCGTGAGGTCAGCCCGGGTGCCCCACCATAGGATCGCCCGACGGAACTCCTTGTCGAGGGGGAGCCTGTCCTCGAAGCAGCCCCCCACCTGAACCCAGCGGGCGTCGAGGAAATCCTGTAGCGGACGCATCCGAAGACTGCAAGGGGTACAAGGTAGATGCGAGAGGACATCATCCCGAGAAGGGACATGTTGGACCTCACCCTGGCCACATCCGTGGCTAACAGTTGCCGTACCTTGCCCAGGATGGTTTTGGTCCTCTCCTCTGAAGGGGAGGCCAATTGCTCCACTGTATCGAGCTTTGCCCCCAAAAACAGTGCTACTTGTGACGGAACCAAGTGGGATTTGGGGTAGTTGATGGAGAACCCCAGCTCCGTGAGCAACCGGACGGTCCTCGCCGTTTGACCTTGATTAGCCAGTCGTCCAGGTAGGGGTAGACGTGGATCTCCTGCAGGCGCAGCCGCTCCGCCGCTGGTGCCAGGCACTTGGCGAAAACCCTGGGTGCCGACTTTAATCCGAACGGTAGGGCTCTGAATTGGTAGTGGCATCCTTGAACCACAAACCTGAGGAACTTCCTGTGCCTTTCTAGAATGGGAAAGTAGGCATCCTCCAGGTCCAGCGACGATAGAAAGTTGCCTTCCTCCAGCTGTCCCAGTACGTGTTGGAGGGTGACCATCCTGAATTTCTGAGCCTTGATGTATTTGTTTAACCGACGCAGGTCTAGGATGGGGCGCAAACCGCCTGTCTTCTTCCTGACGAGGAAGTACCTTGAGTGCACTCTGGAGCCCCAGAGCCTCCTGGGGACAAGCTCGATGGCACCTTTCTTGAGCATCGCCTTTACCTCAAACAGCAGTTGAGGGACGTGATTCTCCTTCCTGGCCACGGGAGGAATGCGAGGGCACTTTAGGAATTCCAGTGAGTGCCCGATGGCCAGGGTGTCCAACACCCAACAATCGGTGGAGATGGACTCCCACACCCTGACGAACTTAGTCAGTCGGCTTCCCACTGGGGTGCTTCGGTGGGGGCCCGACCACCCGGCCGGGTTAGTCTTGCTTGGACGCGGCCTTGCCGCCTTGGTCTCCTTGGCGACGACGGCGGGAACCCCCTTGCTTGCCGCGACCTCTGTAGGCCTCCTAGGAAGAGGAGCGGGCCACCTGGCGGTAGGTGGAGGAGCCACCGCTGGATCCTTTGGAGGCACCCTGTCTGCCTCCAGAGCTCCTAAAGGGCCGTCGCTGCTGAAGCACTCCAAGGGCCTGGGCCGACTCAGAGTCGGTCTTGATGGCCTGTAGAGACTCATCCACCGCCTTACCAAAGAGGTTGTTGCCGTTGAACGGCATGTCCAACACTCTGGTCTGGACGTCCTGGTGAAAGTCTGTCGCCTTGAGCCATCCTCGTCGTCGGAGGCAAACTGTTGCCCAGTTGGCGAAATCCGGTATCGGCAATGTCCGTTGCCACCGTAATGGCGTGATCCGACACCACCTCGCCCTCCTGCGGAATTTCTAGGGCCTCCGCCCTTTTGTCATCAGGCAGGAACTCTAGCAGGGGAGCTATCTTGAACCAAAGCTCCCTGTCGTAGCGGGCCATGATTGCTAAGGCATTGGCCGCCTTAATCGTCGTCGCCGACGACGACGACATGACCCGTCGTCCCATAGAGTCCAACTTCTTGCCCTCGCTGTCCGGCGGGGAAGTGGAAGTTTAAGCCGCCGCATCCGCTGCCTTCTTCTTAGCCGCTGCCGAGATGACCGAGTCCAGCGTGGGCTGGGCCCTGTGGCACAAGGGGGCGGCATCGGGAACTCGGTACTTCTTCTCGTACCTGTCCCTCTTGGCGAGTGTCGTGGCAGGGTTCTTGAGGTCAGCAAGCCCCTCGTCCCAGATGTCGAGTAGAGGCACCACGAGGACCGCCTTCCTCTTAGCCTCTCGTCGTTGGTACAGAAACCTCCTTTTTCTGTTCTTCAGGGCAGAGCTGGAAGAGCTTGGATGCCCTGGTTATCATGCCGTGGAAAGAGCCAACCTCGCCAGCTGGGGACGCCCGTGGGGGTGGGGGGGGGGGGGGGGTGACGACGGGATGTCTGTCATCGCCGCTGTCGTCGTCCATCCCCGTATCCGTAGCTGTATCCTCTCCCGACGAGGGGGATGAGGGGTCCACCGGCCTCGCGGGCACAAAGGGCTGAGATGGGTGGACTCTCCTCCGCTGGTTCGGAGGGTTTCCTGACGGGCCTGGTTCTGGATCCTCCGTCGGGGTCCGTGGTAATATCGTCCTTATCTCAGGACATAAGGATTGGATTGCCAACAAAATGGCCGCCGAGCTATCCTGGGGCTCGGGCAATGGCTGCGACGGACGGGAGGGCCGTTCCACTGGGCCCTGTTCGTCGTCCTCGTCGCTATCTTCGATCACGCCAGCAGGGACCGTCCCCTGGAATCAAACCTTCTCGAACCTCTCGTTGAGGTTTATGAACCTCTCGTTGAGGCCTATGGACCTTTCGTTGAGGCCTATGGACCTTTCGTTGAGGCCCCTCTCGGTCTCCACCAGTTCCTCCTCAGAGGCCAATTCCGAGTCTGTAGTGGCCCCCGCCCCCCCCCTCCCCCTGCTTTTTCAGCCAGGGGCTTCATGGGGGTCTTAGCGGTGGGCTGCAAAGAGGATTCCCTCTGCGGCGGCAGGGATACTCTGAGCCCAGAGGCCGTTTCCATTGGCGTAGTCTCAGCCGGCTCCGCCAGAGTCGCAGAGACCACCTCTGTAGAGGCCTTAGCCGGGTGGATCAAGGCCCTCACCACCTTAGGTGCGTCCTGGGCCTTCGCCTTGAGGGGAGGGTCAACGCCTCGCTCCCCCTTCGAGATCGACCGGGTCCGCTCCAGCTCCAGCGGCCTACCCGGGTTCTCGGACTTCCTCTTCTCCGAACCAGAGCGCTGGCTCGTGGTCGAACGTGCCGGGGAAGTAGCACCCTGCTTGGCAACCAAAGAGCCCGACCTTTCGGCGCTCCCGGACTTGCGGTGCTTGGCCTTCTGTTGGGCCCCCGTGCCCTTCCCCAGCCAGGAGGCGAGGCGGAAACAATGATCTTGTTTGGTCCGTTCCGAAAGGTTCTTGCAGAACGCACAGTCCTTCTCCACGTGCGTCTTGTCCCCATGGAGGCAGTAGAGACATCGCGAATGCTCGTCCTCCTTGAAAACGTTATATATTCTGCATCCAGGGCAGTTCCTGAACAGCTTGGATCCGGGCGTCGAGCTTCCTTTGTCCTGGGTCATGTCCGTTGAGGTAGGCCGCAGATCTTCCGGAATCCTCCAAGAAGTGTAAACTCGACGAAAACTTCACCCTTGAGGGGCGTAGAAGAATTCCGAAACGGGTCCCCGTTATCTGAAGTAGAAACCGTGGAGCTTGAGGCTCGATTAAACCTAAAAAATGAGAAGAAAATCTGAAAAAGCGTGAAAACCCAGTAAAAAACTCGAGAGCTAAACACGAGGAATCCTAACACTTGAGCGTGTGGTAAAAATCTGAGGACGGCTGCCGGAGGCGGGGCTTAGGGAGAGGGCAGTCATTGGCTGGGGGCAGTATGACCCAGAGATCAGTGATTGGTTATTACTAAGAAAGACCTATCAGAAACGAAACTGATACTGATTTTTTCTTTACCGAGGATTCCCAGCCTGACGACGGGGAATATTCATGAGCATGTGAATCCATGCCAGACCCCATGCTGGAGAAAAGGCAGAAATTAGGCAAAGCACACAACACAATACTTTAGAAGCACCCAGCAAGGCAGGAAAGTCAAGTCTACTTGTGAGCAAAAAAAGTTCAGAGGCCAGGCTCCCTCTTTGAGAGAACAGAACACTAATGCGCCCAAGATCACACAGTCTTGAAAAGTCTTGCAGGGAGTTCAGAAAAGAATTAAGTCAGCTCAGAAAAGTTCAATTACCAGCCTAGGGCCAACCCAAGTGGTAAGTGGAAGCTTTAAGAGTCGCCCCACAGAGACCGTTGCGAAGGAGGCCAGGCGGACACAGTACCTTCAAAGTGGAGAGGATCCTAGGTGCAAGTCAGGCCGTCGTCCAGAGGAAGAGATGGTCTCGACGTGGAGGAAAGCTGAAGGTCGTTGCACTGCCAGGGAAGAAACCAGCCGTTGAGTTCTCCGGTTAAAAGTTAAGACCCTTTTATTCGTGGTGGTGGAAAAACCGTGGTATTCCGGTTGCCGGGGTGCTTGGCACTGGCAAGGCGGCCATGAGATGATCCGGGAAGGCGATAAAACGGGCAAACTGGTTATCCCCACCAGTCAAAGGAAGACGACTCTCCGGACTGGAGATCTCCTCTGTCGTCGGAAAAGTGGTGAGACGGTTCACCAGGGCTCCACCGGTGGTGTCGTATTTGCAGGTCGGCTCAGCTTCTCCCTCTTCGGATTCTTTAGGTCCTATGGCGACTTCTGAAGTTCCAGTCCCCAAAGCCCTGCTTTTATGCAGCAAACCCCCATTCATTCAGCCTAGCTGTCAATCAAACATGCTAAGTGGTGAGCCGGGCGGCTCACCACTTGGGCCAATCACACAAGAGTGCGACTTGAGTTGCCAAGGCAACTCAGTCCAGGGTGCCTTAACCCCCTCCCACACCCCCTGTGGTACCCAGACAGAGTGGCACCACTTTGAGGCTTCTGTGGAGAAGCCCGCCAAAAAGTGGAACAAAGGGCCCAACTTGGGTTGGAGTCACAGAAGCAAACACAAATGCCATTTTGGAACCGAGTTTCGGCAAAAATTACCAACCGGTGGTTTAATATTAATTTAATAAACCAGTGGTATGTTCGAGGCTATATTACAAAGTGGTAGCCTCGAACAATGGGAAAATCCGATAGGAAAATATTTGCGGTCGAATATAAAAAGCAGTATCCACTGCCACCAGCCAAAACTCGATCAGGGGGGACGGATATGTGCCCCCTCAAACAACAGACCCCGGGGCAATCGAATTGCCCCGACCAGTACGTCCACAATATGATGGTTTGTACTGGTTTCTGTTCATAATTTGGGACTAGTAAAGCCAATGGTGACTTTACATGCCCTGGGAGACAGTAGTCAGTCCCAGGGTATGGAGTCTGTTTGGGGGTCGCTACAACACCCCAGGGTTATGGCACAGAGGGTGCTGTGTAACCCACATACCAAAAACACATGAAGCCCTATGGGGTAAAGGGCCCCATAGCCCATAAAACACATTCAAAGGAACAACTCAAATCATGTCTAAGAGTGGGAGAGAAAGTCTCACTCTTAGCAGGAGAAAAAAATAAACCCCAAAAAATCCAACAAAGCTGCCAGGGGACTCAATAGGTTTGGGAAATTAGCCTTTACAGAGAATTCTCCCTAACAAGAGTGTCTGGTTCCCTTTTACGCCCACACCCCTCTGCCATTATTTTTGTGACCATTTTCAGATAATAGAGAGTGAGAAGAGTCCTCAAAGACATTCTTATAATTGTAAGAGCTATTTTGATAAGTATATTTTGTTTAAATGAGGGGGAACAATATCAGTGATGTCCACCTAATGCACAGTCCAACCCCAACATTCTGGGTAAAAAATAGGTAGTGTTCAAAATGCTAAGTTACTTAAATGAAAAATGAAAGTTCAATCCAGAGAAAGGTAGTCTTCAGTTTTATGCAGGAGAAATAAGCACAATGTTCCACAGGGTGGTCAGTCATATCGAGAAAAAAAAATGTTGAAAAAAAAAATTGATTTTTTTATTTATATATTTTTTGGGGGGGTTCGCGAGTAAAAAAAAGGTAAAAACAAAAAAAAGGGGGTTGGGGAACCCCCCATTTCGAATAAAAAACGTAGTGAAAAAGAAATTCGATTTTTTTTCCCCGACATTTTTTTGAAAAAATGACTTTCGACATTTTTGTATTCCATATTATCACTATGAACCGTTCCACAGATATCTGCTCTACAAAAACTAAATTGACCTGCCTGCACCAATCTAACACTTTCCCACCACACAAGAAATTCTATGATCCATTTTACAAATACATCTATTTAGTTCTGAATAACTAAAAGACATTCCATTGACACTTCTGCTGTTTGTCGGTTAACATCTACCAATATCCTTGACTTCACAAGAGCATCTAAATATTACATACAAGGTCACATCTGTAAATGCATCAAGAATAAACCTTTACTTTCCCCAAAGGCATCCACTATTTACAGAATCAGAAAACTTCTGCAGATTGCACAGCTGCTCACGTAAATATGGTGCAGGGGCTTTCTAACATGTATGTCATTTTCAATATGCATACAATGACTGGCGTTAGCAAACTGCCGCCTTTGGAAAGTAATGTTCACCATTCAAAATATGTACACAATCTCATTGCTCCCATCCAACCTGGAAGAGTATTCACACTGCATTGAATGGTACATGAACCCTTGCCACTTCACACAATTTCCCCATGTGCAGTCCTAATCAAGAGGTTGCATAGATTTGATATTTTACACTATTTTCCTTGAACAATAATGAGCCCTCCAAGTTAACTCTGATCCACAAATATTTAATAACTGCTCTCACTGGCAGCAAATTGTCAATGTCTGGTAATGTCATGAAGCTTCATATCCAGAATGATCCACTATGCCGGTAGAAACAAACAGATCCTATTTAAATTGGGCTTAATTTTACAAAAACAAAACTGCACATAAGTGCTGTTAATTTACAATGCACACAATACAAATGCAATTGATTTAATGGAAATTTAAGCTCATTTAGCCCTTTATTGTAATGTAGACCAGTGCATTTTTCCATAAACTGCGTGTGTCCATTTAAAACGAATGCCCACCTTTTGGTTACAGACCGCCCACTCCAGGGAATTAATGGTCAAGTCTAAAAGGCAATCTAGATTTATAGTGGGGATTTGGACTTTGTCGTTTCCTTTTTTATTTTTTCTTTGAAAGTGTAAATGTATCGTATGCCATTGAACTGAACTGCATTTTTGTAAAAGTTATTTATACTATACACAAATAAATTGCAGTTTCCTATTGTTGGCATCCTCCCATATTGGAATCCCTCACCCAGCAAGCTCCCCCAAGCTGATAAGCACATGTTCCCATATGTACTGCTCATCGCCTTAGAATATGATCAACCTTTCTGCGCCCTCTAGGGAATCTCAGCTGTACAGTTGAAAGCTTCCTTCCATCCATATCCTACTTCCCTCATAACTACAAGCAGCCTATTTTATAATCATAGTATCCTGCCCAGGGGTATTTTGATGTGGCTTATTTCCAATGGCTTATTCTATAATTGCACTCCTACAGAAAACACGATATTGTGAATTCAGACCTTGTGAGCAGAATAACTAGTGGCAGCAAAAATGACTCATTGTTGACAGCAATTTTGTTTTTTCCATATGTTTGACAGGAATGTGTCGACTTCATTAAACAAAGACCATCTAGGTCTATAGCTCCGAATGAAAAATGTGACAGCACATTTATTTATGATGTTATTAATTTCTCATTATTGTATTTAGAATTGTAGGAAATGCAAATTGGTGTCAAATTACAGAGGAGTTTTTAATCTACAAAAGACTATTGGTTTCAGGATCCTATCATTGTTAAATTAATGGGAAGACATTGCGCTTTTTAAGATGGGAAATGCACCAACATGAATTTATTTCCACAAAAAGTCCTCTGTTTTCCAGCAGAGAAACTAGACCCTCCCTAGTGGTCTGGAAAGTGGGACCTCATTGGGTGAGACTCCCCTCCAAGGGACAAGGACTACCATTACTTCAAGGAACTCCAAAGAACAAAATGCAATGTCTATATATTAGAAGTATCTCTGGTTTGCATCCAACAAACAGTAACATTGGTTTCATTTCTTTCGCTTTAGATACTACAGTATTCCATTTGAAATCAGCTGAAGAGGAACGAAACGCCCCTTTGAAATATTGGAGCAAGTATAAAGCATCAACAAATGGTGCCATTTCTTCAATCTCTTTGGCTTCAGGTATGATCTAATATGGCATTTATAACGTGCCTATACCCAAGTGTTTCAAGGCGCGACGAGGCAAGGGAGAGGGAACAAAGAGAAACAGACAACGATCCTACTAGGCCAGGTGTCATTCAGATCGCAAAATGCATCTTGCCTGAACTCCACAGTCAAAGAACAGCAACACACGCCTTTTATTTGTGACGATGTGCATAAAACGAGGAACCTAGAATGGAAGAAAGAATCCTATCAAGAGGCGAGTCTGACGAGAAGACGCACGGGAAGGGCAGAAACACGCTAGACTGCAGATCAAGCAGTAGCGTGGGAAGCAAACTGATTGCTAGCAAGACGCCAGAAGACTGGCATTCCAACTGACCAATAAGCTAAGGTCGGGAGAGAGACAGACGGTAAACTGTCTTTCCTGGTGGCATGACCACACGGAAGCTGTCATGGGCCTGGGTCCCATTAACTGAAGCGGAGACCTTGACAAAAGCAAAGAAGCCGTATCCCTGCATAAGAAGTGCATTATCTGCCAAGACGAGCAGCAGAAGGAAAGTTAACGCTCCCAGAGAGGCGAACCGTTGCATCAGAAGCTGGGAAAGCTACAGGAGTTACGAGAGCCTGGAAAACCAAACGGTCGAATGCCCAACCAAGGCCCTGCTAAAGCAAGCCTCGCCAAGGGGAAAAGAGCTTTGGAGAGCCCGGGAGAATCAAGAAACATGAACATTCGTGGCTGTGAAGGCAACAAGGGTTACAGGAGCCCAGAAAACCCCAACGTGAAGACTCCCTACCAAGGCTCTGCTAAAGCAAGTCTATCAGAGGGCCAGAGGACTTTGGAGAGTCCTCATAACATGACACCTAGGCAACAGACCTAGGAGGAGAGAGAACCTGAAGGGTTTCAGTGTGTAAAAACAAGACAAGTGCACTGTCAAGACAAAGAACCTGCTGAGGACTGTACAGCAAGAAATTGAGAAGAGATCCAGAACTTGATTAACGTTTAAGACCTTCTTTTTGGAAAATAGATCTAAGTGTTGGGCCAGGTAAAAGCCAAGGGCCGAGGCTATTGCTCCGACGACCTTTTTGTTCTTTTTTTCCTAAGTGGTAGGGCCAGTCAGCTATTAAGATTTGGACTAATGACTATTTCTTTTGGAACATTTGACAAGCACCATTAGTTTTAGTTTGTTAGGCAGGGTACTTCCCTCATAGGGGTAGGGCTGCATACGAGTGTGTTCTTATTAGACTAAACATCCTTAAATGTGTCAATTCTTGGACTCTTCCTGGTTCTCACACAAAGCCCAAATATATAATTTACACAGTGAATAACTGGGTGTATTGGTGCCGGCAAAGGTCTGCAAAGTAATTTTTGATGGATGAATCTTTGAGGTTTTGCAATTAAATTCAGGCATCTATCCAGTTCAATCAGTAAGCTCTCTACCCCCATGGCAATGAGCCTTTTTTCACTGTATTTTTGAAGACTATCCTTGGGAAGGATTTCTAAGGTGGGAGGGAGCCTGCTCGCATTTGAAATGGAAGTGAACACTGATATCAACGCCCTTTGAAGCTGCTGAAAGCTCAATACAGAAATATGTTGTACCCTGTACATGATATCAGCAATTGAAAATACATTCACTGATCAACAAGGCGCGCTACACCTGAAAGCAAGTAGCATTCATTTAGGGAATCGCAGACGCATTTTGTTCTTTACAAAACATGTAAACACAGGATAACTTCCTATCAATTCACACAACTATCTATTTCTCTCTTCTGACTTTTCCAGGTCATTTCTTGGAACACAGTATTTAATTAACGTTCACAGCCTAAAGGGCAACCTTTGGCGAGTTTGCTTGATTTGTAGTACAAATTGGTTTATAGGTTGTTAGGGGCTGCGGTCTATGGTGTTGACACTGAGGCTGCCCAGTGTTAAGCCATTATGTCAAAACATCAAGAGACAACAAATGGTGATCCGCGCCCTTAATTATGAAGAAAAATATTCAAGGTGGAGCCATTTTGATGTTTGCAAATATAGTAATTAAACAATTTGTAGTTTGTCCAGCAAAGTTAGAGGCTCTTTACTTTCACTTACAATATATTTCAACAGAAAAATTAGCATTTCATTATTTTAACAGATTTTCTTCAAGGCTAGATCCACATAATTGAAGAGAATGAAAGTTATTATTGCAAGTTTTCAGAAAATGTCAATACAATTTTTTGTTCCTCTGATTCCACCGTGTGAAGTGTTACAGCTTAATGTGCCTTCTTTGTATCTTTGTTATATGTTTATGGTTGTTTGGGTTAGTTAAAGTTCTGGATTGGTCCCATCTTTGTTTACTCCCTCGACACGTGTTTCTCCAGATTATATGGTCTGGTTCCTCGGGAGGGTTCTTGGGTTAAATGGTTGAAGTGATTTGTTTTGTTCTAGAGAATGGCAGATTCAAGAACATCCAGTGGCCCTTGTGTCATTCCTTTTTCATATAAGTCAGGTACTGACAGTGTTGGTGCTTGTTTGGTGTTGGTCCTGCTCTGGCATGTTTGCCTTGCCGTGTGCGGGGCTGGTGTGCCTAGAGGCCAGAGCAGGACCAACACCAAACAAGGACCAACAACACTGATAGAAAGATCACCTTACCAGGAAATACTAGGACTTGATCAGTATATACCACAACACTGTCAGTACCTGACTTATATGAAAAAGGAATGACACAAGGGCCACTGGATGTTCTTGAATCTGCCATTCTCTAGAGCAAAACAAATCACTTCAACCATTTAACCCAAGAACCCTCCCGAGGAACCAGACCATATAATCTGGAGAAACACGTGTCGAGGGAGTAAACAAAGATGGGACCAATCCAGAACTTTAACTAACCCCAACAACCATAAACATGTAACAAAGATACAAAGAAGGCACATTAAGCTGTCACACTTCACACGATGGAATCAGAGGAACAACAAATTGTATTGACATTTTCTGAAAACTTGCAATAACTCATTCTCTTCAATTATGTGAATCTAGCCTTGAAGAAAATCCGTTAAAATAATGAAATGCTCATTTTTCTGTTGAAATATATTGTAAGTGAAAGTAAAGAGCCTCTAACTTTGCTGGACAAACTACAAATTGTTTAATTACAATATTTGCAAACATCAAAATGGCTCCACCTTGAATATTTTTCTTCATAATTAAGGGCGCGGATCACCATTTGGTGTCAGGTTTTGTATTTAATTAACTGAATATCATTCTCACCCAATCTGGGCTCTTCAAATTTTTTAAAGATGGAGAAATATTTTAACCTGTTGTCTTCGCCCTGTCCTGTTATCCTTGAGAAGAACAAGTTACTCTCTTACCTGGTAACGTTCTTTCGATTGGGATGGTCCGACGACGTATTCCATATTTATGACAGTAATCACCACAGCTGTGCTGCTTCGGAAAATCTTTCTGCGTCAATGTCGATACGCTGTCCTCGAGGGCCTCCGTCGAGCCGACGTCACTGGATGTTATAAGCAGGAGGCACAAAGCCTCCGTTGTAGTTTTTCCCCAGAACGTGTGGCACCAATCTTCTGCCAGTAGGACCACAGAAAGCCTTGCGGAAACGTAAGCTGCAATCGCATAAGAAATTCTGTAGCAGGGCAGGCAGGGAGGGAGCGATATGTAATATGTCGTTGGACCATCCCATCGAAAGAACGTTACCAGGTAAGAGAGTAACTTGTTCCTTGAGCGAATTGGGTCATTCGGTGTACTCCATATCTATGACAGACTCCCAAAGCAGTACCAACGTATGGAGGAGGGAAAAAGAATTTAGAATATAGAAATTTAGAATGCCCAATCAAATTGCAGAGTAAAGGAAAGCCTTGGCAAAGGCCAGATCCTGCCCATGGATAGAATGTAGGGAGATGTATCGTACAAAAGTATGGACCGAAGCCCAAGTGGCTGTTTCACAGATGTTACAAACAGGAACACCCCTCTGCAGGGCAGTAGAGGCATCCATACCCCTACCAGGGGTCTGCAACCTTTGGCTCCCAGATGTGTTTGGACTACCATTCCCATCCGGCCTGTACAGCATAGTCAATGTCAGGCGATCATGGGAGTTGTAGTCCGAAACATCTGGAGAGCCACAGGTTGCAGACCCCTGCCCTAGTAGAATGGGCCCGTAAGCCTACCGGAGGGTCCATACCCGCCAAGCGGTAACATTCAGAAATTTCCAAGATAATCCATCTAGACAAAGTCTGTTCAATAACAGCTTGTCCCAAACGCCTTCCACCGTAACCTATAAAGAGCTGATCATCCACTCTGACCCGGGACATGCGTGAAATGTAGAAACTTAAAGCTCTTCTAGGATCCAACCTATGGAGCCTCTCCTCTTCCTTACCAGGATGCGGAGGAGGATAAAATGCCGGAAGAATGACCTTCTGGCTTAAATGAAATTCCGACACCACTTTCGGAAGGAAGGAAGGACAAACTCTAAGGACAACCCCGTCCTTATGAAACACAGTGAAGGGTGGCTTAGCTGAAAGTGCCTGTAACTCACTTACTCTTCGAGCGGAAGTGACCGCAACTAAAAATACAGTTTTAAGGGTTAACAGTCTGAAAGGACAAGAATGTAAAGGCTAAATTGGAGCACCCATTAGGAATTTATGGACAAGGTTCAAATCCCAACTGGGCACCTGGAAAGGTGACGGAGGGAACACATTATTGAGCCCTTTCAGAAACTGAGAAATTAAAGTAATTTTGAAATAAGAACACTCCTCAGACGAGCGCTTAAATATGGACAGCGCTGCCAGGTAACCTTTAATGGTACCCACTTGCAGACCCTTGTGGGCTAACGAAAGCAAAAAGGACAACCACAGGAATGTCACATGAAAAAGGATCCACATTCTTAGCCCTGCACCAGTCGCAGAACTTCCTCCAACGGCAATGGTACAGGGACTTTGTTGCCGGCCATCTGGCCGAAAGCAACACCTCCATCACGTCTTAAGGGAGGTCCCAATCTTTATACCTCAACCTTTCAGAAGCCAAGTGTGAAGGTTGAGGGATCTGACCTCTGGATGGAGAACCTGACCCCTCCCCCCCACCCTCCCGTGAGAGCAGATCGTCTCGGTAGGTAAGACGGCGTGGAGGGCAGATGGACAAGTCGAGAAGGTCCGGGTACCACGTCCTCAGGGCCCATGCCGGAGGAATGAGGATCATCCGGGAACCGAACCTCCGCAGCACTTGCGGGATGACGGGGACTGGAGGAAACACATACAGCAGTGGGAAGGACCACTCCCACCACAAACGCATCTCTTAAGGCTCCTCTTGGAGGAAATTCCCGCAAGCAGAACCGTTCGCACTTCCGGTTCACACTGGAGGCATAGAGATCCACTTGAGGGGTCCCCCAAAGGGCGAAGAGCTCCAGGAGAATGTCCTGAGCCAGCTCCCACACGTGAGAGATCACGCTCTGCCTGCTCAGAGCGTCCACCGCCTCGCTTTCTTCTCCGGCCAGATGAACCGCTGAGATCGAAATTTCTTGCTGGACGTCCGAGAACCAGAGCTGCATCGCCTCCCTGCACAGAGGAAGTGACCCTGCCCCACCCGCCCCCTTTTTGTTGAGATTGTGCATTGCCACTCTGTTGTCCGTCAGAATCAGGACATTCTTTCCTCGCACAGTCGGCAGAAAAGCCTTCAGGGCAAGCCCGACGGCCCTCAGCTCCAACAGATTGATATGGAGTCTGGACACAGACGGAGACCAACGACCGCTGACTGTCAACTCGTTGGCATGAGCTCCCCATCCCGTGAGGTATGCGTCCGTCACGATCGTCACCTGCGGCCAGGGTAGCCAAAATGGAGCCCTGCTCATCAGATTGCCCTCGACGGCCCACCACAGAAGGTCCTGGGCGAACAAGGGCGGCACCTGAACGGGGTCCGACATCCTGCCGCAGGACTGTGACCACTGCATCTTGAGAGCCCATTGCAGAGATCTCATCCGCAACCTGGCCTCTGGCACCAAAAGAATGCAGGATGCCATGAGGCCGAGCAACCTCAAGAACTCCAACGCCAGGAGACGCTGGGCATGTTGAAAATTGTGCACCATCTGCTGAATGTGATGAGCCCTCACCTGGGGAGGAAAACACTGCCCCAGGGATGTGTTGGGCACTGCTTCGATGTACTGGAGCCGCTGAGTTGGCATCAAGTGGGACTTCCTTAAGTTGAGGGAGAAGCCCAGCTTATGAAGTGAGTGGCAGGTGACGGGCAGATGATCCAGGACTTGCTCGAAAGAGCGCGACCTGATCAACCAATCGTCCAGGTAGGGGTAGACGTGAATCCCCCTTTCCTGAGAGACGTTGCCACCACCACCATGAGCTTGGTGAAGACCCTCGTAGCGGAGGTCAATCCGAACGGCAGGACCCGAAACTGTGCGAGTCGCCAACCGCGAACCTCAGGTATTTCTTGTGCTTGGGATGGATCGGCACATGAAAGTAAACGTCCTCGAGGTCAAGAGACACCAACCAGTCCTGAAGTTGAAGGGCCTGGAGGACTTGAGAAAGAGTAACCATCTTGAACTTGTCCTTCCTGAGGAGCTTCTTCAAACCGCGCAAGTCCATGATGGGTCTCAATCCCCCTCGCCCCCCACCCCGTCTTATTTCGATATCAAAAAATAAGGGGAATACCATCCCTTGTTCCTCTCCGCTACAGGCACCAGTTCTATGGTGCCTTTCTCCAGCAGGGATCGTATTCCCTGCGCCAGGAGCGGATCCGGACTCTACAAAGAGAGATTCCCTGGTGGATAGTCGTGAGGCCTCTGCCGGAAAGGAAGACAGTAGCCGTGGCATGCCACTCTACAAGATGCTGCACCAGCCTTCCCCCAACCGGTGAACCAGGAGACATGTCCTCATGACTGAGCTGAAGCAGCTGCAGCAGTGCCCGACGCAAAGAGGCTACTGCCCGAGCGGCCTTGGCACCTCCAGTGCCCCGTTTTCCACCTCTGGTACTCCTACGGTGGCCCCTTTGACTAGCAGCTCCTCTCGATTTACTGAAGGGTGAGTAACAGCGAAAGAAACCTCCCCTCCATTGCTTTCCCCTAGGACGAAAAGGCGGAGGTTTGCGAACTGCAGCACTCAACGACTTCGCTGCAGCTTTGGAGGTCTGCAACCTCTCAAGGCTCTCGTCAGCCTTGCTGCCAAAAAGATGTTCACCATCAAAGGGCATGGTGAGGAGCCGGGCTTGCACATCAGGAGCAAACCCGACTTCCGCAACCATGCAAACCTGCGTATTACGGTGCTCGCTGCCATGGACCGGCTGACACAATCTGCCATGTCCAGACCTGACTGAACGGACTCGCACATGGTATCCTTGCCATCCTGCACAATAGCAAGAAAACCATCCCGTTCCTCCCCTTCGGGAATATGATCAGCCGTTAACGAAATACAGTTCCACACAGTGTGCGTGAAACGTCACAAGGCACACACGGAGTAGGCTGCCTGTAAAGCTATACCCCTTGAAGAAAACCCTTTCTTCGCCCAGCCATCAAAACGCTTGTCGTCCCCATCAGGAGGGATGGTAGGGTACGACGCCTGCTTTGCTGGCGCCGTAGCCGCCTGCATCACCAAACTCTCTGGAGTGGGGTGCGTGGTCAAGTAGCAAGTGTCACTACTGGCTGGGCGGTATTTTCGCGGCAAAGACTTGCTCACTGCCGGGAGACTCTGGAGCAGTCCAAGCCGCTGCCACTTTTCTTTGCAAGGCCTTATGGAATGGCAGTACCGGGTCAGTTGGTGGACCTTGGTCGAGGATATCCGTCAGGTCATACTACAGAAAATCCACTGGTGGCGCAGACCACCCCAAGTATTCCATTACCCTCAACATAAGGCACCGGTACGAGGACTCTGCATGGGTGCCAGGCTCAGACCTACAGAACTCCACCTCCGGAGAGGTGTCCAGACTACTGGCGTCGTGCAACGATTGACGCAGATCTTCAATCTGGCTATGAGCAGACAAAATCTCGTCGGGTACCTCCTCAGGAACCATACCTTCCTTAGACCCTTCATCCCCCTCAGAAATATAATCTAGAGGCTGGAATGTGGGCACAGAAAAAGGGACAAAGACATTCTTAGCCTTGGCCAGAGCCTTTCTAGGGTGTTCCACCGTTACACAGGGTACCTCTGACAAAGCAGCCTCGAAAGGCGTTGATGGAATCAGCGTCAACGTCGAGCGTGGCGCTGACGGCTTCGACACAGTCCTCGAGGGCGGAGCTTCGAGCGTGTCCTTTGACAGCCAAAGCGCTGATGGCTTCCTCGGAGGAGGAGCCTCGAGAGAGTCCCTCGACGACCTCGGCGCCGAAGGCATCGGTGTCCTCTTCGAAGACCTCACAGGCTCCGACGGTCTAGAGGGCGTCGAGGACTGGGACCTGAACGGGCATGTCTAGAGCGACCATCCTTGTCTGACCGGGACCGCGAAGGTGCCCGGTGATGGCGACGACCGCTCGAGCCCAAAGGTGTGCGAGTGGCATCTCTAGCACGGTCACGGCCGGCGTCTTTCGATGGCACGGATGGACCAGAGCCCTGCAACTGAAAAATCGGCAACATCTCCTGTCGAAATGAATCCCATACCGCAGGAGTGGAATGCTTGTTGGGACAAGGTACCCGCCGACGGGCGGAGTCCTCGGAACGAGGACAGGGAAGGCTACCGATGCCAGCGCTTCCATTGAGTGCCTCGAAGAGGCAGAGGAATGGCGGGACCTACTCCTGGACCAAGACCCCCCCGGACTTACGCTGATGATGCGGAGAGTCTCCCCTCTAATCGTCAGTCGAAAGCCCAGTGGATCTCGACTTCCGGGGCTTGGCCACCTTACCTACAGAAAGCTTCTTATGCTCCTGCAAGGCCTTCGATGTAAGCGACTGGCAGTCTACACAGTCATCCGTGTCATGGTCCTCCCCGAGGCACCAGAGACCGGCGTTGTGCGAATCCGTCAACGACATCTTGGACCCGCAGTCCCGACACTTTTTAAAACCCGGCCCCGGGGTGGAAGAAGACATCATTGGAAATATGCACAACGAACAGGTTCGAACCAAAAGAACAGAACTTAGAAGAACTGAGGCGCGCCGAGATCTCTGAAGCAAACACGTTCGCGGAAAAAAGGGGAACTGAGGCTACGGCCGTCGTGCGTCCTACTTCTAACATCCAGTGACGTCGGCTTGACGGAGGCATTTGAGGACAACGTATTGACGCAGAAAGATTTTCAGAAGCAGCACAGCTGTGGTGATTACTGTCATAGATATGGAATACGTCGGAGGACCCAATCCCCTCGAATGTAACCCTTCTCCCCAAAAGGGAGGCACCCCCTTTGGCGATAGGGAAGTGAGCCTGCAAAGCAAGAGAATCCCTAGTGGTCTGGGCAAGTGGAACTTCACTGGGAGTGACTTCCCTCTAGGACACAAGGCCTCCTAATCCAATAAGGAATTGGGAGTCCACACCACCCTGTCTGCATCTCCTGTAACTGCTAAATTCAACACAAACCCTTCTTTGTCCCTACTGGCTGAAGTAATGCTGAACGTCGCCTGAATACCATGGTTAATGAAGAGTGACCATTCTTGTTGTTACAATGACATGTGAGCGACTGAATGGAGGAGAGACTCCTAGGGAGGGAGGGAGAACAACCGTTACACAGAGGTCGAGCCTCTGTAGCAACTATGTCCTTGAGGGGCGGAGCCAGCAGTGGCATGAGTAGAGACCCGCTAGCTGAAGGCTACACCGAGGGTGACTTGACTGAGCAAGAGGCTCCGGTCAGGGAACAAGTCTCAATAGGAAGACAACCGTCTTCGATGGTGGCGCGACAACCAACGAGCAGTGGTGGGCCTGGGGCCCAGCAACAGACACCGCGACCAGAGACTAGCCCAGATCACTGAGCTCGACGAGAGGCACCCATTCTGCTGGAAGCAGCACCACAGGTGCCGTCAATTTGAGGACGCCAGTAAGTCCTGGAACGGATGGTTTCACAGAGTACCGAAACTGACACAGGTACAAAAAACAGTGGGCAAGAGTTATGAACATTGTATGTCACTACTGGAATAGCCAGAAAGTGTGAGAACGAGAGTATACCAGGCACAGATAGAGAAGGGTTTTACTACCGAAAAAAGACTGAAATACTCTTCTACTGTTGCATTTTGGTTTTAATAGTCAAACCATGCTGTTTTTGCATTTTGGTGAATAGTGAAAGCTTGCTGTGCTTTATAACTTGCTCTGCACCTTGCGTGTATGGTCGCTTCTCTAATCTGCTGGCCAAATGACATTGTTTTCAACTGATCCACTCTTACCTGCTTCTCCCTCCTTTTCTCACTACCACACACAGCGCTTTCTGTTTCTCCCATCTTCTCCATTAAATATCCTTCCCTTCTCACCAGGTCTGGTAGGAACAAGTTCAAAAAGGATACCTTTGCCTCCAACCCTGGTCTCCCCATCGCTGCCACCTATTCCAGCGCTTCCTCCAGACAGCCCCCCACTGACATCCTCTGTCGTTCCTTTGCCAGATCAATGGATGCCTCATATATATATTCTCTCTCTCTCTGATCAACTCATTTCTCTCTGCATGGGCTGACCTCTCCTCCTCTCTCTTGATCTTAACCATTCAACTCCGCGTTCTTGGTGACCTCAATATCCATCTACACTCTCCTTGTTCCTCCTCTGTACTCTTCGTGGACCTCTGTAATTCCCACTCTATCCTCTCCGCTGGCCCGACTCACACTGCAGGGCACACGCTGATGTCTTTATCTCCTATGACCTCCCCATCCGTCCGATCACTCCCTCCTCTCATCTCTCCCACTCTTTCCCCCCAAGCCTACTCCAACACTGCCACCTACCTTCTTGGACATCCGGCCCATGAAGTGTGCGTCAGTTGAGGCTTTCGCCGCCACCTTCTCCCCCCCTCTACGCCTCCGACTGACTCACATCCCGACAGCCCTGTCTATGCTCTACTCTATTACTGATACTCTGGATGCTCTTGCCCCCGTCATGAGCATCCGTTTGAAGCACAAAGCCAAATGCAATTCTGGGTAGGACTCTGACCTAGCTACACTTAAACGTAAGTGTAGGGTGGCTGAAAGGAAATGGAGGGTTTCTTGTTCATCCTATGACAAACTGGCCTGTCGCCTACTCCAAAAGGCAATACCGACTATCAGTCCACACTAAGAAGAGAGCCCACATCAAAGCCTGTCTCTGTGGCATCCAACAACTCGGCCAAACTCTTCTGCGAGGAGTAGGCCAAACCTGCTGCAGTCTCTACCTCTCCTGTCGCTTGCCAGGCCCTTTGCACGGCCCTTGCCTCTCACTTCATCTCTAAACCCAGGATACCCTGTCCATCCTCTCGTCCCCACCTCCTCTCCTCCCTCCTCCTTCTGCAAACTCTGGTCTTCCTACAGCCACCACCTACCTTATTTCTCATCCTTTCCTCTTCCCCCCCCCTAACAAGGTCTCAAGACCAGTCAGATCTATGAAGTCTCGTCAATACAGGTTCCTCTCTGTTCTCCCAAAACCATCAAGGGTTACATTGACACCCCGCTCCTGCCCTGGCTGATTTCTGCAACCTCTCCTTCGCCTCAGAAACCTTCCCCTCTGAAGCACTCTTGTGCACCCTCTTCTCACAAAACCCATAGCCGATGCTTCTTACCCAGCTAACTATCACCCAATCTCCACCACTCCCTTTCTGGGCAAACTCCTGGTAAAACTGGCCATCTTGCAGCTGAACCTTCACTCTGTTGGTTGTCTCCATGATCATAAATCTGGCTTTAGATCTACCAGAAGCACGGACACTGCTCCTCAACATCTGCTCTCCAACCAACCTTGACTCCAACATCCCCTCTGTACTCATCCTACTTGATCTCTCGTCTGCCTTCGACATGGTCAACCATATCATCCTGCTCAACTGTCTCCGTGACAATCTGGGTATCACCCTCTGGCCTGGCTGATCTCTTTCCTCTCTGATCGACCCTCCCAGGTCCAACCTTTCATCTATCTCCCTTTCTACCTGCAGTGTTCCCCAGGGGTCTAATCTCTCACCCTGGCTTTTCAACCAATATCTGGCAACTCTCTCCCACCGTACTGCCATTTTCTGCTCCAGTGTTCAGTGCTATGCTGGCAACACTCCACTCATCTTCAGGCTTCCCTCGGCCACCTCCTCTGCGATCATCTCCGATTGCCTAACTGCCATTCAGGATTGGTGTGCCGCCAACGATCTCTGCCCGAAGGCCAGCAAGACTGAGATCCTCATCGGCACACCTTTACCCTCCTTTCCCCTCCTTCTGGCCGGCCTCCCTTGGCCGCCCTCCTACCCAGCCTACGAGGCTAAGAACCTCAGGGTCATCTTTGACTCCACACTTTCCTTCTCTGCCCACATCTCTGATGTCTCTAAAAAGTCAAACTTCCCACTGCACATCCTCGGAGGTATTCTGCCTTTCTTCTCCTTCCCCCCACCAGAAGCTCACCATCTCCAGAGCACTGGTTCTCTCTAGGTTGGACTATTGTAACAGCCTCTTTCTAAATCTACCTGCTTCTACTCTCCACCCTTTGCAACTTATCCAGAACAAGACTAAGACTTCTCCTTGGCCTGAAGCCCTGGGATCCTATCGCTCCAGCCCTGAAATCTCTCCACTGGCTCCCAGTGGCTGCAAGGATTAAATTCAAAACTCGTTGCATTGTCCACAAGGCTTTCTGGGGCTTGGGTCCAAAATACCTTCAGCTGTCCCTCCGTAAATGCCACCCCTCTCAAGCTCTTCACTCCTCTACCTCTAACTCCCTCAAGGTCAGTCGTTTTTCAAAGAAGTGAGCTGGGGGTAATCTCCGTCTTTGGCTGGGGCCTCCCTCTGGAACAGCCTCCCTGCTACTCTGAAACTTGAGAATCATCTCCGGTTCCGGAAGCACCTCCAGACCTTCCTCCTTGCTTCTGCCTTCACCCTACCTCTCCCCTGCTGATCTGCTCTCGGCACCCTGCACCTGGCCTACCCTCGGACTTCCCGACACAGGTACCAGCTCACCATGCCACCCACCCGCACACTGCCTCCTGGCAATCCCTTGCACTGGTGTCTGTACCTAACCACACAGTCCCCCACCTCTTTCTGCACTAGCCAGACACACCGTTGTCTTGCCTTAAACCCAGCACTTGCTGGCTGCACTGTTTGTTGCTTTTTATTATTTATTTATTATCTGTTTTCCTTTGCTCAGCACTTTCCACTTCTCCTCCTCTTCCATGCACTTTCCCCTTTCCCTCTCCCATGCACTTGCACGTTCTCAATGTCACTGGGACTAGTAAGATTGTTGTTTTTTGTTCTCCTTGTTCCCCTCCCTTGCCTTATCGCGCTCTGCAACACTTGTGTACAAGCGCAATACAAATAAAATATCAATGTAAAAAGTACAAGAATTCAAAAAGGTCAGTCCTAAGGACTGACCAGTCTCCCCTCAACAATGAGCAAAAGGCAAGGGAAGTGAAGCTAAACTATTTACTTTCCCTTACAAATCAAATCAGCTCAGGATACAAAGAGCATAAAGAATGGGTTCCATAAGAAACTGAGGGAAAGTTGCAAAAAGAGAATAAAAAAATCCTAACAAAGGAACTAATGGATCAAACAAACAAGCGTCTAGGTGCATGTTAGTATGTGGCTCCAGACACTCTAGGGAAATAGAAACTAGTAAAGCTGAAGGGTTTTTCCTTTTTTTTTTTTTAATGGTAAATAGTGCACTTTAATTCCAATGAGTAGGTTTTGAAATATTTGGTAAGACTTGAAAATATACTAGAACTAGTATAGGACAACCAAATGTTATCTGCCCGTTTAGACATTTAATATATCATTTTATATTCAACCTCACATCAGGTTATAAAATCAAACCCCATACTGTTATTTGACATGCTAAAAAGCACAGACAAATAGAATGTATTTTTACCAGACAGAACATATGGATACATTTGCAGATTTTTAACACCGTGGCAACCCCACTTTCTAGAGAACACCATTATTCAATACCAATTTAAAGCTGGATGATAGAGTGTGAGGGACAGTCCTATGGAGAGATGGTATTTAAGCTCAAATTTAGGGACTGCCCCTGCTAGCCTTCTCAACTAAGACAGTTAATGTCATAAAGGTACTAGGGTTCAATGGCTGTTATCACTATGATGGAAAATAATCAGATTGCGTACCCCATGGGTATAAGATATGAGCCGAAGCCACTTTACAGAGGGGTTTGTAGGCTTTTGAAACTCAAAACATTTGAGAAGAGTTAAGCAAAAACTTGGAGCCAACTGGATTTACAGACCGTTGTGGGAGAGAATAGATTGGATTGAATACAAGGCCTTGCCCAGGGAAACCGATTGCAGAAAGGATTCCAGAGCAGGACACGGTATCCCCATTGAAAAGTACTTGGGAGCCACATCCTGGGACGGGTGCCCAAAGAGGAAAATATTCCCTGGTGGTTTCCGTCTGCCTACCTGTATTTGAAAGAGGCAGAACCAAAGTGAGTATAGATACTAGGAATTTTACTTATTTTCTATAGAATTGAAATGAATCCCATATCCTTTTAAATTTAAAGATCTATTTGTGGAACCTGTATTAAATTTATATTACTGAGAACCAGAATATAGCCAATTCTATTTGCTCTGGTGAATTTGATTAAATAAAATCAAACCATATGTGTGAACACTGAGGAGCTTTGCCTGCACCCAGATACCCAGTAGCTATGGATTACAAAGGTTGAAAGTGGCACTTTAGAGATCTGATGTAGTATGACTGCCATAGGCAATTGGCTAACAATCCTATTCCTCCAGAAAAATCAAACTGGGGGTGCCGATGTTAAAAGGAGTCACTAAGAAGAAAGTGAGTAGGATTCACTGTTTATAGGTATCGTAGGAATAGATTTTGTGAAGACTGTTTATTTGAACAGCCCAATATTTTAGAGAATTCACAGTCATTGGGTCAGTAAACAGGAATACATAGTTGACATGCAATACTATGGACTGGTTCTTTTTAATAAAACTAATATGAAAAAGAGACTGTCCCGATCACTAGCATAAATACCGTTCGTAGCTAAGAAACTAAGGTTGCTCATCCGTCTTTGTAAAGTCCGAAAAAATATTGTCCTCCTCCCAACTGTCCAATCTGGCATACCACTATTTGAATTAATTTGAATTGACCAAAGGAAGTCTCCTGTACGCCTGGCCTCTCCAGCTCAACAGTTAAGGTTTATGCCTTTCCTTTCTGTGGGCACGACCGTCTCTGATCAGTTCCTGTAGCTCTTCAAACAAACTTGTCTATCCCTCTTGCTTTGTGTTTCTCAGGTTATAAGCTCCTCCAATGTAACATTCCTTGACACTCAGTTTCTGAATTATATGAATCTTTCTTTCAGTAATAGTTGCCTGGGGTATTCTTTTCCCCCTCCTTTACTGCTTGAATCCCAGAGCTATGGGTTTAGCTCCTCTCTTCCAGGCTGTTTCTATTCTGACTTAGGTTGTTATTTAGGACCCAGTCTCGACTGCTGGGATGAAGCTTCACCTTCATAAAATAGTTCTGTTGCCCTCAGGGATTTGCTTACAGCAGTTTTAGTCTCACTTTCTCATTCTCGTCACTGGGACGAGTTTTCGCAGCTTCGTAATGATATTCTGCGGGCCTCCCGCTTCCTCAGATTGCCTTCTCTTGATGCTGGTCCGTGGTAGGAATTTGGCACTTGTTCAAGATGATTCGGCTTCACTTCATTGGGTCATCTGACTCTGCTCTGGCACGATGGCTTGAAAACGGCACTACCAATTTGAGCACTCTCAGCATTGTTCCTTGGGCTTTCTGCCCACCATTTCTATTCATGGTCACGCCACCACCAGGTTGCCGATAGCTCTCAGTCCTACTGACTTCTCTTGCATCTACACACGCTGGCCTTCAAGCATCTCATACACTCCTTCTCTCGTTCCGCGATGGACCTTTGCTCTTATCCGCGTAAAGATGTGAGGGGGCTTCCCCTGGGCATCAGGTTCTGTGTCCTACTCTTGAGCTTACCAGATAGTGTGACGCCTACCTGGAGTCTTGCAGGAACGAGTGACAACCTAGAGAGTAGTATGGCAGCAATTTCCACACCTCTCCTTGATGGGACTATGTGCACCGCTCGAAGGTGCTCAGACGTATCGGCACCAAAACAGACAGGATATTTTTGATGGTGTGGTTGGGGTCCCCTTTGGATTGCTGCCCGTGGAATGACAGCCCGGAGTTGTTGTTTCCTACAAGAGACCGATTAATATTAGAGACCGACTTTGTGACTTGACAACCCCCTCCCCCTGCCACTACACCCTGGGTAACTGCTGTGTTATTAGTTTAACACTAGGACTCAACATGTAACCATGTAGTGAACTCATGCATAGGTTTCTTTGTTACTTTACTGGGCGGGTCTTCGCTTTGGTCTTAATTCTATGGTGTGTACTAATAGCAATTGTGTGACTTAATGTCTATAGTTAAATTCCTTCCTCTCTATTGGAGGAACGTCTGTTGTAATCTGCTTCTCTTTATATTGCAGACCTTCCCTAAAATATTACTGGATTGTGGAGATATTCCAGTGGCTCGGGTTGCAGCACTGTTTGGGGTAAAAGTTAATGGTGCACCAAAATAAATGTTCCCAAATTAAGGGCGAAGTGGTCTTGATGGGCTTGCTGGAGCCTTCTAAAATAAGCGTGCTTATTGAGTTCGGGAAAGCCGCCTTGGTTATACGGGCTTCATTGCAATAAGCACGGTACTCCCAAGACTGACCTGAAGGCTTTAGCTTCTCCCATGCATGGGGCATGATTATTCACCTTTCTTTACTTTCCGGCACGCATTTTAGAAAGGATGCATGAACTAACTTAAGTCTTTCTCTTTGTATGTTCCGGATGCTTGCATGAGTCTGCAGACGTGGAGATCAGGTCAAATAAGGAGTTTAAAAACACAGTGACTGTTCACAGGATACATGGCTTGGATGCTCACAAACTAACACGAAGCACGGCTGTGACCCAGGGCGCTGTTCATATAGCCATGGGTTCACCATACAATGGACTGCTTTTTACATTCAGGTGAAAGTGACTCCCTTGGCGGCCGTTTTGGGAGCATTTCTGATTAACAAGCCAGCAGCCATCATGGTAAAACTTAAGTCTACGTGAATACACCAGCCTTGACCATAGGACAGGCATAGACGTGTCTTTCAGTTCAATCCTTTGCTTGAGACTTGAACAGTGGTTTGGTACCGGATTCTGGGGCATTGGGCACTGGGTAACTAATGGATATATGGTCACAATAGATAGTCCCCATATAGGCAATTGTAATGCATTTTGTATTGTCTGAGAAGTTACTCACAGGAAGGGGAGTCTCTCCCAGTGAGGTCCCACTTGCCTCGAACCCGAAGGAAGGTGTTGCGGAGCAGGCCTACCTCCCTAGCCTCATAGGGGGGCTCCCCCTCAGGGAGAAGAGGTGAATACCTGCGATTCATAGTGCTTGGACTGTTTTGTATTCTGAGGGATCCCAAAAATAAAAAAAGGTGTGGTCCTTAGGTTAACCCACCTACCGAATAGTTTGTGATCAATAGATTTTATGTTCTGTTGATATTTCATTGGCACATGGTTTTAAATCGATTTCCCAAGACCCATTTAATGTGTCCAACTGTTTGTAAAACCAAATGCATGTTGCTTACCATTGTGATCATTCTATTACCATACTGGATCGAAAAATATTTGACCTTGCAGTTTGGCCAAATATTTTTCATAGAATTTCCCCTAAAAAAACTATGCATTACACAGCCCACTGTAGTGGCTGTGTAGTTGTGGTAAAGTTGCTAATCTCATAGGAAAAGCACTTTTTGGGCGGCTTATAACTTCGGCCCCCCTCCCCCCCCCCAGGACGAATCCTCACCAAACTTTGCAAATTATCGTGAGGTTTGAGGGAGTAGGAGATGGATCAAATATTGTATTTGTTTAGGTGGCAGGTGCCCTTGATGTGTTTGCCATGTCCGCGGTGGTCACGGTTGTCCGCGGACATAAATGCACTACTGCCTATTTTACTTTATTATGATGTTGGTTTTGGGTGGTTAGTAGAGGATTGATTGTAATTAATATCCCCTATAAGCAGCTTGCATACCACAGTCAAAATGTTTGGTATTATAGCTGTGTTATGCTGCAGTGGTTGTGGCCAGGGCCTAGAGTCTTGGGTGCATGGCCAAAGGCCGTAGACCATGCACCCAAGAGTTTAGGCCCTGCCCACAACCACTGCAGCATAACACACCCATAGAATAAAACACCCAACAAATATCCAGAACCCAAAAGTGTGTGTACCGTTTGATTTGTAGAGTTTGTATGTGAGGTTTTGGCTAGGCTATGCAGTTAAGATTGTGGAGTTTGTAACAAGGAATGCAGTGTTTGTGAGTTATTTATTGTATACTTACTGGTTGAGTTTTTTGTGGTTGTATGCAGTTTTTTTATGACATGGGTAACTGGAGCAGACATACTTTTTCGATCTCTGTGATAAATGAAAATATAGGTTAGAGCAGGTAGTTCATAATGAGTTATTGCATAATAGACATTTCTAATTGTTTTGACCCTCATATTTAGTACTTTGCATGTACTATAGTTCAAACCAGTGTACTGTGCAATTTGCTCAGTTTCTGTTTGTTTTCTAAAACATTGGGTCTGTGGGAGAAAAAAATCCATGCTGGATTAAAAAAAAAACCTATGTTGGGGTACAATATATTTCTTTCATTGTTTTGCTATTTCTTGATTCATGCTCATCTATCTTTGGCTTGTTGCAGATTTTTGGGTCAATTAGATACCTGTTGGCATATTCTAATTGTTTTTTTCTACTTTTATGCTAGTCATCTGTTGGGTTTTTGCAGATTTTTTGGGGCAGTTAGGTACATTTTGGTGTATTCCAACTGTGCAGAGTTTTGAAGTTGAAGTATTGCTTATTTTCATACACAATATTCTGAACCAAAATTGAATACGTAATCTAAGTATGCGTTTACAAGATTTGCTGGCAATCTCTGCTTTAGAGTAATGGTACTATCATTACATTTGAACCATCCACAATTCTTTATATATGCAGTGTAGTGACCTGCATTGGTTGTGGCTCCTGCGTGGTAGATTATACCTATTGTGAAGGTTTTCTTACCCAGTGATACTTGACAGGTGTGAATCCAGTCAGCTTACAGTTGTTTTTGGTACCATCTGCATTGTAACGTAAAAGCATTATTATTACTTATTTACTATGTGTAGGTATTTGTAAGGTGGAGCGATTATCTGAATTGCAGTTAGTACATAATCTGCCATGGTTTGCATTTTGTACAAGTTGCTGGAATGGATTCACAGTTAGGCATGGATACATACACGAAGCGTTCATTAGGGACTTCTTCCTGTGCCATGCGGTTGCAAAGAGTGCATGTATGTTTCCACATGTATGAAATCTGAAAGATTTCATTTATAGGTATGTTTTTGTTTTCCAGTACTTGTAGCAAGTACATTAGAAATTCTTGTGGATCTTCTTGTGAGTTTATAGTGAATTTGACAATTCCAGCACAGTAGTCCAATTCTTGTCTTATTCCATGAACAATAAGTGCTATCAGGATTGTCGGTTGCATTTCTATGAAGGACTAACATTTGCAAACACAATTGGTCTGTACTGCAAGTAAATGTTCTCAGTAATTGGAATAGAACATTTATTGCTACATTTGCGTAGCAATTTACAGCGGTTATATTTGAAAATTTGATTGGACCGGACAGTTCTGTGTCAAAGCCATTTGTTCGGAGCGTGTGTTGCTTCTTTGAAGAAGTAGTTGAGTTACTTTGGCAAGTAGATTCTTCTTTCATTGTGGTACTTGATAAAGTATTCTTTTCTTTTTTTTTCTTTGGAGAAATTGTAGTGGTAGCCTTTATCATTTCAGTTTGAAGTAGTTTTCTTTTACAAGGTTTTTCTTTTTGTGGAACAGGATAGGTTTTGAGATGGGGTGTGGAGTGAACGCAGCCTATTGTATCCTAGAATGCAAGGAATATCTGCATTTACTTTACTTGCATCAGTCCATTAGAAATAGCCGGTCAAGTGTACGTAAGCGTGATAGTGCTCCATAGCTCATGCCTTCTTTAAAGACTGTGCTACCAATATCCATTAATGCTTTATCTAGGGAAAGACCTTGTGATTTGTGAATGGTAACTGCGTTTGCTAGAGTTAGTGAAAATTGTTCTCTGCGTACATACAGGTCTTTGAAAAGAAGGAAGCAGGCTGTTGAGCATCCTATCCTTTTATAGTTTGTCAAAGAATATTGACAAATGGAATGTTGTTGTCACGTGGGTATGTTTGAAAGCCAACAACTGTACCAAGTGCTCCATTAACTAGTCATTGCTCCACGTCAAGGTTACTTTTAAGCATTACTCTACAGTTTAAATATAATTTTAATATTGTCTCCAAGCCAGCTGTGTTGGAGAGTTTTCTAGGTTATTTAGTCTTGTTGTGGCTTGTTGACACATGGGTAGTGTCATACCATGTACATCCAGTTTATATGTGGAGCAAATTTCTATTATTGGTTGCATTTCTTTTTTCAACATTGTTTGATTGAATTTTGAACAGCTTGCAAGAGTTGGCATCAAGGACATAAAATTGACATTTTTGTGTGCTAATCGTTTCATGGCATCAGTAGCACATGAGTTATGGCCATAGAGTGCATGGATGTGCCTGGTTTTTAATATTGCTTGTGCTTCTTAGGATAGTACACCAACTCTAATACTTTTTAAAATGTTGGCGTATGTGAGGTCTGCAGACTGGCCCATGTTTTCTGTTAATTCCCTGTATTGGAAATGTTGCAAAAGGTTGACATTTCCTATGCTGCCAAGAGTTTCACAGCACAGTTAGTGCCCTAAGGTTTTAAAAATATGTTCAGCTTTCACTGGTGTCAATTGAAGATCTCCGAAAACAATGTTTTCCTCCAAAGAGCTGGTCGTAGTCAGTTTTGAGGACCTCTTGTAATCGGAGGGGAATCAAAGCCAACATTAGGTTGAGACCACGTTCACCTCATCTATTAGCAGCCTTTTCATTTGTTTGAAAACTCAACGTAGTTCCATTGCAGCTTCTGTGGAAAGTTTGTAATAGTCTAATTTGGTGTTCTACTGGAAGGAGTACTAATCGGTGTAAAGTGACACCGCCTATGTTGTAGGCAGCTAAACCTGTGGGGCCAGTTAAAACAGCTGACAGTTTGTTGTTTGTCAATTGTTGAAAGAACTTGCTGATGATTTTGATTTAAGAATGTTTTGCCTAAACCTGCTTCACCACTGACATATAGCAGTATAGGTTTGTAGTCTTGGCAGGTACAGTTTGTATTTTCATGATCCACACCATGTTCAGTTTGTTTTGTTATTTCTTGGAAAATGCTATGCAGCTCATTGTTCAGTTGTGATTTTAGTACAGCAAAGTCTTCTGAAGCTTGGTCATACTGGCACATGGTGTTTTCTACTTCTCTCATGGCCAATTCTGCCACAATTGCTATTAGCGGCTATCCAAGTGGTTCTTGGCTTCCTGTTACAGAAGGTCGACTACGGTCAGGCGTGTCCACTTGCAGTTGGGCCTGGAGTTCTTCGTGTTGCTGTTCATTGTGCAACATTGTTTGATACTGTGTAAAGTTTACGTCCGTTATAGGGCTTTCATTTCTTTGAAAGCGTCTTCATAGCAGTCATATGTATCCAGTAACTCCTTTTCTCCATGGTTTAGAAAGTTGCAGCAGGGACGTGTAATACAGTTCTTCATGTTGAGGAGTTTTTAATGACAATTTGATATTATTAAGCTGCATTTGGTAAGTTTCACTAAGCTGCCTTCACAATTTCCCACTCTGTATCTACCTTTCTTTTCATCTGGTTTAACATTATTTTTGTATGTGAAGTTTTGGGCTACGTGGTAGAGACACATGGTTTCCAAAGTGGTACTCCTGTTTGGGTAGTATGTGTCTAGTTGTTTTTCAAAATTTCTTGGCTGTTGGGATCATTTTTTGGCCATTGTTTCCTTGTCCTCATATGATGTGAGAACTCTTTCTAGATTTAGCAGGACCAAGACTTAGCCATACTATATTATCAGATTTTCCATACAAGGCAGTACCGGTTAAACAGTCTGCAGCTTCATAGCAGCCACATTCTTTATGAGAGAGCATTTTTATGCCTTAGCTGTACAATTTCTGTGATCGTGTTTTGTCAGATATGTCATGTCATCCCAGAGGTCCTGAAGTTCTGTTTTCTCTGCTTTGGTTAAGTAGGCTGTGCCATATCGTGCAACTGCAGTGGTATTGTCTGCAATGTACTGCACATCTATGTTTGCATTCCATAGGAGGGCAATGATTGCATTGTAAACATTGATGTATTTTGATTCTTCAGTTCTTTTTATGCAATATGTTTTCTTAGGTGATTTACCTTTGACACCATGTCTGACTGAAGACATGAAGTGGTTTACTTGACCTGTTGCTGAAACTGGTCTAGGGAAACCCAAGCAGCATTTTGTGTAGTATTTCCCTTTTTTGTTTTAAATATTTGCAATGACAATATTTCCCACATTTGTGTCTTTAAAATTGTAAAATTTGTGCATGAAGGTCACTATGTGTTGTTTGTGAAGGGATTTCACAAGTGACATATTTTTGGATGAACTGCAAAACAGTGGCATCACTGTCCTGACCAAATTTAGGAGCATCTTTAATCCATAATAGCATGTGGATGTGTGGTGTTCCTCTGGCTTGGTATTCTTTTCTCCAAAAGAAGTGTTGAACTTCTCCGAGGAGAGGAACAGTCTTATTACAAATAAAGTGTGGTATAGCAATGAAGCGATGATGGAAATATCCTGATACATTTACAGGATCTAGAGAGCAGAGTTCTCCTGGTGTTTTTATATCTATGTTTGTTCTTTTTTTTTGTTTGCCATGCGTAGGAAATTGTGTAAATCTTCCCATGCATACTCTGCACAACTTGATGTAACAAACCAAGTGGGTGGGCCATGGTTTGTTATAGAATACATCTCCGTGACGTCGGAACCAGTATTCTTTTGTACCACGCATGTTTGCTAAATCATTTGCAATACTTGACTGTAAAACCATCTTTTTCTTGAACTTTTTTTAATAATTGCGTAGCTGCCATTTTGAAAATGGGTACCTGATTTTAATGTGTGCAACTCTGTAGCATAGAGTTGCTAGTTCATTTTCAAAGAGAAGGTGGAATATGTATTCCACATTTTGTCTGAATCTGGGGTTGTCAGAATACATTTGTAGAGAGCGATATTCTGATGCTGTATCTGTGTGGGTCTATCATCGTACCTTCCTCCTTTTACAGTAGGAAAGAGTAGAGGAAAGGCCTGTGCTTCTATACTTTTTTCCCCACATGCTGATTGGAGATCCTATGGATTGTTGCATTTGGTACGTTTCCAGTGCATCAAAGGATTAATTGTATAATGGTCTAAAATATTGGATTCTGTAGCAGGATTTAGAAGATCAAATTGACCAGTTTCTGGTGACTCAAATTATTTCAATGATCTCTCTCAGGTTTTCTTCAATATTAACTTCTTTGTAGTATTCATTGTTGTTTTTAAGACATTGCAGGGCTGGTCTAACTTTATGTAAGTCTACGAGTTGTTGCCAAATTTGTTTGTCTTTTGTAGGTACGCCATTTACTAAAACAATTAAAGATTGATCTATTGGCCGTTGCACTTCTAGAGTGCGTACATTTTCTTTGAGATCTAGTGGTAAATAAACTACTTTGACACGAATGCCTTTGACTAATTCAGAAGGAGGTAATTTTGCTGTGTTTGGTTGGAGACGTATTATTGCTTGAAATGGGTGCACTGTTTGAATTATGATGCTCACATAAATGTATTTGTTGCAGGGTTTTGGCAGTGGGAATAATTCCAAGTTATTTGTGATAGCACGTGAAGGTGTTTGGTTGTTGTCAAGTTTTGCAGTGCAGTAATTGCAAAGTATTATGGGGTCAGTAATGTAGTATTTGTTTTCTGCTAGAAGGTAGAGCGCTATTTGGAACCATTTTGAATCTTCATTGTCTTCTATTTTGTACGTCATCACTATAGTTTTTGTGGTACTTTTATAAAAAGTCCTGTGGCAACACACGCACACATGGTTTGGTGCTTCAGCAGAGATACTTTTAAACTTTAGTATTTTTTTGTATGTGTTTAAGAGAAGGTTGCCATTTGTACAGTAGTTGCTAGTTTGTTGTAAATCCATTTAATTTTGTAAGTGGCTTTCAATTCCCAAACATGTTTTCTGGATATGCTCCATTTCTTCGAGTAGTTGCTTGGCTGTACCATGTAGAAGATTGTCATTTAAATTGGCTAGTTCTAAAGCAGGACTTTTAGCATAGTAGAGTTTTTGGACTAGATTTCCTATAGTTGAATGATGTGTTGATATCATTTTGATATGATGGAAGGTGCTTTGCAAATAGGTCCTGAAATGCAGGCTAATAAAAGTCCTTGTAGTCCTGTGTATTTGCGCACTGGACAGGCATCCATTTTTTGTAGTAGTTTCATTTTGATTTGGTCTTTGCTTTTTACATACTGATTGAGGAACTGCCGTAAAGATTCGAAAGATTTTTTGGCAATGTTACACATTGATGTGCACGGCCATTTGTAGACTGGATGTTTTTGTTGAGTAGAATGGGAGTTGATTCTGAGTTTTCTGGGGATATTTTTGTGAGCAGAATTTCTTGTTCCATAATGGTGTTATGTTTTTCATACCCTTGTCCACTGCTATGTATGGCAATTGGGTTCGTTTGCTTTTGTTTATATACTTCTTCATTAAAATATTTTTCTGTGGTCATGGTGTGACTCCATTCACCTCCACAGATGTTTAAGAAGCTATTTTTGTTGATATTCCATTTTATTGAGAAGTCTTTTTTGTAGTTTAGTTTGTGGTTTCATCCTGTTTAAAAGTAAAATAAATAACTTCCTTTTGAGAAGGAATCCACGGTCTACGAGAGCTTCTAGGATTAATTATCTACGGTAGGTTTTAAGGGTTGTGCATGATTTCTCTCCTGTTTTGATAAGGTTCTGAAGGACTGGCAGAACATTTTTTGTAAAACATGTTGGTATGCTTACTTGCCACTACATCAAGATTTATAGGTACAGTGCTAGCGGTAGTGGTAGCTGAAGTCTTGTTAATCACTTTCTGTTTGGTTTTACATTTTGATAGAGGAGGGAAAGTTTCTGTACTGGAAGCTTGTTTGGTTTCGCTTAATGACTATTAGCTGTTTTGTTTGAACTTTTTGTACAAAATCTGCTAGAGATGGATGCTTATTTTGGACACTTATTTTGATTAGCTCTACTTCTGCGTTGCTTTCTACAGAGTTGCTTTTTGGTAGGCATTCTTTGGGGTCTGTTGAGAGGGAAAAAAAAGAAAATGTGGGTTGGGCTGTTGTGCAGCGTATGTGTGCTTTGTGCATGATTGTCTGAGTATGATGGTAAGCGCGATTGTGCAGTGGGCAGCTACATCAAGTTCGGAAGGCTATTCTTGTATTTGTGCGTTACTATACTGGCATTTAGTTGACAATATAAAGTAAGCAACTGGTAAGGGGAAGCACTAATACTACATCTAATGGTAAAGGGTTAATATATTTGTTTCTTCTACAATACTTAAATGCTAGTGTGTTTGCGTAACAGAACATTAGGTTAGTTTTGTACTTACTTTTTTGTATGGAAAGAGTACGTTTCTTAAGTCCTTGTTCGCTGCTGCTTTTCAGGAGAGTGGTCTTCACTGAAATTGTAAAAGAAGTTAGTGAATATGTGTGTTTATAGCACTTTTGTTAATGTAAACATTGTTTTGCACTTTCCTTTGCCTATGTGCCTCCTGTATATTTTATTTAGAATCCGTTAGTTGAATATGTTTTTCAAATGAGTATAATAGTAAACGTATAGAGCACACTTGTTTTTTTAATGTTATGTGAATGGATGTTAAGAGATAGAAGAAATAATCATATGCATCTTTTGCTATTTTTACAGGGTAAATGGCAGAGATTGTAAATAAAAGCATTCAATGTATGGCTTTGTGAAGGTGTGAGAAATAAAGCATAAGAATTTCATATAGAGGAAGTGGTGTTTGATCTGGGAGCCTTTCTAATGATATTGCCTGCGTGTGTGCTTGAATGAAGATGCATGTACTCAGCCTGGCTGTGTGTAATTTTATAATACACTGGACAGTCTTTTATAATTATACTGTTATTTTTTCCATCTTATAATATGAAACAATATTTTTTAGATAGGGGTGCGTGTGTGTAAAACATTTGGAGAGCTGAAAGGTTCGCAATTGACAGTTCATCATAGTAAATGTTAGAAATGACAAGTTCATTTTACAGTTTATACAGGGTAAGTGGCAGTTACTCGGTTCATATTTTTATTTATTTTACATTTTTAAAGCGCTTACACAGCCCGCGGGCATGGAGGCGCCGATACAGGAATTGTTCGTTTTTTGTTGCGCAATTATTTCGTCTTAGTTGCGCATTTATAAAACGTGCTTAAACATCCAGAGGTTTCTAAGCACGGACCCGGGGATGGAATCCATTTTGCTTCGTGTCGTTTTGCTTTCAGGGCACGCACGTTGCCGCTGAGCTATGCTCTTGGGATGTATTCTATTACTAGAAGCGGTGTACATGTACTGTGTAGGAAATATTCATACCTGTAATCTGTGTTCATGCATGTTAGTGTATTAATCTGCAAGTGGAAATCTTGGGGAGATTTCTAGTAGTTGTTGCTGTAGGTTCTGTGCAGTCACAGCCGAATTGTGCTGAGAGTGATCAATAGTACATCTAAAGTGATAATCAAGTTAGATGAAGAGTTCTTGGATGTGATTGATGGATGATTGTGGGACTGCTTAACAGTAGCCAATGAAGAAGTGGTGCAGAGAGTGTAGTGAAAAGGGTAGAAGGGCTGCCCCAGTGTTACTTATGCGCTCCGCGGACAGCGCGGTTGTTCGATGACAGGACATGCCATATCCGTTGTTTCCGAGCATGAAGTGGGAGTGTATTTTGAGGATTAGCCAATCAGGTGTTGCGGTTCTGCTTCGTATTGAGAGGGGCTTTGTGTAGTGAAGATGGCGGAGGTGCAGAAAGTCAGGATGCTGGTGGTTGGAGATAGGTTTGTGAATGGTTTGGAGCAGTATGCTAAATCTGGGAATGTGGCTAAGCATTTTGACACAAAATGAGTGGGTGTGGAGCACTGTGCTCGATTTGAATTTGCAGGCAATTCTAGTAGTTTGTCAGGATATGGCTAGGTTTCAAATTCGACATGTAATTGTCCTACACTGTGGTTCCGTGCCTTTGGGCTATGTCAGTGCCCCTACTTTGTTGCAAGATATGCAAACCTTGGTTCGGGCAATCATGAAAGTCCTTCCAAATGCCAAGGTTATATTTTCTGCTTTGTTATCTAGAGCAGTATGGGACAATAGTTGCGTTTTTTGTCCCGAGCAAAATATTGCTAGGTGTGCAATCACCTGAGGCATGTTTGCTTTCATGCTTAGAGCTGGTATGTTCTTTTGTAATAATGAGAACATTGAATCTGGTAAGGTTTATTTTGGAGATGCATTTCCTTATCTTTTATGGGAAATGCCATGCTGTTTTGGAACATAAGGGTTGCTTTGGAGAAGCTAATGAAGATTTTTGGAGGAAAATAAGATATAAAAAACAAAATAAATAAATACAAAATAAAATGAGTTTCTGAAGCATCTGCAAAAAAAAATTAAAAAAGGCTCTTTTCAGAGACAACCTCAAAGGGGAAATGGGGCACACTATTTCAATTTTCATTCCCCATGTTCAGATTTTTCAATTTATCTGCGGACAGCACGGTTGTTCGCGGGTAGCGCGTATTACATACAGGGATTTTGGGGTTGCGAGGCATGCAAATGAGACTGAGCAGAGAAGGGATTGGTCAAAGTGGTTTACTGGGTATGTTGTGTAAGGAGAGAGTTGTCAGTAGGTGTTTTTTTCCCCTCAGATTAGAGCAGATAGTTATGGCTGTGTGTTTCAGAAAGCAGACTTTGGATTTTGGGAGATATGTGGATAAATTGGTTGGAGGTGCATGCAGATCGCTGTGGAGTGGCTGTACATCTTGGATTCTCACATGTGGAAGCTCACTGGCATGGAGTGCGTGGAATGAAGTGGGTGGATTTGGTACCTCTGTGCTTCTTTGGGGACACAGCGTCTCTTTGCAATTTGCAATGAAAGAAGGACTTGGGAAAGTGTATCCAAACTCCAGAGTAACGTTGTCCCGTGATGCGCAGAGACAAACGTGGCTGCGTTCTTTTTCATTCGGTCCACAAATGGAGAAAGCAAGGCGCAATGCTAACACGGATGTTTTTGCCTTTTTGAGAGATTTTATGTCCTCTTTTCAGAATGAAAATATTGTTTTGTAGCACACACATTTTTCGCAGAGATGGAGTACATCTTACTTATGCCGGCTAACAGGTTTTTCTGCGAAATATACAAAAAATACATTGCAACCTTTTTTGGAATTCCAGCAATCCATTTTGCAGTAGGTGTTGACCATTTGAAGTTTTTGAAATACAAAAAACCACCACGAAAAGGCTCTTTACAGAGCCAACTCTTCCTCCCAGAGAAAAGTGAAATGGTTTTGACAGGGCAGCACTGCAGTTTTTAGATGTCCACAGACTTTTAAAAAAAATGCACAGGGCCCTGCACTATTTGTCACTTCTGTTTTAAACCGTGAAAGGCAGCCCTGAAAAGAGCCTTTGATTTTTATTAGTTTTTTTTATTTATTTATTTTTTTTAAACAGGACACAAGGAAAGGAGGGGAAAGGAGGGTAAGGAAGGGACACCACCCACAGGGATAAGAAAGGGCAGATGTAGGGTGGGCCTTATTCAGGTAGGTCGCAGACTCTAAAGCAGCCTGTAGGTTATCCCCCCTTCAGAGTACTGCGTCATAGTACATGCACAATATTGTGACCCTCGAAAGGTAAGGGTCAACAGCATCATGAATGGCCTGTGAGGCAGCTGGAGGGATTCACTGTCCCACAGGATTGTCTTTTGTGGTGACAGGAGTGGAAACGGAGGATGCTGCAGAGGAACTCAACCTACTACGTTTATCGCAAGGTACAACCTTACAAATAGCCCCACCGTGGAAGGTGTCGCTTCATTGATGTAGTACCAAAGCTATACGAACAGCCTTGCCACGACTCAGCACCATGTGGCACTGAGTGTAGATCACCTTGTTCGCTTGAGCTTTTGACTTTCCATCAACAGTGGTAAATAACCGCCACACCCAAGACTCACGAGTGCTAGTAGTGGGGACATCCACTACCTCATCCTCTTCATCAGTCTCCTCTGCATCCTCACACCTGTTGCCCTTTGCAGGTCCTTGGGGACGTGGTAGAGGGGTTGGGGGTGCTGATGTCGAGGCAGTTGCAGCAGAAGCTATTTGGGATGCCATCTTGAAGGTTAATAACCAGGAACTAGGAACAAGGAACCAAGAACAGCAACCTGCACAATTGTCCTGTAGTAAATCTTGGAAATCCAAAAGCAGAATGAGAATCAGCTCTGGGGTGTGGCTTTTTATAGGGGTGCTTTGCGACACCCGCGCCGTCCTGAACACTTCGAACATCAAGAATGGGCTCAAAAAGTTCGTAGATCGGCAGGGACATTGTCTGGGACATGTGCAATGGTGATCTTTTACTGTAAAATACATTGGATTGCTCAAAAAAGCAGTTTAAATGTTCGGGGGCCCGGACAGTGTCCGCAAATAAAGACACACGCTTGCATGGGTGCAGTCACATGACGGCATGGACACGTTCGCAAATAGAACGACTGTCCTCAGGACACCAAATGCGCAGTGACGATTGTGCGCGGGTGTTCTACGGACAGTGTTCAGGTCCCCGAACGAATTACAAGTGCGACACACGTGCGGCGGACAGTTGCGGAGAGGCGCGATGTTCGTAGGACCCAAGTGTGTGATGCGCATGTGCGCGGGTGTTCTACGGAAAATGTTGAATTCCCTGATGCATATAAAAGTGTCTCAAAACTTTACGGACAGGCGGACGAGACATGTGTTCTACAGATATATTCATTCTGGTTGCGGACATTACAAACAGCGGGGGTGTTATTAGGACACTACCATTTTGGGTGATTGTGAGAGGCGAACATCTTGTGTGTTCTAAGGACAACTCCATTTTAATTACGGACAGTACGAACAGGTATAGTGTTCTTGGGACACCCCCATGTTGGTTAATTGAGGACACCCCAGACAGCCGCGCTGTCTGCGGAAACCTGGACTGCCTTTAAAAAAATAAATTAAAAAAACACAGGCATATACTAAGAACACACTTCAAATTTTATTATTGTTTAACAGTAGAACAATTAGGAAAAAGGGGGAAGCAGAAACTGAAACAAATACAGGGGAATTAGGGGTTTGGATATGATGTATGGGAGGGATGGAAGTCGCATCACACTTTCTTAGTGGGTAGGGTTTGGGGTTAGTTGGCTGGGAACAGGTACATGTGGGACAGTGGTATTTAATGTTTTCTTTAATGTGGTCTACAATACAGTCTTTTAGTTGATTGAAGTGTTGCATTAACAAATCAATTTTTAGTTCCAATCGTTTCAGAGGATCTTCTAATATCTCTTTTGGTACATTATTTTTATTGGTTATCTGGTCTGTTAACAAAAAAATGTGTTAAGTACACAGAAAGTAATGGTTAATTGGTTTATATAGAGAAATGTTGTGTCTACCATTATTATCACTGTCTTCACTCATTTCCTCTCGTGGGAAATTTTCTTCCAACGATTCCAAAGTACTGGACATTTCTGTGTTAAAAAAAGTATTAGTTTTAGTGTACATAATACAGAAAATGTATAAGTATATGAAATAAATGTAGTGTACTTACTACTTTTTTATAGACTTTTGCTGTTACTGCTGTGTAAGTATGCTCTTGCTTCTTGCTGTGTAGTTTCTGTGAGGTAATTCAGTTGGAGGCATATTTATTTTGTTTTGGTATATTCCATTATATTGGAAATGCTACTTCAGTAGATGGTTGGTGTCTCATATATACAGTTTCCACTTCTTATTTATTATTAAATGTAATTTAATACATTATTTATGTGCTGCTTTTTGAATATGTTTGGTGTTTTTACTGTATGATACAATAATGTAAGATACACCACCCCCCCGCCACCTCCCCCCCATCCCGAGTTTTTGGATAGTGCTGATGGTGACCGGAAAGAACTCCATAATAGAATGCTCTTTGTATCAATGCATTGCATAATGCACTATGCACCTCATTATATATTTATTCCAGAGATCCTTGACACTTTTTTTATCAACATTACAATAAGAATCCCTTGTACAGACTTTTCATGAAAAGTAAATGCACATGTGATGTCAGTGATGTCCTGGGTGTTCGTCTTAGCAGTGCACGGTGGTGGCGCGAGTTATGGTTGCTTAGCTTACCATAACTGGCGAATTTCAGAGCATTATTGGTTTTACTTGGAAACATAACGTCCCTGTAACAACGTTTTCTTCACTGAATTTCATAGGTTTTTAGTAGCGCAACTTAACCATAACGTCCCTTTAACAAAGATTTTTTTAATATATATATTAATATACAACAAAGCCCGCAAGGTTGAAACGCGTTGTTGTTTTGTTTTCTTCTAAGCTACTTGTCCACTGTGTTTGCTAAAATAAAGGACGTCTGATAGAGATCCTTTTACTTCCATCCGGTTGATTTTTATTGAGAGTGCCGCCCAGAAAGCTGCTGCAATTCGCTTTCATTTTTTCTTAGCGCAGGTCTTGCATTTTAGAACAAAAAAAGACCAACAAAATGTTGGCCAAAGAGGAAAAGGTCACGTTTTTTCAATCAAGTAGACCTAAACCTTGTATTATGGCAAATTGAAAGCATCATTCTGAACTATCGTCCACCTATAAGGGAGAGCGGTGCATAATGGAATCAAAGTTAATTCAATTATAGTGCTCATCCTAGGAGTTCTGACTAATTCATGTACAGCACAGCTCCTCTATACCCAACTATTTGTAAATAGTTAATTGTGCATGATAATGCCCAGCCCAGCTATACTACTGTACCACTGTTGCTTCTTCTCTACATGTATACTAATTTTGTAAATTGTAATAACTGTATGTAATTATGTAACATGTAAGCAAAGCGCTCAGATGCCTCCGGGCTTGGTGCGCTCTACAAATAAACATACACAAAGTGGTGAGCTTGGATTGCAAAGACTATATCTCAGGTTGACCGATGCCCATTTCTTGTCCCAGACTGTGGAAGTGAAATTAGATTAGAGCTTTGAAAGTTCGTAAAAAATACAATAAAAATTGACATTTATGCTGATCTTATTTGGGGGTGGTTATTAGGCTGCCCTGAATCAGGTGTCTGATTAATCTCAACCTTACAGACAGTTATTGGGCAAACAACCTTATAAAAAGGAGGCTGGGCTAATAACGCTTGCACTCATAAGAAGGATAAGATACTGCCTTGTTTGTGTCCAAAAATCACTGAGAAGTGGTTTTGTTTGAAGCTTGATTTTTTTTAGTTAAATGGAAATCTGAGTTCGTGCAGAAGATCTATAGTCTTCTGGGTGTTTTCGTATCATATTGGAGAGTGCTCCTGTTATTAGCCAATTGACCGCACCAGGGTAAACCGTCTGGTCTGGGGACACAGACGTGCGGACACCACCAGAAGACCCTTTGTGAACACATCAGATGCAGATACAACGCGACTCCATGGCGGATCCAGTTCTGGGGAATGTAGATTGTCTAAATTTGAAGCACAATTACTTTTGATGCCCTACCAACATTGAAATATGAAAGTATGCATCTTGTATATCCAATGTTGCCATGTAATCTTTTTTAGGAATCAGGATTACTACTTTGAGAGTTTTATTTTTGAGGCTTTACTTATTTGTTCACTCGCAGAGTACTAGAACAGGCATTTCTGTCTAGCCCTTAACTGGCACTAGGAACTGCAGTGTAAATAACTGTTTACCTGGCTTGGCGATACAGGTTCGATAGTTCTTTTTGAAGGAGTGCTAGAACTACTTTTTTTTTTGCAGCAGAACAACGTGTTCGTGGCATCTCTGCTCTTGGTGGGAGGTTGCAATTTCTCTCTAGCAGTATGACATAGTACCTCTGTTTTTCTGTACTCGACACCCACATGTCGGTTGAGATTACCATCATTCAACCACACATGGGAGGTTATCTGCCTCTTACCAAAGAAACATGGTAAGGGACATGCACCTTCAAGTCACTGCTTGGAAGAAGCAACCCCTCTTGGGGTTTGTCCTCTACTGCTGGCATAGCCACAACACTGCTGCCACTCAGTTGAAAGTGAAGCGCTGTGTTCCAGCGCTAGTGAACCAGCCATTGCTTACAGGCTGAATACATTTCCTTGGAGCTTGGATACAGGACTGGCCATGAAGTGTGACTGGAGGCTGTCACATTGCTGGTATGGCCGTCAGTAATATGTTGTAACGTTTGTAATATATCATGCTTCTTTGCCTTTTCCAGGGCTTAACTGCCTTGCCGAGTAGCAGAGTCTTTGTTAAGATCAAGTTTCAGAATCAGCCCTGTGGACAGATTCTAAGAGACCTACCAATTCTGATTAACAGGGAAAAAGTCTGGTCTAGCCAAACTATCTGGGTAGTGTGACTCAGCAGCAAGAGCATGGGATGAACCCCTGATATCAGAGTTCTCAATGGCTTATTGTCATTCTCGTCAGGCCCCCACCTTTCACCCAAACACCCATAACTCACACAACACCTTTTGTTCTTGATGTGCCTGTTTGTGAAATCCGTGAGAAAAACCATCCAGAAGTTAAAAGCCCAAAGAAAGTTATGGACTTCGACTCCGATAACCACTCAAGTACTGAGACGAGGAGGCAAACAAGGGAGTTTGTGCTAAGTGACAGGAGCTCGAAATACAACACGAAGATTAGTTTTTCAAAACCTGCAATGAACGGGACATTTAAAAAAGGCAACCCGCACTATGGAGGAGGGAGGAGCAGCAAGCAGTGCAGAATGAGACGTTGCCATCCAAGCTGGGACTCCTGTGTGCAAGGATCACAGAGCGAGCTGACGAAGCAGAGAAGAATGCTGGGACAGGAAGAGAGATGCTGCAGCAAGAAGGGCCATGGAGACGCCTGGAGCAGTGTGGGAGCTCCTGGAGGTTTGCTCGCTTGACGAGGCAGCAGACTTCACCCCAGGCCGAGGAGAGCTGGCGTGTGACCACGGATCCACGCTGGGTGCTGGGGGAGCGTCTGCACACTCCAACCTGGAAGGCAGAAGGAGAGCCCATAACGCTGAGGCCCAAGCATCGTCTGAGATGCTGGAAAAGACCGGTCAGTCTGCCCAAAGCAGTTGGGGACCACGGGGAGCTCAGACAATCGCACCAACAAGTGATTGAATGGTACAAGGTTAATACATAAAATATACAAGGGTAACGTTTGTTTGAATGCAGTCAAGGCAAATTATAAAGGCAAACACCAATCAAATACAGATGCATGAGATGCCAATGTGGGGAATAAGTTTGAGCAAGTACATTTGACTAAAATATGACCACAGATCGATATACCAAGCACCACATGGTATATTGTGTTATATTAAGCAACTGTGAAACGCATAAGAAATCCTGGCAGCCGAGTACACCAGGCAGTTGAAATTGTACAAAGATTCCTGGCAGGCGAGTATAACAGGTAGCTGAACATTGTATAAAGATTGCTGGCAGGGGAGTATACCAGGTAATCTGCACAGATAAAGGAACTTCTACAGAAAAACTGTTACTGAACATTTTGCTTGAACAGAACATTTTGGTTAAACATGAACTTTGAGTCCATTGAAGACAGCAAGGAACTGTTGGCTAAAGAGACTTTTTGCCATCCCGTTTAAGCATTATGGGGAAGGGGACCACTTTCTGATTCCAAGGGTCTTTACCTTGTAGAACATTTTTGTTGGAGTCATTCTTACATTTTTGGTTTTGAACACTTCTTACTAAACATCAAGTTAAAGACATCTCCTTGCACCTTATGTTGTTTGTTTATTTATTAGTGGGACAGTCAGGATAGGTTGTTTTGGACACAAGGACAACTTTTCAGTTACTGACATCCTGACACAGACAGATACTTCGTTTTAGTTTCCTCTTCAGAATAGGGCTAGCGAGGTGTTTTCCAAAACCATTTTTTTTTTTTTTTAATTAAAAGGTCTTTACTTAACACAAGCTTGTGTCCATCTCTCATTTCTGACCACTCACAGCACACAGAGCACTTATAACAAGTTAAGCAGAACGTCTAAAAATATAATTGTGTCGGCCACAGACAAACTCTTAGCAATTCAAAACCACAGGTAAGAATTACACTAAACATTCACTTTTGGGGTGCCACACTTTAGGAAGTCTTGCCTTAGCTAGAACTCAAAAGCCAAGTACCCTTAGAGTGACAGTTCGAGGGCAATTCTTTTCCAAAGGCTTGCAATCTTTAAAAGTCTGAATAAGAGTTGACAAAGCCAATATGCAGTTTTTAAGTGGTGTTAAGAACAATTGCAAAAAAGCTCGTAGGTGAGCCTCTACCAACCCAATCACCTTAGGGGAAAGCCCAGGGGAGTTTTCCACAACCAGATCTCCACTGATCATGATCAGGCAAGGACATTCCGCCCATCAAATCCTATAGAGGATTGGAGGGTGGGAGGACAAGTTTGTTCACCCACCCCCACTAGACTCAGATTCACTCTAGGACCACTTTGTCAGGTCCTGAAATCGATGGGTTCCTGTACTTTGTGTCTTGGTTGCGTTGAAGGAGGTCTAGGGGTCTCTGGTGCGGACTCACTTTAGGTGTCCAGATAGTTGGCAGCGCTGTGCTCTGGCGGCACCATTCCTGGGACTAGACAGCTAGACAACCCTGCAATGAAGGAAGGACCACCATGTTGACAACGATGTCGACTGCAAGACAGGATGTGGGCAGAGAACAGCAATGGCCACTTGAAGAAAATTGCAGAAGACTACCCTTGTGGCAATAAACTAACAAGCTGGACATGTAAGGCCCCTCTTTGTGCTGGAGAGTTGCAAATGCAAGGGGTGGCCACTTGTTACAGAAGTCAAAGGTCTGCAGAGTGCCAAGTTTGAACTCAGGATGACAGACAGCGAGGTAGCCCACAGGGAAGATGGTCAGCCTACAGGATGGTTCTGGGACACTTACAAAAGGTTCCCAAGGGCAGGTTCCTCAAGCAGGTTTCGAGACTGGCTGTCTCCACTGGTCGAAGCACTGATGAATGCCTTCTGGAGATCAGCAAAGGAGCACAGCTTGATGTGGACAGTTGAAGATAATGCTGGTTGGCTGCAAGTACTGTGTATTCAGTGGGATGTTCCTCTTTCTAGGTTTCTTGACTCCAAGAACTATCTGCTGAATGGCTGCAGCAGTCCTTTTATCCAGTATTCTAGCTGCAGATCTCAAACTCGCAGGGGCTGTCCTATTATGGATAGCTTCTGGCACAGCAGTAGATACTTTAGCATGCATGTAAACTCGGACCGGACAGTCCCATTCCCTGAATCCAGACAGCCCAGGAAAGGATTCAACATTCATGACAAATCCAGCTCAGAGTAGGCAAAAACACAAGATGTCCAAAGGACAGTGGTTCTTCACATATAGGAGACGTACAAGGCCATTTTTTAACACAACTTTTGATTAAATCAAAGCAAGCCTTCTCTAGGCCCCGTCACTAAGAGTTCCCTGCTCTAAGAAAACAACATGCTGGTGTCTTTTGGATATCAGCCCTGTGCAGGCTAGATTGCCTCACCGCCCGCCACCCAGTATCACATGGAATGCTGCATACTTTTGCTGCAGCTGCGGTATCCGTGATGGAGGGGGTCCCCCTGGTGAGCAAACCTCAATGAGATCCCACTTGTCCTGCCAGATAAAAAGGGCATTGCATAGCGTGCTCAGCTCCCCAGTTACACAGAGGATGGCCCCCCTTGGGGAGAAGGGACAAATGCCACGGATTTGTCACAACAGGCAATAATCTTGTGGTGCAGTCATTTTAGAGTAGATCGTTCTCTAAAAGGCATTAAGTGGTAAAATGCAAAAGTGCACGAGAATAAGAAACAGTAGAAAACGAAATGCTGCCACTAGTATGTCTTGGAGACTTCATTCAAGTAACCACAAAGTTACAAAAAACAAAAAGTTATGGGGGGGGACACAAACTATCCTTACTGAACCTCCCTGTAAGTGTAAGGTGAAGAGTACATTGTAAGATTAGTGCACCCAAATCAGATGAGCTTAGCAAGGCAAGTGAAGTAAAGGCTTCCCTTGCATTCAAAACTGAAGACCGGTCACAAACTAAAGTACAAGTTTTGTGGTTCCATACACTTCTACGGAGAGAAAGAAGCAGCAAGAAAATATTTCCTAACAGTCACCTATCAGCATATGCAACAAATGGACCTTGGTTTGTGGCTTAATAAAAACGTGCCTTGCAAAAAAGGTATAGATTGTAAACTAACAGACTGGGCCAGCTATTTGAAGAGTGACCACTTCCACCCTATGCACAAAGCATGCCACAATATTCAGCCAGCCATTAACAGTACGGCCGAATATGCTCAGACACAAGGGACTGGGGAAAAAACAAAGCTTTGAGATCAGACTTCCTAAACCATGGATAAAGCTGCAGAACGTAGACAGGACCACAGGGCAACAAGGATACCCTGTGGCAACCTCCTGGAAAACATTGCAAAATGGGCCCAAATTAGGTGCCACTGACTAACAATCCAAAGTTAGAGTCTCTGCTAGTTTACACAGAAACAAACCCATTCAGCAACAAAATGAACTGCATAACGTTTTCCTTGGAATGCCCCCCCTTTGCTTTCAGACAACCAGCCAAAATCACAAAGAAAAAGCATGTTACTTCCGCATCAGACAAAATATGCCACGCAAAAACAAATAGATGCCTAACCTGTCCTCATATCTACAGTTCAGACATAATCAAGATACACCACATGGGGCAAGATTACGTAGTTACAGAAAGTTTCATGTGTGCATCCAGCAATGTTGTGCATCAGATATGCCCCAGTGAGGGTCCTAGGGGTGGCTGCTTTGTTGTGGAAATTGGCCAGCAACTACGTAAGCAGACAAAGTTCCACAAGCAAAACGTTAGGCAATCTAATGACACACCCCATAGTGAGCATCCTTACTGACTAAAATGAAGTGTTGAAAGTTAACTGGAGAACAGAAATTGCAACATGACCACACCTTGAGATTTTCAATGCACTCGAAGATGTTAAAGCATCGTGGCTTCATGAATCAAATAACAAATCCCCATTCTTTGCACACTATAGAGAACCAGGTTGTCAAAATAGAGAGACCTCATACTTCCTTTAACATTTTCTCTGGCTCTTTACTGACACTTGACAGATCTCCAGCCCATCTGCTTCTGAGGCAATGTTCCACTACTAGACTCGCTCCTATTCAACTCTCCCAGTGCTTTAAAAGTCCTGCCCCATAAGGCTCCCATAGGATGGTAAGTACTTCTGATCCATGTCAGTTCCAACCCAACCCCAATCTAGTGTAGAGAAACAAACTCAAAAGGCATTATCCTTTTCACATCCTTCACAAGCCAAAAGCCTAAACTATGGCTGATGGGTTCCCCCTCCTACTGGCCACAGGTGGATGACTCTGCTTCCACCAATCTCACCAAGGGAACAGAGCAACAAATGGCTTGCTCTTTTTCAGTCTGGTTAGCCTATTAGAGTCCAAATTTAAAGTGCGACAATCATGATGAATAATTTTTTAAATACAACTGTCCAACAAGTGACTTCATGTGTTTCCCATCGCAACCTTATACGTAGGTGGGCAACAGGCTCAGTGGAGATGGACATACACTTGGCTCTGCCAAACATACTGTCCTCACTAAGTATGTACACGACATGTGCGACAATGGCATCCCTTCATGTCCCTCTGAAAGCAGCCCAGTAGTTTTTCTCTTACCTGCTTGCATGTCATTTGCCATGTCGCACTTAAATCTTTCGGACTTTAATGCCTGGAGGAATTAAGTGCAAGGCTCTTTTTGAAGGATCCCAATCAGAAAAAGGCGCACACAGATAAGACTATGGAAATCGTAGGTAAATGACTTTTGTGGAGAAAGCGGTTACACCGAGTTAATTCTCTCCAAACATTGGGCAAGGTGATACATAGCTTTGTTGAAAGGGGTCTCAGCAGAGCACCATACAAATTTGAGAAACTAGTTTAAAACAAACTGCAATGTCACAGGCATTTGGCAGCTTGTTTACAAAACAAAAAGCCAAGATCCTGGACAAGACAATGCAATAAATTGATTAATTGCAAAAGTACAAAAAAGGCATTTGGATGTTGGAGCACTCAACAGTGCACAATCATCTGTCATGTTCTAAAAGCCAAAAAACATTAAATCACAGGGTCAAAGGCAAAAACTTGCTTAGGAAATCACAATTTTACCTTATATGTTGCTGCTCTGTGCTGTGCTGCTATTGTCAGTTTTTCCACTAGGCCTCGCAGCCGCTCCTGTGTAGCATAGGAGATCAAGCTCACAGCATCCGAGTTAAGTTCCAAAACGTCATGCTTTTTACCTGTTTGAGGCAGAGAGAATCCATTATGCATCTTAAAAGGAGACGATAATTGCAATAATTAGCACAGCAGCTATTCTGATCCCCCAGGAAGTGATACCCATTATGAATAAATGTGGCGATATGCCTTTTTCATTAAAGGCAAAACTTCAAAGATCTAAGGCATTACATTAATAAATTGCAGCTTGCCTCTGGGACTGAGCCCATCACAAGGTCACCCTTGGTTGTTGAGAAGATGTGCTTATGTACTTGCAGAAATTGATGCATTAATCTACTAAATTGAAAAAGCAGCAAAATATACTTTCTTTAATTTCCTAGTACTTGCTAAACCTTTATTTTTCCAAATATATGTTTTCTTTTGCAATTTTTATATGACAAACAAATCTTCATGTGCCACATCAAGAAGCTTAATCCAAAAGCTATCAAAATCCATTCATATTCCATCACCAGGTCACCCTTTTTATTCAGTCCCGACAGTAAAAAGGATAAAAGAATGGTCCCAAATATCATTTTAGGCCCTCGACATGGCCTGGGTATGGAGCACAGAAAAAGTCACGCAAATATTTCTTTATCATTACATTATAAATGATGGTACTGCAATTAGCCATTTCTATAGTGCAAGACTACCATTTTCGAAACACTTTAACTTAGGTCCTGGATAAATTATCAAGGCCCTGTGTCAGTGATGGAGGAGGGGGACCCAGAGAATGAATGGGTGTTAGGGAGATTTCAGTGTTATGCTTAATACCCTCTCCTTAAGACCCTCAGCATTTTTTTCTGGACTTCTGGACATTTTTCTATCCCTCCTGAATGAACAGCCTTTTTCCCCATATTCATCATTTGCTCCGACTTTTGGGAACTATTTTTTGCATTACCCTATTCTATGAAGTCTTGCTTTCCTCCATATCTCTTAAAGGCATCTGTGTTACACTTTTGCAGTACAAATTGGGTAGAGCACTAGAATAACCAAATTACTGCGCTGATCAAGTGTGGAGAGTAGTGAATCCTGCAGCCGGTGAGTGACTCTTATAAGACGGTGCCCTACCTTCTGAGCGAAGTTAGAGTAGATGTTGGGGAAAGAGCCACACTCAAACCAGGTGCTGGGTCACAGATGTTGCTAGTATCAGTAAGTACAATTGAACTTATAAGTAATGGATACAGAGCCAAGTTACTATGTGTATATAGGGTGCTTTAATTAAACACATGTGCGACTCGTGTTCTGACCCGACAGGGGTCTTTATGAAGGTTGTTATACAGTGTGTGCTATACATTGTGGTTTGTGCACAATTGCTTGTGAGGTGGAAATCCAACTGAGTTGTGAACCATGTTGCAAAGTGAGATATAGTGGTAATGTGACATTCGAATGTAAAATGCCAATGTGCAAATGTAACAGTTATATTAAAAGGCAAGTCATACATAATGGGTGTGGTGGCAATAATGGGTAAGCAATTGTACAATGGTTATTGTTGAGTGAATAACTGACAGATTTGGTTCAAGCAGAATTGTGGGTAACATGGTTGAATGCATAGACCTTAGTGAAGGCAGTTCATGTCAATTATAATGTCGCACCAAGGGGAAAGAAAATGTGAAAGGAAAGGATAAAAGGGAAAAATAGAATTAGCTATTGAGGGTGTGGAAACAAGTTGGATGTAGGTATGGTTCCTTACTGTGCGTTTTAGAGAGAAGATTATAAGTAGAATGTGATTTCCAGCATGGCGGCTCCGTTTATTAACAACCTGTAGGGTACGCATAGAAGGGGGTTAGTATGGTATCCTTAAGGCCCTGTGTGGGCTGTGATGAACTTAACATGAGTGTCAAGCAAGGCTAATGGCGGCCTGGTTGGGTGGATGATGGATGGATGTTCGCCCTGTGGCTGGCGTGCTGATGCTCGAGTGCCTGGATTGCTGTGAAAGTAAAGTCTGAGATATGGTCTGGAACGAAAATGGCCTGGAGGCATGGGTCTGTGCTAGTTTGCTAAGAACGGCTGGTGCCAGAAGTGGAAACCGGACTGGTGTGCTGGGTGGGAGGGCCGTCTGATTGGTGCAGTAGAGTGTGGGAACAAGGAGTCCGGGCGTTGCTATGGTGGTACGGCGGATTCAAATGGTGCAGGACTGCAAGCCAGTGGCTGATGCAATTGAGACTAAGGGGTGCGGAAAGAGGGACTGGATTTGATGGTCATGGTGAGCAGGGGTGGTTTAGTGTGGCAAACGCTCAGTCTCAATCAAAAGTACTTCAGCAGGTGGTGTTTAACATGAGTGGTGCATCTCTAGTCTGCTCGTTGTTAGGGGGAATTCTAATTTCTGTGCTAATTCCCTTCAACCTTAGAGACCCCGAGCTCTTTTAGTGGACTTGAGGACTTTTCAATTTTAACCCTTTAGTGAGTGAAACCTTTTTTTACTCATGTGTTTTGACCTGATTTGGATTATGTGTTTCCTTTGTTTTTGGAGTCTGACAAACTCATCCTTTAGATTTCGCATAAGGTTTAAATACCTTTTTTGTGTGAACTACTGTTCCCAAGAATAGTAAAGTGAAATTCACTGTACTTATCCTTTTCTCTTTGTAGGTCCAGCTCACACCATCTTATGTGGGGCGTTGGGGGGTACTCATTAGCCCCTTATCATGCCTACGCATGTAACATTTGTAGGTTTCCCCTCACCACTTTAAATGGCTGGTGGCAGTGGTTTAATTTACCGGCCATTCTGCTTTTCTACCACAAGCTGAAACCTCAGCTGCAGTATAGCGCCCATGGGTGACCATTTCATCAAAATGGCCCTGGTCGTCTTTTTTGACATTTTCTGTTTGTGAAGTCTTTTTTGGCTTTTACTCTGTGCGCCAAGCCAGGTTTGTTTGTTTTGCCTTTGGCAGGCTTCAGTCCTGAAACCTGCCTCCGGCTCCAGTGTGTCTGAAAGTGCAGGAAGTGAGGGAGGTTCCCAACACTCCCATGTCCTTTGTCTCTAGGACTGCCTGAATGCAACTGGTCCGGACTGTCTGGCTATCCTTTCAGGACAGCCCCCCTACTGTGTAATTGACAGCATAGGCTGTACATGAATGGGAGAAAGCTGCTTAAAAAGCGAGGGTTTTGGGACTAGAGGCAGAGTCTACCACTGGGAAGAACGCCCGGCAAAGAAACCGTGTACAAAACTTGTTGCATCCTCCTGGACATTTGAATTGCCCGGTGAAGCCCTGCTGCTGTGCTGAAACTCCTTTTCCTGATTGACAAGAGAAGCTCCAGAAGAGACGACTTCTTCCCTTGGGTTAGTGGGACCAACTAACCCCGAGACAAACTCCACTGGACCATCTTCCCCGACTGGCTGTAGTACTTTGCTGCTGCAGGAACCGTGTGCCAGGGGTCGAGAAATCTGTAGTCGAGTGCAACATCTGCAATCCGGCCAGAAGCTCCAGGAGTTTCCTAAGCACCCTCCAGGAGCAAGACAACCAGAGCTCAAGTCCCCTCACCAGAGTGCAGGACTCAAGGAGTGTAGGAAGCCCAACCAGTATCCAAGATCCGCGATGGTGCAGTTTACCGTGCGCTGAAACCTGAAAGTGCTGCTGATCTGAAAAGAGCTCATAGCTGCCGACGACCTCCAAATTGCTGCCGCAGCAGTCCTCCACACGTCCTCCCTCTTGTCCCCAAGAATGAGGCTCAGGAACCCAGGATCTGTATCGCTGCAACAGGACAGATTGCAGCTGGACCACTCTTCTTCAAACCAGAGGCACTGTTCAGACTTGGGGTACTTTCCTCAGTGTCTTTAGCTTTGCTCTTCTCAGTTGAGACTTGCAGTGGCTACATTTGTTAAGAGTTGATTTCAGCTCTGCTTTCCAAAGTTTAACAGTGTGCGAGCCTACAAGTGATTTCTACAAAACTCTAACTTTGTGCAATAAATTTGAACTACTAAGCGCCTCAGCTCCATAGACTGTACGCGAATTGACTTTGGCTGTTCCCGCCCCCTGGAGACTCTTCTAGTCCATGGACTGATATTTTCTGTCCCTCAGAGGTGACAACTTGTGTTTTGACTGTTATTGCTGGGAAAGGTTTTATCTAGACTTCATTGGAAGATTTAAGTATACTCACATGCCCTGAGAACCGGTTTACCCTTTTTCCATCCTTTTCCTTTCTGCAACCTCAGAATCTGCAAAGTATAACTAGTGATATATGCCATTACTGTCCTTGTGAATGAAGTAAACTCCAGGTGTAGGAAGTGTGTAAAAAGCATCTCTAAAAAGAGTACCCACTAAACTTAAGCTGATTCTGGAAAAGTATATTTGATTGTTACATATCTTGCTCTTTTTAAAGAACGCTTATTTAAAAATGGATGTTAAATAACCATTTATAACTAAAACCTTGAGTATAAGTGTTCATGTTATTTGGCTACTTGTATTTGTGAATTTCATTGCTAGAGCTCCAATTTACCCCTCAGTCACACTACCAACGTGTGTAGTACAACCCTATACCAAAAGGTGAGTTACCTAATACCAAGTAGAACAGTGTTGTGTAGTCTCACAGTGTTACTACATCTATTCTTGCCCAACACTCATCTGCAATGGTAGTGAGCTGGTAAGGAGAGGAAGGGGGCAGGCTAAGACTAGGTAATGTCAGGCACAAGCTGAGTCAAAGAAAAAGGAAAATGCGTTGCAGAGTATGATATCGACACTGCAATGTTTATGTCCGGTCAGCAACAGAAGAAAGGGTTAGTTATGGGAAGGGGGGGTATCAGCGGGCTGGATCTGGAGGACCCATATGGAGGATACAGATCTATAGACACCAATAAATAATGCAGCATGAATGGGGTGGAGCACGTCAGGGTGTGGCCACAAGGTCCAAGGAATTGTGTGTGACTACAATGGAGTAGGTGATGAGGGCAGCTGCCCATCTCGAGTGAGAGCACACTTACCTGTTGGGGTAGTGAGGCCACTGCAAAGAGATGGGCGGTCATGGCGAACTTTTGATGCTGGACGCCATCTTGGTTTGCATTTAACTGGTTGGTGGATGGTGTGGGAACTGGGAGATTTACCTAGCTGCAACATAATGAGCTGAAAATGCAAACTTGACAGTATAGCAACCTGGAGCATGAAGCATGAATGTAGCATGGTTGAAGAACCAAAATAAAATTGATAATTCAAACGTTGTAAGAACAATCATTTTGCAGACAAATGTCATAATGCTTAAAAAATATATAATTGTGCCATGTTGTCTTCTGTTAATACGAGGTCTGCATGGTGGGCAAAAGTCCCAGTTGTTACGAGTGGCATGAATGTGATGTGGGCCACGGGGGAAAATGGACACGCCAAGCATGGGGCGCCTTGCTCTGATATAACATGCTAAGTGTATTAAATTGGGCTAGCATTGTATATCAGGTAGATGTTAGTGTGGGGTAGGAGGGGCGTCACTGATTAAGTGAGCCCATGGATGAGGCCTAGGGAGATGTGCTCAGGATGATTGGTGAGAGCTGACCAAGTCATGAGTCGGTGATGTGGTCTAGAGGGCAGGTGTGCCTGTGGGTGAGTCGAAGGAACGGTGGTCCAGTTTATAGTGTAGTAGAGAGAAAATCAGTGGGTAGAGCGAGAAACCAAAGGGTGTCTCACCGACTAGTCCCTTGGGACCCGTCCTCCAGGTGGCCGGGGCACGGCCATCGCTGTTAGGTAAGATTGTATGCAGTAATCCTGTGGGAGACTACACCCTCTTGGTATTAGGTAACTCACCTATTGGTATAGGTCTGTACTACACAAGTTGGTAGAGTGACTGAGCAGCCAGACCTATCTGAAGAGAGGTAAATGTGAGCTGAAGCATCGAAATCCACACATACAAATATCCAAATAACACTCAATAAATCATTATTTTACTATAAAACCTTTAACGGTCAGTTTTAAATAAGCACTCTTTAAAAAGGGCAATGTGCAACAATAAAAATACACTCCATAACACGTTCTCAGAATCAAGATAAGCAAATAGATACTCTTTAGAGATGCTTCATACACACTTTCTACACCCTGAGGTGACTTCAATTACTAGGACAGTATTGGCATTTATATATCACTGTTCGCACTTGGTAAAATTCTGAGGTTGTGGAAAAGGAAAGGGAAGAAAAAAGGTCAACAGGTTCTCAGAGCATGTGAGCACTTTAAAATCCCCCAATGAAGTCTAGATAGAACCTTTTCTAACAATATTTAGTTAAACCAATGTACCGCCTATGAGGGACAGTTAGAATCAAAGTCAATGGGTCAGAAGAGTCTGCAGGGAGCCAGGACAGCCAAAGTGAATTTGAACAATGTCTATGCAGCTGAAGCGCTTCTTAGATGGCACAAAAGTATTGAACACAGAGTTTGTAGAAAATGACTGGCCACAAGCTGCTAGGCTTGAAGGGTAGATCTGAGATCTGCTATCCAAAGAGCAGCTACTGCAAGTCTCAAGTGAGATAATGCAATCTACAGACAAAAGAGGCAAGTACCCCTTAGTCAGCACAATACCTTAGGTTAGAATAAGAGGATCCACCTGGCTTCTGTTCTGGTTGCACTGTTGAAGATCCTGGGTTCTGGACCTCAGTCGTGGGAACAAGAGGGATGATTTCGGGAGGACTCTTGCACTGCAGGTCGAAGGTCAGCAGCGGCTACGGGCTCTTTTCAGTTCAAGCTACTGCCAAATAGCACCACCGCGGATATTGGACATGCAATAGGCTTTCTTCACGCCGTGAGTCCAGCACTCTGGTGAGGAGACTGTAGCTTGGGTCGTCCTGCTTCGGAAGGGTCCTTAGGATCTTCGGTCTGGCTTAAAAACGTTGCACTCGACTATGGATTTATCGACCCTTGGCACTCGGTTCCAGCAGCAGCAAAGTAGTACAGCCAGTTGAGGAAGGTCTTCCAGCAAAGCTGGTCGTGGGGTTAGTTGGTCCCACGAACCCAAGGGAAGAAGTCATCCTTTCCAGAGCTTTAGTCGATCGGAAAAGCAATTGCAGCACAGCAGCAGGGCTTCACCGGGCAGTTCAATGGTATTGGAGGATGCTGCAAGCTTCTCCTCAGGATTACTTTGTCGGATGTTACGTCCAGTGGTCGGCGGTCTTCAGTTCAAGAAGCCTCGTTTTTTTGGAGCCTTCTCCCATTCATGCACAGCCTAGCTGTCACTCACAGCAGCTTGGCTGTCCTGCAAGGACAGCCAGACAATCAGCACTGGGTGCATTCATGTAACAAAGTAGACTAAGAACAGGGAGTTTCGAGCACCCCCCTTGCTTCCTGCACTGCCAGAGACACTGAGGACAGAGGCAGGTGTTCAGTACTGAAGCCCGCCAAAGGCAAAACAAACAAAAGGGTTAAACCTGGTTTGGCGCGCAGAGTAAAATCCAAGAAAGACCTCAACAACAAGAAATCGTAAAAAATGAATACCGTGGCTATTTTGACAATGGCCACCAATGGGTGCTATACTGCAGCCGAGGATTCAGCCTGCAGCAGGAAAACACAATGGTAAGACAATTAGACCACTGCCACCATCCATTAAAAGTATTGAGGGTAACAAAAATGTTACATGAGCAAGTAGAAACAAGGGCCAAGTAACCTCCCCAGCACTCCACATAAAATGGGGTGTGGTGGATCTACAGAGAAAAAGGAAAGTAAAGTCAATTTCACTTTACTACTCTTGGGAACAGTAGTTTGCCCAAGAGAAGGTATTTAAAACTTATGAGAAATCCAAAGGACTTATCTGTGACACTGCACTGAAGGTGCTGTGGTTCAAAATGCAAAAGGTAGATGCCTATGGAGTTTGTCAGACTCCTAAAACAAAGAAAACAGAGTCCGAATCAGATCGAAATACATGAGAGAGAAAAGTCTGTCTCACTCCAGGATAAAAATGTAAACTTCTTAAGTCCAGCAAAAGAGCTGGGGGTCAATAAGGTGTGAGGAATGCAGCACTAAATGAAAATTCTCCCTAACAGCTGTTGGATCCAGACCCCAGAGGTGGACCAGTGCAGGAGGATCACCTGGATGGGGTCCATGGGGAGTGGGGCACCGAGAGGAAAGACGCGAGATCACTTCACTCATTTCTCTTTAGAACATCCTCATTCTATATACTATCTAGGAACCTTAACACCCCCCCTTTCCTACACACATTCTGCTGCATGGACAAAGCGCTTCAGAGGAAGACAGACTTGCACACAACCAGAACGTTTGACATGTCCCAATATCGGGGTCAGGCAGAGTCGGACACTTACTCTGGATGACTCACCAGTTTTAGGAGACTAAGCACAGGGAGTTTCTGGCAGCTCCCTCACATCCTGTCCACCCCAGACACTCAGGCACCAGAGGAGGGCTTCAGCACTGAAGCCCGCCAAAGGCCAACGAACAAAGGGACCAGACCTGGTTTGGCGCGCAGAGTTAAACACAAGACGGACCTTTTCTAAAAGAAACAGTGAAAAAAGTTGACCAGTGTCTGTTTTTACAGATAGGTCTTGGGTGCCATATTGGAAAACATGGCTGACCCGATTTTTAGTTACTGGTGTTCGCGGTTGAGAAAAATAATGGTATTTTGTTAAAAACCACTCCCACCAGCCATTTCAAGTAGAAAAGGGTAACATTTGACTGTTACATGAGTGTTTAGACCCAGGGGAAGTGTTACGCTCACCTGGCTCCCACAGGGGCGTCGATCTGAACTGGACAGCTGCGGTCTCCACCAATGTGACGCGTAGTGCCGAGAAGACGGACTGGACTGGCCCACCTAGCTTTGTTTGCTTGGCCCGTAGGAATATTCTTCTGCAAATGGAGTGAGGGAATTAACCACCCGTGGAGTTGAGCGTTCACCCCCTCCCACTGCCCTCCCAACTGATCACCTTTGATGTCCCCTCTTATAGTCTCACCTGATGGTTTGGAGAGATGAGCTCTCCATCCTGCATTGAGCGCAGGGGTGCTTAGATAACCAGTTGCTTCACTGGCTCGAAGGAATTGGTGAGTTCCAGAACAATATTGACTCCGAGATTCCCGACCAGACGCCGTAAGTATATAGTTCGTAAGAGTTCAAATGTCTGACTTTCACTCTTGTCCGATTCCTTGCAGGTTGCAGCTTGACCCTAGCGAAGAGTTCCTCGTGGCAACGGTAATATTCAGGTAAGGATTTGTATTATCCAACAGTTCGATAAAATAATGTCAATATGTAACCTGTTGCTTTCTCCCTTATTCAGGCGCAGAGAGAAAGTGTGAAGTCTCGGGGAATAATGCCTCTGGCGGTAAAATCCGGTAAGTCTATTGTGGTGAGGAGGTTTCCCCTTGTTTGTCCTTTTGTTTCCCCTTAGGGGCCAGGGTTCGGCGAAGATGCAGTGGAAGCTGCACCAACCCGTGAAGAGGAATAGTACCCCCGGTGGTAAAATCAGTTAAGTCTATGGGGGGTAACTAATATTGCCTCTGTGTATTCCCTTGGCTCACCTTGCTGTTCTTGTCTTCCCCTTAGGTGCCGGAGTGCGGCGGGAACATGCAGGAGGATGCGGTGGAATGTGAAGATCCTGCGAAGGCCGGTGAGTTCAGCGTGGCGCTGCAGCAGGCGAGGCGACGCGCATAAAATAACTTCTTTCTTCCAGCTCGAAGGCGCGATGGATCGGGTATTCAGCTAAGGATCAAAGGTATTGCTCTTGTTCTAACCTTTTCTCCTTCATTCTCCCTTTTTCTAGGAGCTCCAGACTCGAGGCAGACGTGGCCGAAGACTGGATGAAGACTTGCAGGCACGGTGAGCGTTACGCTGCTGGATGCAGAATAACACGAAGCGTGTGCTTCTCTTCGGGCGTGGTTTAAATAGCCTCCAAAGTAGCCCCAGTTAAGTATTCCTCCCCAGCCCCACCCGAATAAAAGATAGTCCCTAGGTAAAGTAGTCCCTTCCAAGCCGCTTTTGGCTTGGAGCTCTTGCAGCATGGTCTGCATCAGGTAAATTTTAATCTATGAGCCTGTCGCCTATGGCGCCAGGACTGACTCTCCATATGAGCCTGGCGCCATAGACGCCAGGACTGCACCCAAATAGCCCCTAGCAGGGGTTGTTGGGCATGCTTGGGATAACTTGATGCCTGCTTCCGGGGTTGCTGGACTTGGTCTGGGTCCCCAGGGGTAGGGCATCATGACAGGAAACTAGGCAACCCCTCCAGCACTCTATAGGAGGATAGTGTGTGCTGGGTCTGTACATGTACAGACTAGTAAAGTCAATTTAACTTTACATGCTCTGGGAGACAGTAGTCAGTCCCAGAGAAGGTATTTAAACCTTGAGGAGTCTGAAAGACACCCCTGGGCCACTGCACTGAAGGTGCCGTGAGAGGCACAAGAAAGAGATTATGCCTATGGAGTTACTCCATATCCAAAGAACACAAAAGTAAAAAAAATACACATCAAAATACATGAGTGTGGGGAAAAAGGCTCACACTCTTTCCAGGTAAAAATGAAAATCCCAGAAATCCAGCAAAGTTGCTGGGGGTCTCAAAAGGTAAGGGAAAATAGCATATTCTTGAAAATTCTCCCTGACAAGACCCTTGCTGACCTATGTATTTGCATATGAGTTTTGCTTCTCATGGTCTTAATCTCAGTTGTCTTTCTCCTCCTCTTTTGTCACATTTGACTGATTCAAGTCCAATTAATAGAAGGTCACTTATTGTTCAGCTGGTGCTTCTCTTGCCAGTGTGCGTCGTGCGGCTATCTGGTGTCCTGGGAGCAGAGGAGGCTGCGATGTTCACAGATTCCTGTCATTCGTTCTCTAATGGTACTCCCAATGTACATAGTCGCGGACTGACTAAGCAGCCATCCGCTTACATAAATGGGCGCATTTAACCACCGTCCAAACGGCTCTCTCACAACCTACCCAAACCTGAACCCACCCCACCCCCAACTCTAAATCTTTGACCAGCACCCCCAGTTCCCTTCAGACTTCTGTCACTACCAGCAATGGCCCTACCAAGAATACAACCAAGGAAACCCATAAAATTAAGGTGAGCCCTTATCAATGCCAGATCCCTTGTTGTCCACGCCCCAGAAATTGCTGACATCACCACATGTAACCAACTAGACTTCCTAGTTGTCACTGAGACCTGGTTCCACAAAGCAGCTGGTCCTGCCCTAGCTCTAGCGGTCCTAGTCAACTTCACTATCCTCAGAAGAGACAGGCAAGCCTCGAAAGGGGGTGGCCTAGCAGTCATCTGTAAATCAGACTTAACTATCAGAGATAGAACCCATGACATTCCAGTCAGTGGAGCTACTCTCAGTCAAATTGGGGGTATCTCCCTCACGCACTACATTTGAAGATGATATAAAACATCTCTTCTGAACACCAACGTCAAACCTGGTACCCAAATCATCTTACTCGGTGACCTTAACTTGGGCCTTAACGACCCTAAAGACCCTAATGCAACCAGCATAGCAAACACTATTGCTGAAGCTGGACTTACTATCAGGAACACTGGACCTACCTATTCTAAAGGTCGCACCTTGGACTGGGTCGCAGATTAATTGTACCTCATGCATCACGACTACCGAACCTTGCGTATGGACAGACCACTACCTGATCTTGTTCACTATCCAAGACATCCCCCAAACCAACGTAATTAAACCTACTGCTCCACCAGCCCCAGCCAGATGTAAAATAAACATAACTGTCACCAACCTCCTACCCTTGATCCATCCTAACACTAACACTAACACTACCCACCTCCCAACCGATCCTACAGAACTAGTTGACCTGTAAAACAAACCTATCAACTCCGCTATAGACATCATCGCGCTGCCATGACCCTTGCCCCTGGCCCTCACTGGCAAGTCAGCCTTCCAGTTAGGGCCAGGTCAAAGGCCTTAAAACCTCATCCAAGACTCTCTTGGAGTCAGTCCTGGCCTTTGGCGCCAAGCTCATAACCATCATGAAGACCAACATTAGAATGGGACTATTTATTTGGGACTATTTAACTTGGGGGGTGGGGATTGGGGGGAGGGTTCAGTCAACAAGGAAGCACACGCATAGCTCAGTAACAAGGAACTGAGCTATGCGGTCTAGTCTTTTGGGTGTGGCAGGCCTGGGACTATTTTACCAGGACTACTTTACCTGAGACTATTTAAACCACACCCAAACAGCAGAACATGCTTTGCGTTATTCTGCTATGGGCAGCGTAACGCTCACCGTGTCTAGTTCTTTGATGCAAGCTTACCTGAAACCAAGGACCTGCAGAGAGAAAGAACACTACGAAACTTACCTGGAACAGTATCCGGTCTTCAATCCATCACTGACCTCAGTTCCACTCACCTGAAGGTACGAACTCCATCATCCGGCACTGCATGCATCCTGGAATACCATAACCTGGAAAGGGGGGAAAGAAAGACAGCATTAGTAAGCGTTTACTCATGTTTCCGCCCGAATGAAGAAAGCCACACATTTCTTACCTGGGTAGTCATCTCCTGGCCAATATTGCTGGAACATTACGGCACTCGGCGAGGAACATCGCAACCTGCAAGGAGAGAAAAGACACAGGTTAGCAATATAAAAGGCGAAACAGCGCCACGCATTGCGCATTACTCACCGGACAGCATAGCGCGCACACCGCGCCTTCACCTACCGGCCCATGCTCATCTTCAAACTGCATGACACCACCAAAATACCTTTCCATACCTAAAAGGAAAGAAGCAAGACATTATTATTCGAACTAAGAGGAACATAAGAACTGCATATAAAGACTGTAAAGCAGCAAACCTATGGAGTTGCAGCAGGCCTGGATTCCCACAGGGGGGCTTGCACCAGTGAAGTAACTTGGTCACTGCTCGCCCCCCCACATCTACGCACCCCTGCCACAAGGAGCAAGACAGAGAATCCACCTTTTACAATATTAAGGTGAGGAGACGGCCCAAGGGGGAGGAAGGAGTTGAGGCCAAGGGAGGTGAGAAAACAAGGACCATCTGGTATTGAATCCAGCTCTCCTATATTGCAGACCCATCTTTAACCAAAGGCCTTACTAAGGGACCGCGAGAGGGTGCGAGAGTGCAAATCATCCAACCAGTGCTGGGTGGCGTCCCCGTGGAACCAGGTGAGCGTAACAGCTCCACTGAAACTAAGCAAAGAAAAACCCTTGGCTCATCTCAATACGTGGTTTACCCGTAGCCTAAAAGCCCTTTGCAAAGAAAAAAAGACAAGCAGAGACAAGCTGAAAAAAGAACCCATCGACTCAGAATAAAAATCTTCTCACCTCCCTCGCTGACAGATACAAAAAAGAAATCCTACAAACAAAAAAAGATACCTTCGATGAGAGAATCAAAAAAGCTAATTTAAGTAGCAGGGAAATCTTCTCTATACTCGGAGAATAAGAATCCCCAATTGCTCCTATCGATTTGTGCACTAAAAATTGGGTGCGCAAACATACAAAACGCCCTTTGTAATAAAATCGCCATGTTCCAAAACAAAATATTAGCCAAAAGAACTACCCTCCACAATATCGTTTTTGCAACTCAAGAAGCCATCTTACAAGAACTTGCTAATAACCAAACTAAACCGCACAACCAATTTAAATACAGGTCAATCACAATTATTGCGCTGAAATCATCATCACCTCACTCAAACCCTACCCGTGTCTTGGTTATACCTGCCCAGTACCCATTATTAAAGAAGCTGCTAAGGACCTAGCTCCTTTGTCGCCACCTTTATTAACTCAATCCTGCTCTGTTCCCACTAGCCTCAAAGATGCCTGGGTACTACCCCTCCTAAAAAAAAAAAAAACGAACTTGGACCCTAGCGTCCCTACCAACTACATGCCAATTACAACAGTACGGTTTCTTCTTAAAATCTTAGAGCCGCCTAGCTCTAGATTCAATCCTACCTGTAGATCAACAACCTATTAGGCACCCAACAATCTGGTTTCAGGCCAAGACACAGAACTGAGACTGCCCTTCTTGATCTTAAAAACCAACTGGATGACCGGAAAGACAATGGAGAAATCTCCATTCTCCTTCTCCTAGACCTGTCCACCGCCTTTGATTTGGTTGACCATTAAGTATTATGCAGCCACCTCAAATCTGCCGCCGACTTCTCCAAGGAAGCTACCGCATGGATAAACTCTTTCTTAGATAACAGAACTATAAGACTTTTCCCCCTCCTCAGCAGCAGACCCAGCGCTGATCACATGTGGCGTACCACAGGGGTCATGTGTCTCCCCCACTATGTATAATATTTTTACAAAGCCGCTCTTTGATATATTGGACAATCTGGGTGTCTCATACGGTTTAGAACAATTTTACCTAACCCCAAAAGTTTTACTCCCAATTTCTTGCATATATATATGTAGGGGGGTAAAGTATATAAAAATGTATAGGGGTAAGGTGGGGGGGCTGTGGGGTGGTCACCCCCCACATATATATTTGCGGGATTATTATTATTTTTTTTAAGTTGAACTTTTGGGAAGTCGAACCTTTGGGTTCGGTAAAATCACTTAGATTCTCATATACTATTTATGCTGACAACACCCAAATCCTCATCCCTATCAAGGATGACTGTTAGGGAGAATTCTCCGTTTAGGCTTAATTTCCTAACCTAGTGAGTCCCCTAGCAGCTTTGCTGGATATTTGGGGTTTATTTTTTTTCTCCTGCCAAGAGTGAGACTTTTACCCCCACTCTTGGGCATGGTTTGAGTGCGTTTCTTTGACTCTAGATGTGGTGTTTAATGGGCTATGGGGACTTTTACTCCATAAGGCTTCATGTGTTTTTGTGATGTGTGTTACACAGCACCCTCAGTGCAGTAACACAGGGGTGTCATAGTGACCCCCCCAATATAGACTCCATACCCTGGGACTGACTACTGTCTCC